>NC_064646.1:537733720-538358720 GCF_023864345.2 Schistocerca serialis cubense | reverse complement strand
AAGTACATGAAGACTGACTCTTCTTACTGTCTATATTTTGAAACATTGCTGTGACACTAGTTATAGATTCCGAAGCTACACTCCAGGTTTACTTTATCCCTTGGACCATCTTATTGACGATGAAACACACAAATTGCATGTGAATTAAATACAAAAGGCACAATAACGACTTAAGTACAAGAAGACTGACTCTTCCTACTGTCTATGTTTGAACCATTCCTGTGACACTAGCTATGGATTCCGATGCTTCACTTCAGGTTTACTGTATCCCTTGGACCTTCTTATTGACGATGAAACACAGAAATTGCATCGGAATTAAATAGAAAAGCACATTGCCGACTTAAGTGCAAGACGACTGACTTTTCTTGCTGTCTATGTTTTGAACCATTCCTGTGACACTAGTTATACATTCCGATGCTTCACTTCAGGTTTACTGTATCCCTTGGACCTTCTTATTGGCGATGAAACACAGAAATTGCATCGGAATTAAATACAAAAGGCACAATGCCGACTTAAGTACAAGAAGACTGACTCTTCCTACTGTCTATGTTTGAACCGTTCCTGTGACACTAGTTATGGATTCCGATGCTTCACTTCAGTTTTACTGTATCCCTCTGCACTTCGTATTGACGATGAAACACAGAAATTGCATCGCAATTAAATACAAAAGGCACAATGCTGACTTAGTACAAGAAGACAGACTCTTCTTACTGACTATGTTTTGAACCAATCCTGTGACACTAGTTTTAGATTCCGATGCTTCACTTCAGGTTTACTGTATCCCCTGGAACTTCTTATTGACGATGAAACACAGAAATTGCATCGGAATTAAATAGAAAAGGCACAATGCCGACTTAAGTACAAGAAGACTGACTCTTCTTACTGTCTATGTTTTGAAACACTCCTGTGACACTAGTTATAGATTCCGATGCTTCACTTCATGTTTACTGTATTTCTTGGAACTTCTTATTGACGATGAAACACAGAAATTGCATCGGAATTAAATACAAAAGGCACAATACCGACTTAAGTACAAGAAGACTGACTCTTCTTACTGTCTATGTTATGAACTATTCCTGTGACACTAGTTATAGATTCCGATGCTTCACTTCTGGTTTACTGTATCCCTTGGACCTTCTTATTGTCGATGAAACACAGAAATTGCATCGGAATTAAAAACAAAAGGCACAAATCCGACTTAAGTACAAGAAGACTGACTCTTCCTACTGTCAATGTTTTGAGCCATTCCTGTGACACTAGTTATAGATTCCGATGCTTCACTTCAGGTTTACTGTATCCCTCTGATCTTGTTATTGACGATGAAACACTGAAATTGCATCGGAATTAAATACAAAAGGCACAATGCCGACTTAAGTACATGAAGACTGACTCTTCTTACTGGCTATGTTTTGAACCATTCCTGTGACACTAGTTATAGATTCCGAAGCTTCACTTCAGGATTACTGTATCCCTTGGACCATCTTATTGACGATGAAACACAGAAATTGCATCGGAATTAAACACAAAATGCACAATGCCGACTTAAGTTCAAAATGACTGACACTTCTTACTGACTATGTTTTGAACCATTCCTGTGGCACTAGTTATAGATTCCGATGATTCACTTCAGGTTTACTGTATCCCTCTGACCCTCTTATTGACGATGAAACACAGAAATTGCATCGGAATTGAATACAAAAGGCACCATGCCGACTTATGTACAAGAAGACTGACTCTTCCTACTGTTTATGTTTGAACCATTCCTGTGACACTAGTTATAGATTCCGATGCTTCACTTCAGGTTTACTGTATCCCTCTGATCTTGTTAATGACGATGAAACACAGAAATTGCATCGGAATTAAATACAAAAGGCGCAATGCCGACTTAAGTACAAGAAAACTGACTCTTCTTACTGTCTATGTTTTGAACCATTCCTGTGACACTAGTTATAGATTCCGATGCTTCACTTCAAGTTTACTGTATCCCTTGGACCTTCTTATTGACGATGAAACACAGAAATTGCATCGGAATTAAACACAAAAGGCACAATGCCGACTTAAGTTCAAAATGACTGACACTTCTTACTGACTATGTTTTGAACCATTCCTGTGACACTAGTTATAGATTCCGATGATTCACTTCAGGTTTACTGTATCCCTCTGACATTCTTATTGACGATGAAACACAGAAATTGCATCGGAATTGAATACAAAAGGCACCATGCCGACTTATGTACAAGAAGACTGACTCTTTTTACTGACTATGTTTTGAACCATTCCTGTGACACTAGTTATAGATTCGAATGCTTCACTTCAGGTATACTGTATCCCTCTGAAATTCTTATTGACGATGAAACACATAAATTGCATCGGAATTAAATAGAAAAGGCACAATGCCGACTTAAGTACAAGTAGACTGACTCTTCTTACTGTCTATGTTTTGATCCATTACTGTGACACTAGTTATAGTTTCCGATGCTTCACTTCAGGTTTACTCTTTCCCTTGGACCTTCTTATTGACGATGAAACACAGAAATTGCATCGGAATTAAATACAAAAGGCACAATGCCGACTTAAGTACAAGAAGAGTGACTCTTTTAACTGACTATTTTTTGAACCATTCCTGTGACACTAGTTATAGATTCCGATGCTTCACTTCAGGTTTACTGTATCCCTCTGACCTTCTTATATACGATGAAACACAGAAATTTCATCGGAATTAAATACAAAAGGCACAATGCCGACTTAAGTACAAGAAGACTGACTCTTCCCACTGTCTATGTTTTGAGCCATTCCTGTGACACTAGTTATAGATTCCGATGCTTCACTTCAGGTTTACTGTTTCCCTTGGACCTTCTTATTGACGATGAAACACAGAAATTGCATCGGAATTAAATACAAAAGGCACAATGCCGACTTAAGTACAAGAAGACTGACTCTTCTTACTGTCTATGTTTTGAACCATTCCTGTGACACTAGTTATACATTCCGATGCTTCACTTCAGGTTTACTGTATCCCTTGGACCTTCTTATTGACGATGAAACACAGAAATTGCATCGGAATTAAACACAAAATGCACAATGCCGACTTAAGTTCAAAATTACTGACACTTCTTACTGTCTACGTTTTGAGCCATTCCTGTGACACTAGTTATAGATTCCGATGCTTCACTTCAGGTTTACTGTTTCCCTTGGACCTTCTTATTGACGATGAAACACAGAAATTGCATCGGAATTAAATACAAAAGGCACAATGCCGACTTAAGTACAAGAAGACTGACTCTTCCTACTGTTTATGTTTGAACCATTCCTGTGACACTAGCTATGGATTCCGATGCTTCACTTCAGTTTTACTGTATCCCTCTGCCCTTCGTATTGACGATGAAACACAGAAATTGCATCGGAATTAAATACAAAAGGCACAATGCGGACTTAGTACAAGAAGACAGACTCTTCTTACCTACTATGTTTTGAACCATTCCTGTGACACTAGTTTTAGATTCCGATGCGTCACTTCAGGTTTACTGTATCCCCTGGAACTTCTTATTGACGATGAAACACAGAAATAGCATCGGAATTAAATAGAAAAGGCACAATGCGGACTTATGTACAAGAAGACTGACTCTTCTTACTGTCTATGTTTTGAAACATTCCTGTGACACTAGTTATAGATTCCGATGCTTTACTTCAGGTTTACTGTATTTCTTGGACCTTCTTATTGACGATGAAACACAGAAATTGCATCGGAATTAAATACAAAAGGCACAATACCGACTTAAGTACAAGAAGACTGACTCTTCTTACTGTCTATGTTTTGAACCATTCCTGTGACTCTAGTTATAGATTCCGATGCTTCACTTCTGGTTTAATGTATCCCTTGGACCTTCTTATTGACGATGAAAAACAGAAATTGCATCGGAATTAAATACAAAAGGCACAAAGCCGACTTCAGTACAAGAAGACTGACTCTTCCTACTGTCAATGTTTGAACCATTCCTGTGACACTAGTTGTAGATTCCGATGCTTCATTTCAGATTTACTGTATCCCTCTGATCTTGTTATTGACGATGAAACACAGAAATTGCATCGGAATTAAATACAAAAGGCACAATGCCGACTTAAGTACAAGAACACTGACTCTTCTTACTGTCTATGTTTTGAACCATTCCTGTGACACTAGTTATACATTCCGATGCTTCACTTCAGGTTTACTGTATCCCTTGGACCTTCTTATTGACGATGAAACACAGAAATTGCATCGGAATTAAACACAATATGCACAATGCCGACTTAAGTTCAAAATGACTGACACTTCTTACTGACTATGTTTTGAACCATTCCTGTGACACTAGTTATAGATTCCGATGATTCACTTCAGGTCTACTGTTTCCCTTGGACCTTCTTATTGACGATGAAACACAGATATTGCATCGGAATTAAATACAAAAGGCACAATGCCGACTTAAGTACATGAAGACTGACTCTTCTTACTGACTATGTTTTGAACCATTCCTGTGACACTAGTTTTAGATTCCGATGCTTCAGTTCAGGTTTACTGTATCCCTTGGACCTTCTTATTGACGATGAAAGACAGAAATTGCATCGGAGTTTATTACAAATGGCAAAATGCCGACTTAAGTACATGAAGACTGACTCTTCTTACTGTCTATATTTTGAAACATTGCTGTGACACTAGTTATAGATTCCGAAGCTACACTCCGGGTTTTCTTTATCCCTTGGACCATCTTATTGACGATGAAACACACAAATTGCATGTGAATTAAATTCAAAAGGCACAATGACGACTTAAGTACAAGAAGACTGACTCTTCCTACTGTCTACGTTTGAACCATTCCTGTGACACTAGCTATGGATTCCGATATTTCACTTCAGGTTTACTGTATCCCTTGGACCTTCTTATTGACGATGAAACACAGAAATTGCATCGGAATTAAATACAAAAGGCACAATGCCGACTTAAGTACAAGAAGACTGACTCTTCCTACTGTCTATGTTTGAACCGTTCCTGTGACACTAGTTATAGATTCCGATGCTTCACTTCATTTTTACTGTATCCCTCTGCACTTCGTATTGACGATGAAACACAGAAATTGCATCGCAATTAAATACAAAAGGCACAATGCGGACTTAGTACAAGAAGACAGACTCTTCTTACTGACTATGTTTTGAACCATTCCTGTGACACTAGTTTATTATTCCGATGCTTCACTTCAGGTTTACTGTATCCCCTGGAACTTCTTATTGACGATGAAACACAGAAATTGCATCGGAATTAAATAGAAAAGGCACAATGCCGACTTAAGTACAAGAAGACTGACTCTTCTTACTGTCTATGTTTTGAAACATTCCTGTGACACTAGTTATAGATTCCGATGCTTTACTTCAGGTTTACTGTATTTCTTGGACCTTCTTATTGACGATGAAACACAGAAATTGCATCGGAATTAAATACAAAAGGCACAATACCGACTTAAGTACAAGAAGACTGACTCTTCTTACTGTCTATGTTTTGAACCATTCCTGTGACACTAGTTATAGATTCCGATGCTTCACTTCTGGTTTAATGTATCCCTTGGACCTTCTTATTGACGATGAATCACAGAAATTGCATCGGAATTAAATACAAAAGGCACAATGCCGACTTAAGTACATGAAGACTTACTCTTCTTACTGACTATGTTTTGAACCATTCCTGTGACACTAGTTTTAGATTCCGATGCTTCAGTTCAGGTTTACTGTATGCCTTGGACCTTCTTATTGACGATGAAAAACAGAAATTGCATCGGAGTTTATTACAAAAGGCAAAATGCCGACTTAAGTACATGAAGACTGACTCTTCTTACTGTCTATGTTTTGAACCATTCCTGTGACACTAGTTATACAATCCGATGCTTCACTTCAGGTTTACTGTATCCCTTGGACCTTCTTATTGACGATGAAACACAGAAATTGCATCGGAATTAAATAGAAAAGCACATTGCCGACTTAAGTACAAGACGACTGACTTTTCTTACTGTCTATGGTTTTAACCATTCCTTTGACACTAGTTATAGATTCCGATGCTTCACTTCAGGTTTACTGTATCCCTTGGACCTTCTTATTGACGATGAAACACCGAAATTGCATCGGAATTAAACACAAAAGGCACAATGCCGACTTAAGTACAAGAAGACTGACTCTTCCTACTGTCTATGTTTTGAACCGTTCCTGTGACACTAGTTATATATTCCGATGCTTCACTTCAGTTTTACTGTATCCCTCTGCCCTTCGTATTGACGATGAAACACAGAAATTGCATCCCAATTAAATACAAAAGGCACAATGCCGACTTAAGTACAAGAAGACTGACTCTTCTTACTGTCTATGTTTTGAACTATTCCTGTGACACTAGTAATGGATTCCGATGCTTCACTCAGGTTTACTGTATGATTTGGACCTTCTTATTGACGATGAAACACAGAAATTGCATCGGAATTAAATACAAAAGGCACAATACCGACTTAAGTACAAGAAGACTGACTCTTCTTACTGTCTATGTTTTGAACCATTCCTGTGACTCTAGTTATAGATTCCGATGCTTCACTTCTGGTTTAATGTATCCCTTGGACCTTCTTATTGACGATGAAAAACAGAAATTGCATCGGAATTAAATACAAAATTCACAAAGCCGACTTAAGTACAAGAAGACTGACTCTTCCTACTGTCAATATTTGAACCATTCCTGTGACACTAGTTGTAGATTCCGATGCTTCATTTCAGATTTACTGTATCCCTCTGATCTTGTTATTGACGATGAAACACAGAAATTGCATCGGAATTAAATACAAAAGGCACAATGCCGACTTAAGTACAAGAAGACTGACTCTTCTTACTGTCTATGTTTTGAACTATTCCTGTGACACTAGTTATACATTCCGATGCTTCACTTCAGGTTTACTGTATCCCTTGGATCTTCTTATTGACGATGAAACACAGAAATTGCATCGGAATTAAACACAATATGCACAATGCCGACTTAAGTTCAAAATGACTGACACTTCTTACTGACTATGTTTTGAACCATTCCTGTGACTCTAGTTATAGATTCCGATGATTCACTTCAGGTTTACTGTTTCCCTTGGACCTTCTTATTGACGATGAAACACAGATATTGCATCGGAATTAAATACAAAAGGCACAATGCCGACTTAAGTACATGAAGACTGACTCTTCTTACTGACTACGTTTTGAACCATTCCTGTGACACTAGTTTTAGATTCCGATGCTTCAGTTCAGGTTTACTGTATCCCTCGGACCTTCTTATTGACGATGAAAAACAGAAATTGCATCGGAGTTTATTACAAAAGGCAAAATGCCGACTTAAGTACATGAAGACTGACTCTTCTTACTGTCTATATTTTGAAACATTGCTGTGACACTAGTTATAGATTCCGAAGCTACACTCCAGGTTTACTTTATCCCTTGGACCATCTTATTGACGATGAAACACACAAATTGCATGTGAATTAAATACAAAAGGCACAATAACGACTTAAGTACAAGAAGACTGACTCTTCCTACTGTCTATGTTTGAACCATTCCTGTGACACTAGCTATGGATTCCGATGCTTCACTTCAGGTTTACTGTATCCCTTGGACCTTCTTATTGACGATGAAACACAGAAATTGCATCGGAATTAAATAGAAAAGCACATTGCCGACTTAAGTGCAAGACGACTGACTTTTCTTGCTGTCTATGTTTTGAACCATTCCTGTGACACTAGTTATACATTCCGATGCTTCACTTCAGGTTTACTGTATCCCTTGGACCTTCTTATTGGCGATGAAACACAGAAATTGCATCGGAATTAAATACAAAAGGCACAATGCCGACTTAAGTACAAGAAGACTGACTCTTCCTACTGTCTATGTTTGAACCGTTCCTGTGACACTAGTTATAGATTCCGATGCTTCACTTCAGTTTTACGGTATCCCTCTGCACTTCGTATTGACGATGAAACACAGAAATTGCATCGCAATTAAATACAAAAGGCACAATGCTGACTTAGTACAAGAAGACAGACTCTTCTTACTGACTATGTTTTGAACCATTCCTGTGACACTAGTTTTAGATTCCGATGCTTCACTTCAGGTTTACTGTATCCCCTGGAACTTCTTATTGACGATGAAACACAGAAATTGCATCGGAATTAAATAGAAAAGGCACAATGCCGACTTAAGTACAAGAAGACTGACTCTTCTTACTGTCTATGTTTTGAAACACTCCTGTGACACTAGTTATAGATTCCGATGCTTCACTTCATGTTTACTGTATTTCTTGGAACTTCTTATTGGCGATGAAACACAGAAATTGCATCGGAATTAAATACAAAAGGCACAATACCGACTTAAGTACAAGAAGACTGACTCTTCTTACTGTCTATGTTATGAACTATTCCTGTGACACTAGTTATAGATTCCGATGCTTCACTTCTGGTTTACTGTATCCCTTGTACCTTCTTATTGTCGATGAAACACAGAAATTGCATCGGAATTAAAAACAAAAGGCACAAATCCGACTTAAGTACAAGAAGACTGACTCTTCCTACTGTCAATGTTTTGAGCCATTCCTGTGACACTAGTTATAGATTCCGATGCTTCACTTCAGGTTTACTGTATCCCTCTGATCTTGTTATTGACGATGAAACACTGAAATTGCATCGGAATTAAATACAAAAGGCACAATGCCGACTTAAGTACATGAAGACGGACTCTTCTTACTGGCTATGTTTTGAACCATTCTGTGACACTAGTTATAGATTCCGAAGCTTCACTTCAGGATTACTGTATCCCTTGGACCATCTTATTGACGATGAAACACAGAAATTGCATCGGAATTAAACACAAAATGCACAATGCCGAGTTAAGTTCAAAATGACTGACACTTCTTACTGACTATGTTTTGAACCATTCCTGTGGCACTAGTTATAGATTCCGATGATTCACTTCAGGTTTACTGTATCCCTCTGACCCTCTTATTGACGATGAAACACAGAAATTGCATCGGAATTGAATACAAAAGGCGCAATGCCGACTTAAGTACAAGAAGGCTGACTCTTTTTACTGACTATGTTTTGTACCATTCCTGTGACACTAGTTACAGATTCGGATGCTTCACTTCAGGTATACTGTATCCCTCTGACCTTCTTATTGACGATGAAACACACAAATTGCATCGGAATTAAATACAAAAGGCACAATGACGACTTAAGTACAAGAAGACTGACCCTTCCTACTGTCTATGTTTTGAACCATTCCTGTGACACTAGTTATAGATTCCGATGCTTCACTTCAGGTTTTCTGTATCCCTCTGATCTTGTTATTGACGATGAAACACAGAAATTGCAACGGAATTAAATACAAAAGGCACAATGCCGACTTAAGTACAAGAAGACTGACTCTTCTTACTGTCTATGTTTTGAACCTTTCCTGTGACACTAGTTATAGATTCCGATGCTTCACTTCAGGTTTACTGTATCCCTTGGACCTTCTTATTGACGATGAAACACAGAAATTGCATCGGAATTAAACACAAAATGCACAATGCCGACTTAAGTTCAAAATGACTGACACTTCTTACTGACTATGTTTTGAACCATTCCTGTGGCACTAGTTATAGATTCCAATGATTCACTTCAGGTTTACTGTATCCCTCTGACCTTCTTATTGACGATGAAACACAGTAATTGCATCGGAATTAAATAGAAAAGCACATTGCCGACTTAAGTACAAGACGACTGACTTTTCTTACTGTCTATGTTTTGAACCATTCCTGTGACACTAGTTATAGATTCCGATGCTTCACTTCAGGTTTACTGTATCCCTTCGACCTTCTTATTGACGATGAAACACAGAAATTGCATCGGAATTAAATACTAAAGGCACAATGCCGACTTAAGTACAAGAAGACTGACTCTTCCTACTGTCTATGTTTTGAACCGTTCCTGTGACACTAGTTATAGATTCCGATGCTTCACTTCAGGTTTACTGTATCCCTCTGCCCTTCGTATTGACGATGAAACACAGAAATTGCATCGCAATTAAATACAAGAGGCACAATGCGGACTTAGTACAAGAAGACAGATTCTTCTTACTGACTATGTTTTGAACCATTCCTGTGACACTAGTTTTAGATTCCGATGCTTCACTTCAGGTTTACTGTATCCCCTGGAACTTCCTATTGACGATGAAACACAGAAATTGCATCGGAATTAAATAGAAAAGGCACAATGCCGACTGAAGTACAAGAAGACTGACTCTACTTACTGTCTATGTTTTGAAACATTTCTGTGACACTAGTTATAGATTCCGATGCTTCACTTCAGGTTTACTGTATTTCTTGGACCTTCTTATTGACGATGAAACACAGAAATTGCATCGGAATTAAATACAAAAGGCACAATACCGACTTAAGTACAAGAAGACTGCCTCTTCTTACTGTCTATGTTATGAACTATTCCTGTGACACTAGTTATAGATTCCGATGCTTCACTTCTGGTTTACTGTATCCCTTGGACCTTCTTATTGTCGATGAAACACAGAAATTGCATCGGAATTAAATACAAAAGGCACAAAGCCGACTTAAGTACAAGAAGACTGACTCTTCCTACTGTCAATGTTTTGAGCCATTCCTGTGACACTAGTTATAGATTCCGATGCTTCACTTCAGGTTTACTGTATCCCTCTGATCTTGTTATTGACGATGAAACACAGAAATGGCATCGGAATTAAATACAAAAGGCACAATGCCGACTTAAGTACATGAAGACTGACTCTTCTTACTGTCTATGCTTTGAACCATTCCTGTGACACTAGTTATAGATTCCGATGCTTCACTTCATGTTTACTGTATCCCTTGAACCTTCTTATTGACGATGAAACACAGAAATTGCATCGGAATTAAACACAAAATGCACAATGCCGACTTAAGTTCAAATTGACTTACACTTCTTACTGACTATGTTTTGAACCATTCCTGTGGCACTAGTTATAGATTCCGATGATTCACTTCAGGTTTACTGTATCCCTCTGACCTTCTTATTGACGATGAAACACAGAAATTGCATCGGAATTAAATACAAAAGGCACAATGCCGACTTAAGTACAAGAAGGCTGACTCTTTTTACTATGTTTTGAACCATTCCTGTGACACTAGTTACAGATTCGGATGCTTCACTTCAGGTATACTGTATCCCTCTGACATTCTTATTGACGATGAAACACACAAATTGCATCGGAATTAAATACAAAAGGCTCAATGCCGACTTAAGTACAAGAAGACTGACTCTTCCTACTGTCTATGTTTTGAACCATTCCTGTGACACTAGTTATAGATTCCGATGCTTCACTTCAGGTTTACTGTATCCCTTGGACCTTCTTATTGACGATGAAACACAGAAATTGCATCGGAATTAAAAACAAAATGCACAATGCCGACTTAAGTTCAAAATGACTGACACTTCTTACTGACTATGTTTTGAACCATTCCTGCGACACTAGTTATAGATTCGGATGCTTCACTTCAGGTATACTCTATCCCTCTGACCTTCTTATTGACGATGAAACACAGAAATGGCATCGGAATTATTTACAAAAGGCACAATGCGGACTTAGTACAAGAAGACTGACTCTTCTTACTGAATGTGTTTGAACCATTCCTGTGACACTAGTTTTCGATTCCGATGCTTAACTTCAGGTTTACTGTATCCCTTGGAACTTCTTATTGACGATGAAACACATAAATTGCATCGGAATTAAATAGAAAAGGCACAATGCCGAGTTAAGTACAAGAAGACTGACTCTTCTTACTGTCTATGTTTTGAAACATTCCTGTGACACTAGTTATAGATTCCGATGCTTCACCTCAGGTTTACTGTATCCCTTGGACCTTCTTATTGACGATGAAACACAGAAATTTTATCGGAATTAAATAGAAAAGGACATTGCCGACTTAAGTACAAGACGACTGACTTTTCTTAATGTCTATGTTTTGAACCATTCCTGTGATACTAGTTATAGATTCCGATGCCTCACTTCAGGTTTACTGTATCCTTTGGACGTTCTTATTGACGATGAAACACAGAAATGGCTTCGGAATTAAATACAAAAGGCACAATGCCGACTTAAGTACAAGAAGATTGACTCTTCCTACTGTCTATGTTTTGAACCGTTCCTGTGACACTAGTTATAGATTCCGATGCTTCACTTCAGGGTTACTGTATCCCTTTGCCCTTCGTATTGACGATGAAACACAGAAATTGCATCGCAATTAAAAACAAAAGGCACAATGCGGACTTAGTACAAGAAGAAAGACTCTTCTTACTGACTATGTTCTGAACCATTCCTGTGACACTAGTTTTAGATTCCGATGCTTCACTTCAGGTTTACTGTATCCCCTGGAACTTCTTATTGACGGTGAAACACAGAAATTGCATCGGAATTAAATACAAAAGGCACAATTCCGACTTAAGTAACAGAAGACTGACTTTTCTTACTGTCTATGTTTTGAACCATTCCTGTGACACTAGTTATAGATTCCGATGCTTCACTTCAGGTTTACTGTATCCCTGGGACCTTCTTATTGACGATGAAACACAGAAATTGCATCGGAATTAAACACAAAAGGCACCATGCCGACTTAAGTTCAAAATGATTGACACTTCTTACTGACTATGTTTTGAACCATTCCTGTGACACTAGTTATAGATTCCGATGATTAACTTCAGGTTTACTGTATCCCTCAGACCTTCTTATTGACGATGAAACACAGTAATTGCATCGGAATTGAATACAAAATGCACAATGCTGATTTAAGTACAAGAAGACAGACTCATTTTACTGACTATGTTTTGAACCATTCCTGTGACACTAGTTATAGATTCCGATGATTCACTTCAGGTTTACTGTTTCCCTTGGACCTTCTTATTGACGATGAACCACAGAAATTGCATCGGAATTAAATACAAAAGGCACAATGCCGACTTAGGTACAAGCAGACTGACTCTTCCTACTGTCTATGTTTTGAACCATTTCTGTGACACTAGTTATAGAGTCCGATGCTTCACTTCAGGTTTACTGTATCCCTTGGACATTCTTGTTGACTATGAATCACAGAAATTGCATCGGAATCAAATACAAAAGGCACAATGCCGACTTAAGTACAAGTAGACTGTTTCTTCTTACTGTCTATGTTTTGAACCATTACTGTGACACTAGTTATAGATTCCGATGCTTCACTTCTGGTTTAATGTATCCCTTGGACCTTCTTATTGACGATGAAACACAGAAATTGCATCGGAATTAAATACAAAAGGCACAATGCCGACTTAAGTACATGAAGACTTACTCTTCTTACTGACTATGTTTTGAACCATTCCTGTGACACTAGTTTTAGATTCCGATGCTTCAGTTCAGGTTTACTGTATGCCTTGGACCTTCTTATTGACGATGAAAAACAGAAATTGCATCGGAGTTTATTACAAAAGGCAAAATGCCGACTTAAGTACATGAAGACTGACTCTTCTTACTGTCTATGTTTTGAACCATTCCTGTGACACTAGTTATACAATCCGATGCTTCACTTCAGGTTTACTGTATCCCTAGGACCTTCTTATTGACGATGAAACACAGAAATTGCATCGGAATTAAATAGCAAAGCACATTGCCGACTTAAGTACAAGACGACTGACTTTTCTTACTGTCTATGGTTTTAACCATTCCTTTGACACTAGTTATAGATTCCGATGCTTCACTTCAGGTTTACTGTATCCCTTGGACCTTCTTATTGACGATGAAACACAGAAATTGCATCGGAATTAAACACAAAAGGCACAATGCCGACTTAAGTACAAGAAGACTGACTCTTCCTACTGTCTATGTTTTGAACCGTTCCTGTGACACTAGTTATATATTCCGATGCTTCACTTCGGTTTTACTGTATCCCTCTGCCCTTCGTATTGACGATGAAACACAGAAATTGCATCCCAATTAAATACAAAAGGCACAATGCCGACTTAAGTACAAGAAGACTGACTCTTCTTACTGTCTATGTTTTGAACTATTCCTGTGACACTAGTAATGGATTCCGATGCTTCACTTCAGGTTTACTGTATGCCTTGGACCTTCTTATTGACGATGAAACACAGAAATTGCATCGGAATTAAATACAAAAGGCACAATACCGACTTAAGTACAAGAAGACTGACTCTTCTTACTGTCTATGTTTTGAACCATTCCTGTGACTCTAGTTATAGATTCCGATGCTTCACTTCTGGTTTAATGTATCCCTTGGACCTTCTTATTGACGATGAAAAACAGAAATTGCATCGGAATTAAATACAAAAGGCACAAAGCCGACTTAAGTACAAGAAGACTGACTCTTCCTACTGTCAATATTTGAACCATTCCTGTGACACTAGTTGTAGATTCCGATGCTTCATTTCAGATTTACTGTATCCCTCTGATCTTGTTATTGACGATGAAACACAGAAATTGCATCGGAATTAAATACAAAAGGCACAATGCCGACATAAGTACAAGAAGACTGACTCTTCTTACTGTCTATGTTTTGAACCATTCCTGTGACACTAGTTATACATTCCGATGCTTCACTTCAGGTTTACTGTATCCCTTGGACCTTCTTATTGACGATGAAACACAGAAATTGCATCGGAATTAAACACAATATGCACAATGCCGACTTAAGTTCAAAATGACTGACACTTCTTACTGACTATGTTTTGAACCATTCCTGTGACTCTAGTTATAGATTCCGATGATTCACTTCAGGTTTACTGTTTCCCTTGGACCTTCTTATTGACGATGAAACACACATATTGCATCGGAATTAAATACAAAAGGCACAATGCCGACTTAAGTACATGAAGACTGACTCTTCTTACTGACTACGTTTTGAACCATTCCTGTGACACTAGTTTTAGATTCCGATGCTTCAGTTCAGGTTTACTGTATCCCTTGGACCTTCTTATTGACGATGAAAAACAGAAATTGCATCGGAGTTTATTACAAAAGGCAAAATGCCGACTTAAGTACATGAAGACTGACTCTTCTTACTGTCTATATTTTGAAACATTGCTGTGACACTAGTTATAGATTCCGAAGCTACACTCCAGGTTTACTTTATCCCTTGGACCATCTTATTGACGATGAAACACACAAATTGCATGTGAATTAAATACAAAAGGCACAATAACGACTTAAGTACAAGAAGACTGACTCTTCCTACTGTCTATGTTTGAACCATTCCTGTGACACTAGCTATGGATTCCGATGCTTCACTTCAGGTTTACTGTATCCCTTGGACCTTCTTATTGACGATGAAACACAGAAATTGCATCGGAATTAAATAGAAAAGCACATTGCCGACTTAAGTGCAAGACGACTGACTTTTCTTGCTGTCTATGTTTTGAACCATTCCTGTGACACTAGTTATACATTCCGATGCTTCACTTCAGGTTTACTGTATCCCTTGGACCTTCTTATTGGCGATGAAACACAGAAATTGCATCGGAATTAAATACAAAAGGCACAATGCCGACTTAAGTACAAGAAGACTGACTCTTCCTACTGTCTATGTTTGAACCGTTCCTGTGACACTAGTTATAGATTCCGATGCTTCACTTCAGTTTTACTGTATCCCTCTGCACTTCGTATTGACGATGAAACACAGAAATTGCATCGCAATTAAATACAAAAGGCACAATGCTGACTTAGTACAAGAAGACAGACTCTTCTTACTGACTATGTTTTGAACCATTCCTGTGACACTAGTTTTAGATTCCGATGCTTCACTTCAGGTTTACTGTATCCCCTGGAACTTCTTATTGACGATGAAACACAGAAATTGCATCGGAATTAAATAGAAAAGGCACAATGCCCACTTAAGTACAAGAAGACTGACTCTTCTTACTGTCTATGTTTTGAAACACTCCTGTGACACTAGTTATAGATTCCGATGCTTCACTTCATGTTTACTGTATTTCTTGGAACTTCTTATTGACGATGAAACACAGAAATTGCATCGGAATTAAATACAAAAGGCACAATACCGACTTAAGTACAAGAAGACTGACTCTTCTTACTGTCTATGTTATGAACTATTCCTGTGACACTAGTTATAGATTCCGATGCTTCACTTCTGGTTTACTGTATCCCTTGGACCTTCTTATTGTCGATGAAACACAGAAATTGCATCGGAATTAAAAACAAAAGGCACAAATCCGACTTCAGTACAAGAAGACCGACTCTTCCTACTGTCAATGTTTTGAGCCATTCCTGTGACACTAGTTATAGATTCCGATGCTTCACTTCAGGTTTACTGTATCCCTCTGATCTTGTTATTGACGATGAAACACTGAAATTGCATCGGAATTAAATACAAAAGGCACAATGCCGACTTAAGTACATGAAGACTGACTCTTCTTACTGGCTATGTTTTGAACCATTCCTGTGACACTAGTTATAGATTCCGAAGCTTCACTTCAGGATTACTGTATCCCTTGGACCATCTTATTGACGATGAAACACAGAAATTGCATCGGAATTAAACACAAAATGCACAATGCCGACTTAAGTTCAAAATGACTGACACTTCTTACTGACTATGTTTTGAACCATTCCTGTGGCACTAGTTATAGATTCCGATGATTCACTTCAGGTTTACTGTATCCCTCTGACCCTCTTATTGACGATGAAACACAGAAATTGCATCGGAATTGAATACAAAAGGCACAATGCCGACTTAAGTACAAGAAGGCTGACTCTTTTTACTGACTATGTTTTGTACCATTCCTGTGACACTAGTTACAGATTCGGATGCTTCACTTCAGGTATACTGTATGCCTCTGACCTTCTTATTGACGATGAAACACACAAATTGCATCGGAATTAAATACAAAAGGCACAATGACGACTTAAGTACAAGAAGACTGACTCTTCCTACTGTCTATGTTTTGAACCATTCCTGTGACACTAGTTATAGATTCCGATGCTTCACTTCAGGTTTTCTGTATCCCTCTGATCTTGTTATTGACGATGAAACACAGAAATTGCAACGGAATTAAATACAAAAGGCACAATGCCGACTTAAGTACAAGAAGACTGACTCTTCTTACTGTCTATGTTTTGAACCTTTCCTGTGACACTAGTTATAGATTCCGATGCTTCACTTCAGGTTTACTGTATCCCTTGGACCTTCTTATTGACGATGAAACACAGAAATTGCATCGGAATTAAACACAAAATGCACAATGCCGACTTAAGTTCAAAATGACTGACACTTCTTACTGACTATGTTTTGAACCATTCCTGTGGCACTAGTTATAGATTCCAATGATTCACTTCAGGTTTACTGAATCCCTCTGACCTTCTTATTGACGATGAAACACAGAAATTGCATCGGAATTAAATAGAAAAGCACATTGCCGACTTAAGTACAAGACGACTGACTTTTCTTACTGTCTATGTTTTGAACCATTCCTGTGACACTAGTTATAGATTCCGATGCTTCACTTCAGGTTTACTGTATCCCTTCGACCTTCTTATTGTCGATGAAACACAGAAATTGCATCGGAATTAAATACTAAAGGCACAATGCCGACTTAAGTACAAGAAGACTGACTCTTCCTACTGTCTATGTTTTGAACCGTTCCTGTGACACTAGTTATAGATTCCGATGCTTCACTTCTGGTTTACTGTATCCCTCTGCCCTTCGTATTGACGATGAAACACAGAAATTGCATCGCAATTAAATACAAGAGGCACAATGCGGACTTAGTACAAGAAGACAGATTCTTCTTACTGACTATGTTTTGAACCATTCCTGTGACACTAGTTTTAGATTCCGATGCTTCACTTCAGGTTTACTGTATCCCCTGGAACTTCCTATTGACGATGAAACACAGAAATTGCATCGGAATTAAATAGAAAAGGCACAATGCCGACTGAAGTACAAGAAGACTGACTCTACTTACTGTCTATGTTTTGAAACATTTCTGTGACACTAGTTATAGATTCCGATGCTTCACTTCAGGTTTACTGTATTTCTTGGACCTTCTTATTGACGATGAAACACAGAAATTGCATCGGAATTAAATACAAAAGGCACAATACCGACTTAAGTACAAGAAGACTGCCTCTTCTTACCGTCTATGTTATGAACTATTCCTGTGACACTAGTTATAGATTCCGATGCTTCACTTCTGGTTTACTGTATCCCTAGGACCTTCTTATTGTCGATGAAACACAGAAATTGCATCGGAATTAAATAAAAAAGCACAAAGCCGACTTAAGTACAAGAAGACTGACTCTTCCTACTGTCAATGTTTTGAGCCATTCCTGTGACACTAGTTATAGATTCCGATGCTTCACTTCAGGTTTACTGTATCCCTCTGATCTTGTTATTGACGATGAAACACAGAAATGGCATCGGAATTAAATACAAAAGGCACAATGCCGACTTAAGTACATGAAGACTGACTCTTCTTACTGTCTATGCTTTGAACCATTCCTGTGACACTAGTTATAGATTCCGATGCTTCACTTCATGTTTACTGTATCCCTTGAACCTTCTTATTGACGATGATACACAGAAATTGCATCGGAATTAAACACAAAATGCACAATGCCGACTTAAGTTCAAATTGACTTACACTTCTTACTGACTATGTTTTGAACCATTCCTGTGGCACTAGTTATAGATTCCGATGATTCACTTCAGGTTTACTGTATCCCTCTGACCTTCTTATTGACGATGAAACACAGAAATTGCATCGGAATTAAATACAAAAGGCACAATGCCGACTTAAGTACAAGAAGGCTGACTCTTTTTACTATGTTTTGAACCATTCCTGTGACACTAGTTACAGATTCGGATGCTTCACTTCAGGTATACTGTATCCCTCTGACATTCTTATTGACAATGAAACACACAAATTGCATCGGAATTAAATACAAAAGGCTCAATGCCGACTTAAGTACAAGAAGACTGACTCTTCCTACTGTCTATGTTTTGAACCATTCCTGTGACACTAGTTATAGATTCCGATGCTTCACTTCAGGTTTACTGTATCCCTTGGACCTTCTTATTGACGATGAAACACAGAAATTGCATCGGAATTAAACACAAAATGCACAATGCCGACTTAAGTTCAAAATGACTGACGCTTCTTATTGACTATGTTTTGAACCATTCCTGCGACACTAGTTATAGATTCGGATGCTTCACTTCAGGTATACTCTATCCCTCTGACCTTCTTATTGACGATGAAACACAGAAATGGCATCGGAATTATTTACAAAAGGCACAATGCGGACTTAGTACAAGAAGACTGACTCTTCTTACTGAATGTGTTTGAACCATTCCTGTGACACTAGTTTTCGATTCCGATGCTTAACTTCAGGTTTACTGTATCCCTTGGAACTTCTTATTGACGATGAAACACATAAATTGCATCGGAATTAAATAGAAAAGGCACAATGCCGAGTTAAGTACAAGAAGACTGACTCTTCTTACTGTCTATGTTTTGAAACATTCCTGTGACACTAGTTATAGATTCCGATTTTTCACCTCAGGTTTACTGTATCCCTTGGACCTTCTTATTGACGATGAAACACAGAAATTTTATCGGAATTAAATAGAAAAGGACATTGCCGACTTAAGTACAAGACGACTGACTTTTCTTAATGTCTATGTTTTGAACCATTCCTGTGACACTAGTTATAGATTCCGATGCCTCACTTCAGGTTTACTGTATCCTTCGGACGTTCTTATTGACGATGAAACACAGAAATGGCTTCGGAATTAAATACAAAAGGCACAATGCCGACTTAAGTACAAGAAGATTGACTCTTCCTACTGTCTATGTTTTGAACCGTTCCTGTGACACTAGTTATAGATTCCGATGCTTCACTTCAGGGTTACTGTATCCCTTTTCCGTTCGTATTGACGATGAAACACAGAAATTGCATCGCAATTAAAAACAAAAGGCACAATGCGGACTTAGTACAAGAAGAAAGACTCTTCTTACTGACTATGTTCTGAACCATTCCTGTGACACTAGTTTTAGATTCCGATGCTTCACTTCAGGTTTACTGTATCCCCTGGAACTTCTTATTGACGGTGAAACACAGAAATTGCATCGGAATTAAATACAAAAGGCACAATTCCGACTTAAGTAACAGAAGACTGACTTTTCTTACTGTCTATGTTTTGAACCATTCCTGTGACACTAGTTATAGATTCCGATGCTTCACTTCAGGTTTACTGTATCCCTGGGACCTTCTTATTGACGATGAAACACAGAAATTGCATCGGAATTAAACACAAAAGGCACCATGCCGACTTAAGTTCAAAATGATTGACACTTCTTACTGACTATGTTTTGAACCATTCCTGTGACACTAGTTATAGATTCCGATGATTAACTTCAGGTTTACTGTATCCCTCAGACCTTCTTATTGACGATGAAACACAGTAATTGCATCGGAATTGAATACAAAATGCACAATGCTGATTTAAGTACAAGAAGACAGACTCTTTTTACTGACTATGTTTGAACCATTCCTGTGACACTAGTTATAGATTCCGATGATTCACTTCAGGTTTACTGTTTCCCTTGGACCTTCTTATTGACGATGAACCACAGAAATTGCATCGGAATTAAATACAAAAGGCACAATGCCGACTTAAGTACAAGCAGACTGACTCTTCCTACTGTCTATGTTTTGAACCATTTCTGTGACACTAGTTATAGAGTCCGATGCTTCACTTCAGGTTTACTGTATCCCTTGGACATTGTTGTTGACTATGAATCACAGAAATTGCATCGGAATCTAATACAAAAGGCACAATGCCGACTTAAGTACAAGTAGACTGTTTCTTCTTACTGTCTATGTTTTGAACCATTACTGTGACACTAGTTATAGATTCCGATGCTTCACTCAGGGTTTACTGTATCCCTTGGACTTTCGTATTGACGATGTGACACAGAAATTGCATCGGAATTAAATACAAAAGGCACAATGCCGACCTAAGTACATGAAGACTGACTCTTATTACTGACTATGTTTTGAACCATTCCTGTGACACTAGTTTTAGATTCCGATGCTTCAGTTCAGGTTTACTGTATCCCTTGGACCTTCTTATTGACGATGAAAAACAGAAAATGCATCGGAATTTATTATAAAAGGCAAATTGCCGACTTAAGTACATGAAGACTGACTCTTCTTAATGTCTATATTTTGAACCATTCCTGTGACACTAGTTATAGATTCCGATGCTACACTCCAGGTTTACTGTATCCCTTGGACCATTTTATTGACGATGAAACACACAAATTGCATCGGAATTAAATACAAAAGGCACAATGACGACTTAAGTACAAGAAGACTGAGTCTTCCTACTGTCTATGTTTTGAACCATTCCTGTGACACTAGCTATAGATTCCGATGCTTCTCTTCAGGTTTACTGTATCCCTTGGACCTTCTTATTGACGATGAAACACAGAAATTGCATCGGAATTAAATAGAAAAGGACATTGCCGACTTAAGTACAAGACGACTGACTTTTCTTACTGTCTATGTTTTGAACCATTCCTGTCACACTAGTTATAGATTCCGATGCCTCACTTCAGGTTTACTGTATCCTTTGGACGTTCTTATTGACGATGAAACACAGAAATTGCTTCGGAATTAAATACAAAAGGCACAATGCCGACTTAAGTACAAGAAGACTGACTCTTCCTACTGTCTATGTTTTGAACCGTTCCTGTGACACTAGTTATAGATTCCGATGCTTCACTTCAGGGTTACTGTATCCCTCTGCCCTTCGTATTGACGATGAAACACAGAAATTGCATCGCAATTAAAAACAAAAGGCACAATGCGGACTTAGTACAAGAAGACAGATTCATCTTACTGACTATGTTCTGAACCATTCCTGTGACACTAGTTTTAGATTCAGAAGCTTCACTTCAGGTTTACTGTATCCCCTGGATCTTCTTATTGACGGTGAAACACAGAAATTGCATCGGAATTAAATACAAAAGGCACAATGCCGACTTAAGTAACAGAAGACTGACTTTTCTTACTGTCTATGTTTTGAACCATTCCTGTGACACTAGTTATAGATTCCGATGCTTCACTTCAGGTTTACTGTATCCCTTGGACCTTCTTATTGACGATGAATCACAGAAATTGCATCGGAACTAAACACAAAATGCACAATGCCGACTTAAGTTCAAAATGACTGACACTTCTTACTGACTGACTATGTTTTGAACCATTCCTGTGGCACTAGTTATAGATTCCGATGATTCACTTCAGGTTTACTGTATCCCTCTGACCTTCTAATTGACGATGAAACACAGAAATTGCATCGGAATTGAATGCAAAAGGCACAATGTCGACTTAAGTACAAGAAGGCTGACTCTTTTTACTGACTATGTTTTGAACCATTCCTGTGACACTAGTTATGGATACGGATGCTTCACTTCAGGTATACTGTATCCCTCTGACCTTCTTATTGACGATGAAACACAGAAATTGCATCGGAATTAAATAGAAAATGCACAATGCCGACTTAAATACAAGTAGACTGACTCTTCTTACAGTCTATGTTTTGAACCATTACTTTGACACTAGTTATAGATTCCGATGGTTATAGATTCCGATGCTTCCCTCCAGGTTTACTGTATCCCTTGGACCTTCTTATTGACGATGAGACACAGAAATTGCATCGGAATTAAATACAAAAGGCACAATGCCGACTTAAGTACAAGAAGACAGACTCTTCCTACTCTCTATGTTTTGGACCATTCCTGTGACAGTCGTTATAGATTACGATGCTTCACTTCAGGTTTACTTTATCCCTTGGACCATCTTATTGACGATGAAAGACAGAAATTGCATCGGAATTAAATACAAAAGGCACAATGCCGACTGAAGTACATGAAGACCGGCTCTTCCTACTGACTATGTTTTGAACCATTCCTGTGACACTAGTTATAGATTCCGATGCCTCACTTCAGGTTTACTGTATCCCTTGAACCTTCTTATTGACGATGAAACACAGAAATTGCATCGGAATTAAATACAAAAAGCACAAAGCCGAATTAAGTACAAGAAGACTGACTCTTCTTACTGTCTATGTTTTGAACCATTCCTGTGACACTTGCTATAGATTCCGATGCTTCACTTCAGGTTTAGTGTATCCCTCTGACTTTCTTATTGACGATGAAACACAGAAATGGCTTCGGAATTAAATTCAAAAGGCACGATGCCGACTTAAATACAAGAAGACTGACTGTGTTTACTGACTGTGTTTGAACCATTCCTTTGACACTAGTTATAGATTCGGATGCTTCACTTCTGGTATACTGTATCCCTCTGACCTTCTTATTGACGATGAAACACAGAAATTGCATCGGAATTAAATACAAAAGGCACAATGCGGACTTAGTACAAGAAGACTGACTCTTCTTACTGACTATGTTTGAACCATTCCTGTGACACTAGTTTTTGATTCCGATGCTTCACTTCAGGTTTCCTGTATCCCTTGGAACTTCTTATTGACGATGAAACACAGAAATTGCATCGGAATTAAATAGAAAAGGCACAATGCCGACTTAAATACAAGAAGACTGACTCATCTTACTGTCTATGTTTTGAACCATTCCTGTGACACTAGTTATCGATTCCGATGCTTCACTTCAGGTTTACTGTATCCCTTGGACCTTCTTATTGACGATGTAACACAGAAATTGCATCGGAATTAAATACAAAAGGCACAATACCGACTTAAGTACATGAAGACTGACTCTTCTTACTGTCTATGTTTTGAACTATTCCTGTGACACTAGTTATAGATTCCGAAGCTTCACTTCAGGTTTACTGTATCCCTTGGACCTTCTTATTGTCGTTGAAACACAGAAATTGCATCGGAATTAAATACAAAAGGCACAATGCCGACTTAAGTACAAGAAGACTGACTCTTCCTACTGTCAATGCTTTGAACCGTTCCTGTGACACTAGTTCTAGATTCCGGTGCTTCACTTCAGGTTTACTGTATCCCTCTGATCTTGTTATTGACGATGAAACACAGAAATTGCATCGGAATTAAATACAAAAGCTATAATGCCGACTGAAGTACAAGAAGACTGACTCTTCTTAATGTCTATATTTTGAACCATTCCTGTGACACTAGTTATAGATTCCGATGCTACACTCCAGGTTTACTGTATCCCTTGGACCATTTTATTGACGATGAAACACACAAATTGCATCGGAATTAAATACAAAAGGCACAATGACGACTTAAGTACAAGAAGACTGAGTCTTCCTACTGTCTATGTTTTGAACCATTCCTGTGACACTAGCTATAGATTCCGATGCTTCTCTTCAGGTTTACTGTATCCCTTGGACCTTCTTATTGACGATGAAACACAGAAATTGCATCGGAATTAAATAGAAAAGGACATTGCCGACTTAAGTACAAGACGACTTACTTTTCTTACTGTCTATGTTTTGAACCATTCCTGTCACACTAGTTATAGATTCCGATGCCTCACTTCAGGTTTACTGTATCCTTTGGACGTTCTTATTGACGATGAAACACAGAAATTGCTTCGGAATTAAATACAAAAGGCACAATGCCGACTTAAGTACAAGAAGACTGACTCTTCCTACTGTCTATGTTTTGAACCGTTCCTGTGACACTAGTTATAGATTCCGATGCTTCACTTCAGGGTTACTGTATCCCTTGAACCTTCTTATTGACGATGAATCACAGAAATTGCATCGGAACTAAACACAAAATGCACAATGCCGACTTAAGTTCAAAATGACTGACACTTCTTACTGACTGACTATGTTTTGAACCATTCCTGTGGCACTAGTTATAGATTCCGATGATTCACTTCAGGTTTACTGTATCCCTCTGACCTTCTAATTGACGATGAAACACAGAAATTGCATCGGAATTGAATGCAAAAGGCACAATGTCGACTTAAGTACAAGAAGGCTGACTCTTTTTACTGACTATGTTTTGAACCATTCCTGTGACACTAGTTATGGATACGGATGCTTCACTTCAGGTATACTGTATCCCTCTGACCTTCTTATTGACGATGAAACACAGAAATTGCATCGGAATTAAATAGAAAATGCACAATGCCGACTTAAATACAAGTAGACTGACTCTTCTTACTGTCTATGTTTTGAACCATTCCTGTGACACTTGCTATAGATTCCGATGCTTCACTTCAGGTTTAGTGTATCCCTCTGACTTTCTTATTGACGATGAAACACAGAAATTACATCGGAATTAAATACAAAAGGCACAATGACGACTTAAGTACAAGAAGACTGACTCTTCCTACTGTCTATGTTTTGAACCATTCCTGTGACACTAGCTATAGATTCCGATGCTTCACTTCAGGTTTACTGTATCCCTTGGACCTTCTTATTGACGATGAAACACAGAAATTGCATCGGAATTGAACACAAAAGGCACCATGCCGACTTAAGTTCAAAATGATTGACACTTCTTACTGACTATGTTTTGAACCATTCCTGTGACACTAGTTATAGATTCCGATGATTAACTTCAGGTTTACTGTATCCCTCAGACCTTCTTATTGATGATGAAACACAGTAATTGCATCGGAATTGAATACAAAATGCACAATGCCGACTTAAGGACAAGAAGACAGACTCTTTTTACTGACTATGTTTTGAACCATTCCTGTGACACTAGTTATAGATTCCGATGATTCACTCCAGGTTTACTGTTTCCCTTGGACCTTCTTATTGACGATGAACCACAGAAATTGCATCGGAATCAAATACAAAAGGCACAATGCCGACTTAAGTACAAGTAGACTGTTTCTTCTTACTGTCTATGTTTTGAACCATTACTGTGACACTAGTAATAGATTCCGATGCTTCACTCCAGGTTTACTGTATCCCTTGGACCTTCTTATTGACGATGTGACACAGAAACTGCATCGGAATTAAATACAAAAGGCACAATGCCGACTTAAGTACATGAAGACTGAATCTTCTTACTGACAATGTTTTGAACCATTCCTGTGACACTAGTTTTAGATTCCGATGCTTCAGTTCAGGTTTACTGTATCCCTTGGACCTTCTTATTGGCGATGATAAACAGAAATTGCAACGAAGTTTATTATAAAAGGCAAAATGCCGACTTAAGTACATGAAGACTGACTCTTCTTAATGTCTATATTTTGAACCATTCCTGTGACTCTAGTTATAGATTCCGATGCTACACTCCAGGTTTACTGTATCCCTTGGACCATTTTATTGACGATGAAACACACAAATTGCATCGGAATTAAATACAAAAGGCACAATGACGACTTAAGTACAAGAAGACTGAGTCTTCCTACTGTCTATGTTTTGAACCATTCCTGTGACACTAGCTATAGATTCCGATGCTTCTCTTCAGGTTTACTGTATCCCTTGGACCTTCTTATTGACGATGAAACACAGAAATTGCATCGGAATTAAATAGAAAAGGACATTGCCGACTTAAGTACAAGACGACTGACTTTTCTTACTGTCTATGTTTTGAACCATTCCTGTCACACTAGTTATAGATTCCGATGCCTCACTTCAGGTTTACTGTATCCTTTGGACGTTCTTATTGACGATGAAACACAGAAATTGCTTCGGAATTAAATACAAAAGGCACAATGCCGACTTAAGTACAAGAAGACTGACTCTTCCTACTGTCTATGTTTTGAACCGTTCCTGTGACACTAGTTATAGATTCCGATGCTTCACTTCAGGGTTACTGTATCCCTCTGCCCTTCGTATTGACGATGAAACACAGAAATTGCATCGCAATTAAAAACAAAAGGCACAATGCGGACTTAGTACAAGAAGACAGATTCATCTTACTGACTATGTTCTGAACCATTCCTGTGACACTAGTTTTAGATTCCGAAGCTTCACTTCAGGTTTACTGTATCCCCTGGATCTTCTTATTGACGGTGAAACACAGAAATTGCATCGGAATTAAATACAAAAGGCACAATGCCGACTTAAGTAACAGAAGACTGACTTTTCTTACTGTCTATGTTTTGAACCATTCCTGTGACACTAGTTATAGATTCCGATGCTTCACTTCAGGTTTACTGTATCCCTTGGACCTTCTTATTGACGATGAATCACAGAAATTGCATCGGAACTAAACACAAAATGCACAATGCCGACTTAAGTTCAAAATGACTGACACTTCTTACTGACTGACTATGTTTTGAACCATTCCTGTGGCACTAGTTATAGATTCCGATGATTCACTTCAGGTTTACTGTATCCCTCTGACCTTCTAATTGACGATGAAACACAGAAATTGCATCGGAATTGAATGCAAAAGGCACAATGTCGACTTAAGTACAAGAAGGCTGACTCTTTTTACTGACTATGTTTTGAACCATTCCTGTGACACTAGTTATGGATACGGATGCTTCACTTCAGGTATACTGTATCCCTCTGACCTTCTTATTGACGATGAAACACAGAAATTGCATCGGAATTAAATAGAAAATGCACAATGCCGACTTAAATACAAGTAGACTGACTCTTCTTACAGTCTATGTTTTGAACCATTACTTTGACACTAGTTATAGATTCCGATGGTTATAGATTCCGATGCTTCCCTCCAGGTTTACTGTATCCCTTGGACCTTCTTATTGACGATGAGACACAGAAATTGCATCGGAATTAAATACAAAAGGCACAATGCCGACTTAAGTACAAGAAGACAGACTCTTCCTACTCTCTATGTTTTGGACCATTCCTGTGACAGTCGTTATAGATTACGATGCTTCACTTCAGGTTTACTTTATCCCTTGGACCATCTTATTGACGATGAAAGACAGAAATTGCATCGGAATTAAATACAAAAGGCACAATGCCGACTGAAGTACATGAAGACCGGCTCTTCCTACTGACTATGTTTTGAACCATTCCTGTGACACTAGTTATAGATTCCGATGCCTCACTTCAGGTTTACTGTATCCCTTGAACCTTCTTATTGACGATGAAACACAGAAATTGCATCGGAATTAAATACAAAAAGCACAAAGCCGAATTAAGTACAAGAAGACTGACTCTTCTTACTGTCTATGTTTTGAACCATTCCTGTGACACTTGCTATAGATTCCGATGCTTCACTTCAGGTTTAGTGTATCCCTCTGACTTTCTTATTGACGATGAAACACAGAAATGGCTTCGGAATTAAATTCAAAAGGCACGATGCCGACTTAAATACAAGAAGACTGACTGTGTTTACTGACTGTGTTTGAACCATTCCTTTGACACTAGTTATAGATTCGGATGCTTCACTTCTGGTATACTGTATCCCTCTGACCTTCTTATTGACGATGAAACACAGAAATTGCATCGGAATTAAATACAAAAGGCACAATGCGGACTTAGTACAAGAAGACTGACTCTTCTTACTGACTATGTTTGAACCATTCCTGTGACACTAGTTTTTGATTCCGATGCTTCACTTCAGGTTTCCTGTATCCCTTGGAACTTCTTATTGACGATGAAACACAGAAATTGCATCGGAATTAAATAGAAAAGGCACAATGCCGACTTAAATACAAGAAGACTGACTCATCTTACTGTCTATGTTTTGAACCATTCCTGTGACACTAGTTATCGATTCCGATGCTTCACTTCAGGTTTACTGTATCCCTTGGACCTTCTTATTGACGATGTAACACAGAAATTGCATCGGAATTAAATACAAAAGGCACAATACCGACTTAAGTACATGAAGACTGACTCTTCTTACTGTCTATGTTTTGAACTATTCCTGTGACACTAGTTATAGATTCCGAAGCTTCACTTCAGGTTTACTGTATCCCTTGGACCTTCTTATTGTCGTTGAAACACAGAAATTGCATCGGAATTAAATACAAAAGGCACAATGCCGACTTAAGTACAAGAAGACTGACTCTTCCTACTGTCAATGCTTTGAACTATTCCTGTGACACTAGTTCTACATTCCGGTGCTTCACTTCAGGTTTACTGTATCCCTCTGATCTTGTTATTGACGATGAAACACAGAAATTGCATCGGAATTAAATACAAAAGCTATAATGCCGACTGAAGTACAAGAAGACTGACTCTACTTACTGTCTATGTTTTGAACCATTCCTGTGACACTAGTTATAGATTCCGATGCTTTACTTCGGGTTTACTGTATCCCTTGGACCTTCTTATTGATTATGAAACACAGAAATTGCATCGGAATTAAACACAAAAGGCACAATGCCAACTTAATTTCAAAATGACTGACACTTCTTACTGTCTATGTTTTGAACCATTCCTGTGACACTAGTTATAGATCTCGATGCTTCACTTCAGGTTTACTGTATCCCTTGGACCTTCTTATTGCCGATGAAACACAGAAATTGCATCGGTATTGAATACAAAAGGCACAATACCGACTCAAGAACAAGAAGACTGACTGTGTTTACTGACTATGTTTTGAACCATTCCTGTGACACTAGTTATAGATTCGGATGCTTCACTTCAGGTTTACTGTATCCCTTGGAGCTTCTTATTGACGATGAAAAACAGAAATTGCATCGGAGTTTATTATAAAAGGCAAAATGCCGACTTAAGTACATGAAGACTGACTCTTCTTAATGTCTATATTTTGAACCATTCCTGTGACACTAGTTATAGATTCCGATGCTACACTCCAGGTTTACTGTATCCCTTGGACCATCTTATTGACGATGAAACACACAAATTACATCGGAATTAAATACAAAAGGCACAATGACGACTTAAGTACAAGAAGACTGACTCTTCCTACTGTCTATGTTTTGAACCATTCCTGTGACACTAGCTATAGATTCCGATGCTTCACTTCAGGTTTACTGTATCCCTTGGACCTTCTTATTGACGATGAAACACAGAAATTGCATCGGAATTAAACACAAAAGGCACCATGCCGACTTAAGTTCAAAATGATTGACACTTCTTACTGACTATGTTTTGAACCATTCCTGTGACACTAGTTATAGATTCCGATGATTAACTTCAGGTTTACTGTATCCCTCAGACCTTCTTATTGATGATGAAACACAGTAATTGCATCGGAATTGAATACAAAATGCACAATGCCGACTTAAGTACAAGAAGACAGACTCTTTTTACTGACTATGTTTTGAACCATTCCTGTGACACTAGTTATAGATTCCGATGATTCACTCCAGGTTTACTGTTTCCCTTGGACCTTCTTATTGACGATGAACCACAGAAATTGCATCGGAATTAAATACAAAAGGCACAATGCCGACTTAAGTACAAGCAGACTGACTCTTCCTACTGTCTATGTTTTGAACAATTTCTGTGACACTAGTTATAGAGTCCGATGCTTCACTTCAGGTTTACTGTATCCCTTGGACATTCTTGTTGACTATGAATCACAGAAATTGCATCGGAATCAAATACAAAAGGCACAATGCCGACTTAAGTACAAGTAGACTGTTTCTTCTTACTGTCTATGTTTTGAACCATTACTGTGACACTAGTAATAGATTCCGATGCTTCACTCCAGGTTTACTGTATCCCTTGGACCTTCTTATTGACGATGTGACACAGAAACTGCATCGGAATTAAATACAAAAGGCACAATGCCGACTTAAGTACATGAAGACTGAATCTTCTTACTGACAATGTTTTGAACCATTCCTGTGACACTAGTTTTAGATTCCGATGCTTCAGTTCAGGTTTACTGTATCCCTTGGACCTTCTTATTGGCGATGATAAACAGAAATTGCAACGAAGTTTATTATAAAAGGCAAAATGCCGACTTAAGTACATGAAGACTGACTCTTCTTAATGTCTATATTTTGAACCATTCCTGTGACTCTAGTTATAGATTCCGATGCTACACTCCAGGTTTACTGTATCCCTTGGACCATCTTATTGACGATGAAACACACAAATTGCATCGGAATTAAATACAAAAGGCACAATGACGACTTAAGTACAAGAAGACTGACTCTTCCTACTGTCTATGTTTTGAACCATTCCTGTGACACTAGCTATAGATTCCGATGCTTCACTTCAGTTTTACTGTATCCCTTGGACCTTCTTATTGACGATGAAACACAGAAATTTTATCGGAATTAAATAGAAAAGGACATTGCCGACTTAAGTACAAGACGACTGACTTTTCTTACTGTCTATGTTTTGAACCATTCCTGTGACACTAGTTATAGATTCCGATGCTTCACTTCAGGTTTACTGTATCCCTGGGACCTTCTTATTGACGATGAAACACAGAAATTGCATCGGAATTAAACACAAAAGGCACCATGCCGACTTAAGTTCAAAATGATTGACACTTCTTACTGACTATGTTTTGAACCATTCCTGTGACACTAGTTATAGATTCCGATGATTAACTTCAGGTTTACTGTATCCCTCAGACCTTCTTATTGACGATGAAACACAGTAATTGCATCGGAATTGAATACAAAATGCACAATGCTGATTTAAGTACAAGAAGACAGACTCTTTTTACTGACTATGTTTTGAACCATTCCTGTGACACTAGTTATAGATTCCGATGATTCACTTCAGGTTTACTGTTTCCCTTGGACCTTCTTATTGACGATGAACCACAGAAATTGCATCGAAATTAAATACAAAAGGCACAATGCCGACTTAAGTACAAGCAGACTGACTCTTCCTACTGTCTATGTTTTGAACCATTTCTGTGACACTAGTTATAGAGTCCGATGCTTCACTTCAGGTTTACTGTATCCCTTGGACATTCTTGTTGACTATGAATCACAGAAATTGCATCGGAATCAAATACAAAAGGCACAATGCCGACTTAAGTACAAGTAGACTGTTTCTTCTTACTGTCTATGTTTTGAACCATTACTGTGACACTAGTTATAGATTCCGATGCTTCACTCAGGGTTTACTGTATCCCTTGGACTTTCGTATTGACGATGTGACACAGAAATTGCATCGGAATTAAATACAAAAGGCACAATGCCGACCTAAGTACATGAAGACTGACTCTTATTACTGACTATGTTTTGAACCATTCCTGTGACACTAGTTTTAGATTCCGATGCTTCAGTTCAGGTTTACTGTATCCCTTGGACCTTCTTATTGACGATGAAAAACAGAAAATGCATCGGAATTTATTATAAAAGGCAAATTGCCGACTTAAGTACATGAAGACTGACTCTTCTTAATGTCTATATTTTGAACCATTCCTGTGACACTAGTTATAGATTCCGATGCTACACTCCAGGTTTACTGTATCCCTTGGACCATTTTATTGACGATGAAACACACAAATTGCATCGGAATTAAATACAAAAGGCACAATGACGACTTAAGTACAAGAAGACTGAGTCTTCCTACTGTCTATGTTTTGAACCATTCCTGTGACACTAGCTATAGATTCCGATGCTTCTCTTCAGGTTTACTGTATCCCTTGGACCTTCTTATTGACGATGAAACACAGAAATTGCATCGGAATTAAATAGAAAAGGACATTGCCGACTTAAGTACAAGACGACTGACTTTTCTTACTGTCTATGTTTTGAACCATTCCTGTCACACTAGTTATAGATTCCGATGCCTCACTTCAGGTTTACTGTATCCTTTGGACGTTCTTATTGACGATGAAACACAGAAATTGCTTCGGAATTAAATACAAAAGGCACAATGCCGACTTAAGTACAAGAAGACTGACTCTTCCTACTGTCTATGTTTTGAACCGTTCCTGTGACACTAGTTATAGATTCCGATGCTTCACTTCAGGGTTACTGTATCCCTCTGCCCTTCGTATTGACGATGAAACACAGAAATTGCATCGCAATTAAAAACAAAAGGCACAATGCGGACTTAGTACAAGAAGACAGATTCATCTTACTGACTATGTTCTGAACCATTCCTGTGACACTAGTTTTAGATTCCGATGCTTCACTTCAGGTTTACTGTATCCCCTGGATCTTCTTATTGACGGTGAAACACAGAAATTGCATCGGAATTAAATACAAAAGGCACAATGCCGACTTAAGTAACAGAAGACTGACTTTTCTTACTGTCTATGTTTTGAACCATTCCTGTGACACTAGTTATAGATTCCGATGCTTCACTTCAGGTTTACTGTATCCCTTGGACCTTCTTATTGACGATGAAACACAGAAATTGCATCGGAACTAAACACAAAATGCACAATGCCGACTTAAGTTCAAAATGACTGACACTTCTTACTGACTGACTATGTTTTGAACCATTCCTGTGGCACTAGTTATAGATTCCGATGATTCACTTCAGGTTTACTGTATCCCTCTGACCTTCTAATTGACGATGAAACACAGAAATTGCATCGGAATTGAATGCAAAAGGCACAATGTCGACTTAAGTACAAGAAGGCTGACTCTTTTTACTGACTATGTTTTGAACCATTCCTGTGACACTAGTTATGGATACGGATGCTTCACTTCAGGTATACCTTATCCCTCTGACCTTCTTATTGACGATGAAACACAGAAATTGCATCGGAATTAAATAGAAAATGCACAATGCCGACTTAAATACAAGTAGACTGACTCTTCTTACAGTCTATGTTTTGAACCATTACTTTGACACTAGTTATAGATTCCGATGGTTATAGATTCCGATGCTTCACTCCAGGTTTACTGTATCCCTTGGACCTTCTTATTGACGATGAGACACAGAAATTGCATCGGAATTAAATACAAAAGGCACAATGCCGACTTAAGTACAAGAAGACAGACTCTTCCTACTCTCTATGTTTTGGACCATTCCTGTGACAGTCGTTATAGATTACGATGCTTCACTTCAGGTTTACTTTATCCCTTGGACCTTCTTATTGACGATGAAAGACAGAAATTGCATCGGAATTAAATACAAAAGGCACAATGCCGACTGAAGTACATGAAGACCGGCTCTTCCTACTGACTATGTTTTGAACCATTACTGTGACACTAGTTATAGATTCCGATGCCTCACTTCAGGTTTACTGTATCCCTTGAACCTTCTTATTGACGATGAAACACAGAAATTGCATCGGAATTAAATACAAAAAGCACAAAGCCGAATTAAGTACAAGAAGACTGACTCTTCTTACTGTCTATGTTTTGAACCATTCCTGTGACACTTGCTATAGATTCCGATGCTTCACTTCAGGTTTAGTGTATCCCTCTGACTTTCTTATTGACGATGAAACACAGAAATGGCTTCGGAATTAAATTCAAAAGGCACGATGCCGACTTAAATACAAGAAGACTGACTGTGTTTACTGACTGTGTTTGAACCATTCCTTTGACACTAGTTATAGATTCGGATGCTTCACTTCTGGTATACTGTATCCCTCTGACCTTCTTATTGACGATGAAACACAGAAATTGCATCGGAATTAAATACAAAAGGCACAATGCGGACTTAGTACAAGAAGACTGACTCTTCTTACTGACTATGTTTGAACCATTCCTGTGACACTAGTTTTTGATTCCGATGCTTCACTTCAGGTTTCCTGTATCCCTTGGAACTTCTTATTGACGATGAAACACAGAAATTGCATCGGAATTAAATAGAAAAGGCACAATGCCGACTTAAATACAAGAAGACTGACTCATCTTACTGTCTATGTTTTGAACCATTCCTGTGACACTAGTTATCGATTCCGATGCTTCACTTCAGGTTTACTGTATCCCTTGGACCTTCTTATTGACGATGAAACACAGAAATTGCATCGGAATTAAATACAAAAGGCACAATACCGACTTAAGTACATGAAGACTGACTCTTCTTACTGTCTATGTTTTGAACTATTCCTGTGACACTAGTTATAGATTCCGAAGCTTCACTTCAGGTTTACTGTATCCCTCGGACCTTCTTATTGTCGTTGAAACACAGAAATTGCATCGGAATTAAATACAAAAGGCACAATGCCGACTTAAGTACAAGAAGACTGACTCTTCCTACTGTCAATGCTTTGAACCGTTCCTGTGACACTAGTTCTAGATTCCGGTGCTTCACTTCAGGTTTACTGTATCCCTCTGATCTTGTTATTGACGATGAAACACAGAAATTGCATCGGAATTAAATACAAAAGCTATAATGCCGACTGGAGTACAAGAAGACTGACTCTACTTACTGTCTATGTTTTGAACCATTCCTGTGACACTAGTTATAGATTCCGATGCTTTACTTCGGGTTTACTGTATCCCTTGGACCTTCTTATTGATTATGAAACACAGAAATTGCATCGGAATTAAACACAAAAGGCACAATGCCAACTTAATTTCAAAATGACTGACACTTCTTACTGTCTATGTTTTGAACCATTCCTGTGACACTAGTTATAGATCTCGATGCTTCACTTCAGGTTTACTGTATCCCTTGGACCTTCTTATTGCCGATGAAACACAGAAATTGCATCGGAATTGAATACAAAAGGCACAATACCGACTCAAGAACAAGAAGACTGACTGTGTTTACTGACTATGTTTTGAACCATTCCTGTGACACTAGTTATAGATTCGGATGCTTCACTTCAGGTTTACTGTATCCCTTGGAGCTTCTTATTGACGATGAAAAACAGAAATTGCATCGGAGTTTATTATAAAAGGCAAAATGCCGACTTAAGTACATGAAGACTGACTCTTCTTAATGTCTATATTTTGAACCATTCCTGTGACACTAGTTATAGATTCCGATGCTACACTCCAGGTTTACTGTATCCCTTTGGACCATCTTATTGACGATGAAACACACAAATTACATCGGAATTAAATACAAAAGGCACAATGACGACTTAAGTACAAGAAGACTGACTCTTCCTACTGTCTATGTTTTGAACCATTCCTGTGACACTAGCTATAGATTCCGATGCTTCACTTCAGGTTTACTGTATCCCTTGGACCTTCTTATTGACGATGAAACACAGAAATTGCATCGGAATTAAACACAAAAGGCACCATGCCGACTTAAGTTCAAAATGATTGACACTTCTTACTGACTATGTTTTGAACCATTCCTGTGACACTAGTTATAGATTCCGATGATTAACTTCAGGTTTACTGTATCCCTCAGACCTTCTTATTGATGATGAAACACAGTAATTGCATCGGAATTGAATACAAAATGCACAATGCCGACTTAAGGACAAGAAGACAGACTCTTTTTACTGACTATGTTTTGAACCATTCCTGTGACACTAGTTATAGATTCCGATGATTCACTCCAGGTTTACTGTTTCCCTTGGACCTTCTTATTGACGATGAACCACAGAAATTGCATCGGAATCAAATACAAAAGGCACAATGCCGACTTAAGTACAAGTAGACTGTTTCTTCTTACTGTCTATGTTTTGAACCATTACTGTGACACTAGTAATAGATTCCGATGCTTCACTCCAGGTTTACTGTATCCCTTGGACCTTCTTATTGACGATGTGACACAGAAACTGCATCGGAATTAAATACAAAAGGCACAATGCCGACTTAAGTACATGAAGACTGAATCTTCTTACTGACAATGTTTTGAACCATTCCTGTGACACTAGTTTTAGATTCCGATGCTTCAGTTCAGGTTTACTGTATCCCTTGGACCTTCTTATTGGCGATGATAAACAGAAATTGCAACGAAGTTTATTATAAAAGGCAAAATGCCGACTTAAGTACATGAAGACTGACTCTTCTTAATGTCTATATTTTGAACCATTCCTGTGACTCTAGTTATAGATTCCGATGCTACACTCCAGGTTTACTGTATCCCTTGGACCATTTTATTGACGATGAAACACACAAATTGCATCGGAATTAAATACAAAAGGCACAATGACGACTTAAGTACAAGAAGACTGACTCTTCCTACTGTCTATGTTTTGAACCATTCCTGTGACACTAGCTATAGATTCCGATGCTTCACTTCAGGTTTACTGTATCCCTTGGACCTTCTTATTGACGATGAAACACAGAAATTTTATCGGAATTAAATAGAAAAGGACATTGCCGACTTAAGTACAAGACGACTGACTTTTCTTAATGTCTATGTTTTGAACCATTCCTGTGACACTAGTTATAGATTCCGATGCCTCACTTCAGGTTTACTGTATCCTTTGGACGTTCTTATTGACGATGAAACACAGAAATGGCTTCGGAATTAAATACAAAAGGCACAATGCCGACTTAAGTACAAGAAGATTGACTCTTCCTACTGTCTATGTTTTGAACCGTTCCTGTGACACTAGTTATAGATTCCGATGCTTCACTTCAGGGTTACTGTATCCCTTTGCCCTTCGTATTGACGATGAAACACAGAAATTGCATCGCAATTAAAAACAAAAGGCACAATGCGGACTTAGTACAAGAAGAAAGACTCTTCTTACTGACCATGTTCTGAACCATTCCTGTGACACTAGTTTTAGATTCCGATGCTTCACTTCAGGTTTACTGTATCCCTCTGACCTTCTAATTGACGATGAAACACAGAAATTGCATCGGAATTGAATGCAAAAGGCACAATGTCGACTTAAGTACAAGAAGGCTGACTCTTTTTACTGACTATGTTTTGAACCATTCCTGTGACACTAGTTATGGATTCGGATGCTTCACTTCTGGTATACTGTATCCCTCTGACCTTCTTATTGACGATGAAACACAGAAATTGCATCGGAATTAAATAGAAAATGCACAATGCCGACTTAAATACAAGTAGACTGACTCTTCTTACAGTCTATGTTTTGAACCATTACTTTGACACTAGTTATAGATTCCGATGGTTATAGATTCCGATGCTTCACTCCAGGTTTACTGTATCCCTTGGACCTTCTTATTGACGATGAGACACAGAAATTGCATCGGAATTAAATACAAAAGGCACAATGCCGACTTAAGTACAAGAAGACAGACTCTTCCTACTCTCTATGTTTTGGACCATTCCTGTGACAGTCGTTATAGATTACGATGCTTCACTTCAGGTTTACTTTATCCCTTGGACCTTCTTATTGACGATGAAAGACAGAAATTGCATCGGAATTAAATACAAAAGGCACAATGCTGACTTAAGAACAAGAAGACTGACTCTTCTTACTGACTATGTTTTGAACCATTCCTGTGACACTAGCTATAGATTCCGATGCTTCACTTCAGGTTTAGTGTATCCCTCTGACTTTCTTATTGACGATGAAACACAGGAATGGCTTCGGAATTAAATTCAAAAGGCACGATGCCGACTTAAATACAAGAAGACTGACTGTGTTTACTGACTATGTTTTGAACCATTCCTGTGACACTAGTTATAGAATCCGATGTTTCACTTCAGGTTTACTGTATCCCTTGGACCTTCTTATTGACGATGAAACACAGAAATTGCAATGAAAATTAAATACAAAAGGCAAAATGCCGACTTAAGTACACGTAGACTGAATGTTCTTACTGTCTATGATTTGAACCATTCCTGTGACACTAGTTATAGATTCCGATGCTACACTCCAGGTTTACTGTATCCCTTGGACCTTCGTATTGACGATGAAACACAGAAATTGCATCGGAAATTAATACAAAAGGCACAATGCCGACTTAAGGAGAAGAAGATTGACATCTTCTTACTGACTTTGTTTTGAACAATTCCTGTGACTCTAGTTATAGTTTCCGATGCTTCGCTTCAGGTTTACTGTATCCCTTGGACCTTCTTATTGACGCTGAAACACAGAAATTGAATCGGAATTAAATACAAAAGGCACAATGCCGACTTAAGTACAAGAAGACAGACTCTTCCTACTCTCTATGTTTTGGACCATTCCTATGACAGTCGTTATAGATTACGATGCTTCACTTCAGGTTTACTGTATCCCTTGGACCTTCTTATTGACGATGAAAGACAGAAATTGCATCGGAATTAAATACAAAAGGCACAATGCCGACTTAAGTACATGAAGACCGACTCTTCCTACTGACTATGTTTTGAACCATTCCTGTGACACTAGTTATAGATTCCGATGCCTCACTTCAGGTTTGTTGTATCCCTTGAACCTTCTTATTGACGATGAAACACAGAAATTGCATCGGAATTAAATACAAAAAGCACAAAGCCGAATTAAGTACAAGAAGACTGACTCTTCTTACTGTCTATGTTTTGAACCATTCCTGTGACACTTGCTATAGATTCCGATGCTTCACTTCAGGTTTAGTGTATCCCTCTGACTTTCTTATTGACGATGAAACACAGAAATGGCTTCGGAATTAAATTCAAAAGGCACGATGCCGACTTAAATACAAGAAGACTGACTGTGTTTACTGACTATGTTTGAACCATTCCTTTGACACTAGTTATAGATTCGGATGCTTCACTTCTGGTATACTGTATCCCTCTGACCTTCTTATTGACGATGAAACACAGAAATTGCATCGGAATTAAATACAAAAGGCACAATGCGGACTTAGTACAAGAAGACTGACTCTTCTTACTGACTATGTTTGAACCATTCCTGTGACACTAGTTTTTGATTCCGATGCTTCACTTCAGGTTTCCTGTATCTCTTGGAACTTCTTATTGACGATGAAACACAGAAATTGCATCGGAATTAAATAGAAAAGGCGCAATGCCGACTTAAATACAAGAAGACTGACTCATCTTACTGTCTATGTTTTGAACCTTTCCTGTGACACTAGTTATCGATTCCGATGCTTCACTTCAGGTTTACTGTATCCCTTGGAGCTTCTTATTGACGATGAAACACAGAAATTGCATCGGAATTAAATACAAAAGGCACAATACCGACTTAAGTACATGAAGACTGACTCTTCTTACTGTCTATGTTTTGAACTATTCCTGTGACACTAGTTATAGATTCCGAAGCTTCACTTCAGGTTTACTGTATCCCTTGGACCTTCTTATTGTCGTTGAAACACAGAAATTGCATCGGAATTAAATACAAAAGGCATAATGCCGACTTAAGTACAAGAAGACTGACTCTTCCTACTGTCAATGCTTTGAACCGTTCCTGTGACACTAGTTCTAGATTCCGGTGCTTCACTTCAGGTTTACTGTATCCCTCTGATCTTGTTATTGACGATGAAACACAGAAATTGCATCGGAATTAAATACAAAAGCTATAATGCCGACTGAAGTACAAGAAGACTGACTCTACTTACTGTCTATGTTTTGAACCATTCCTGTGACACTAGTTATAGATTCCGATGCTTTACTTCGGGTTTACTGTATCCCTTGGACCTTCTTATTGATTATGAAACACAGAAATTGCATCGGAATTAAACACAAAAGGCACAATGCCAACTTAATTTCAAAATGACTGACACTTCTTACTGTCTATGTTTTGAACCATTCCTGTGACACTAGTTATAGATTCCGATGCTTCACTTAACGTTTACTGTATCCTTTGGACCTTCTTATTGACGATGAAACACAGAAATTGCATCGGAATTGAATACAAAAGGCACAATGCCGACTTAAGTACAAGAAGACTGACTCTTTTTACTGACTATGTTTTGAACCATTCCTGTGACACTTATTATAGTTTTGGATGCTTCACTTCAGGTATACTGTATCCCTCTGACCTACTTATAGACGATGAACCACAGATATTGCGTCGGAATAAAATACAAAAGGCACAATGCGGACCTAGTACAAGAAGACTGACTCTTCTTTCTGACTATGTTATGAACCATTCCTGTAACACTAGTTTTAGATTCCGATGCTTCACTTCAGGTTTACTGTATCCCTTGGAACTTCTTATTGACGATGAAACACAGAAATTGCATCGGAATTAAATAGAAAAGGCACAATGCCGACTTAAGTACAAGAAGACTGACTCTTCTTCCTGTCTATGTTTTGAACTATTCCTGTGACACTAGTTATGGATTCCGATGCTTCACTTCAGGTTTACTGTATTCCTTGGACCTTCGTATTGACGATGAAACACAGAAATTGCGTCGGAATTATATACAAAAGGCACAATGCCGACTTAAGAACAAGAAGATTGACTCTTCTTACTGACTTTGCTTTGAACCATTCCTGTGACACTAGTTATAGATTCCGATGCTTCACTTCAGGTTTACTGTATCCCTTGGACCTTCTTTTTGACGCTGAAACACAGAAATTGAATCGGAATTAAATACAAAAGGCACAATGCCAACTTAAGTACAAGAGGACTGACTCTTCTTACTGTCTATGTTTTGAACTATTCCTGTGACACTAGTTATGGATTCCGATGCTTCACTTCAGGTATACTGTATCCCTCTGACCTTCTTATTGACGATGAAACACAGAAATTGCATCGGAGTAAATACAAAAGGCACAATGCGGACCTAGTACAAGAAGACTGACTCTTCTTACTGACTATGTTATGAACCATTCCTGTGACACTAGTTTTAGATTCCGATGCTTCACTTCAGGTTTACTCTATCCCTTTGAACTTCTTATTGATGATGAAACACAGAAATTGCATCGGAATTAAATACAAAAGGCACATTGCCGACTTAAGTACAAGAAGACTGACTCTTCTTACTGTATAAGATTTGAACCATTCCTATGACACTAGTTATAGATTCCGATGCTTCACTCCTGGTTTACTGTATCCCTTGGACCATCTTATTGACGATGAAACACACAAATTACATCGGAATTAAATACAAAAGGCACAATGACCACTTAAGTACAAGAAGACTGACTCTTCCTACTGTCTATGCTTTGAACCACTCCTGTGACACTAGCTATAGATTCCGATGCTTCACTTCAGGTTTACTGTATCCCTTGGACTTTCTTATTGACGATGAAACACAGAAATTGCATCGGAATTAAATACAAAAGGCACAATACCGACTTAAGTACAAGAAGACGGACTCTTCTTACTGTCTATGTTTGAACTATTCCTGTGACACTAGTAATGGATTGCGATGCTTCACTTCAGGTTTACTGTATCCCTTGGAGCTTCTTATTGACGATGAAAAACAGAAATTGCATCGGAGTTTATTATAAAAGGCAAAATGCCGACTTAAGTACATGAAGACTGACTCTTCTTAATGTTTATATTTTGAACCATTCCTGTGACACTAGTTATAGATTCCGATCCTACACTCCAGGTTTACTGTATCCCTTGGACCGTCTTATTGACGATGAAACACACAAATTACATCGGAATTAAATACAAAAGGCACAATGACGACTTAAGTACAAGAAGACTGACTCTTCCTACTGTCTATGCTTTGAACCACTCCTGTGACACTAGCTATAGATTCCGATGCTTCACTTCAGGTTTACTGTATCCCTTAGACATTCTTGTTGACGATGAATCACAGAAATTGCATCGGAATCAAATACAAAAGGCACAATGCCGACTTAAGTACAAGTAGACTGTTTCTTCTTACTGTCTATGTTTTGAACCATTACTGTGACATTAGTTATAGATTCCGATGATTCACTCCAGGTTTACTGTATCCCTTGGACATTCTTATTGACGATGTGACACAGAAATTGCATCGGAATTAAATACAAAAGGCACAATGCCGACTTAAGTACATGTAGACTGACTCTTCATACTGACTATGTTTTGAACCATTCCTGTGACAATAGTTTTAGATTCCGAAGCTTCAGTTCTGGTTTACTGTATCCCTTGGACCTTCTTATTGACGATGAAAAACAGAAATTGCATCGGAGTTTATTATAAAAGGCGAAATGCCGACTTAAGTACATGAAGACTGACTCTTCTTAATGTCTATATTTTGAACCATTCCTGTGTCACTAGTTATAGATTCCGATGCTACACTCCAGGTTTACTGTATCCCTTGGACCATCTTATTGACGATGAAACACACAAATTGCATCGGAATTAAATGCGAAAGGCACAATGACGACTTAAGTACAAGAAGACTGACTCTTCCTACTGTCTATGTTTTGAACCATTCCTGTGACACTAGCTATAGCTTCCGATGCTTCACTTCAGGTTTACTGTATCCCTTGGACCTTCTTATTGACGATGAAACACAGAAATTGCATCGGACTTAAATAGAAAAGGACATTGCCGACTTAAGTACAAGACGACTGACTTTTCTTACTGTCTATGTTTTGAACCATTCCTGTGACACTAGTTATAGATTCCGATGCCTCACTTCAGGTTTACTGTATCCTTTGGACGTTCTTATTGACGATGAAACACAGAAATGGCTTCGGAATTAAATACAAAAGGCACAATGCCGACTTAAGTACAAGAAGACTGACTCTTCCTACTGTCTATGTTTTGAACCGTTCCTGTGACACTAGTTATAGATTACGATGCTTCACTTCAGGGTTACTGTATCCCTCTGCCCTTCGTATTGACGATGAAACACAGAAATTGCATCGCAATTAAAAACAAAAGGCACAATGCGGACTTAGTACAAGAAGACAGACTCTTCTTACTGACTATGTTCTGAACCATTCCTGTGTCACTAGCTTTAGATTCCGATGCTTCACTTCAGGTTTACTGTATCCCCTGGAACTTCTTATTGACGGTGAAACACAGAAATTGCATCGGAATTAAATACAAAAGGCACAATGCCGACTTAAGTAACAGAAGACTGACTCTTCTTACTGTCTATGTTTTGAACCATTCCTGTGACACTAGTTATAGATTCCGATGCTTCACTTCAGGTTTACTGTATCCCTTGGACCTTCTTATTGACGATGAAACACAGAAATTGCATCGGAATTAAACACAAAATGCACAATGCCGACTTAAGTTCAAAATGACTGACACTTCATACTGACTGACTATGTTTTGAACCATTCCTGTGGCACTAGTTATAGATTCCGATGATTCACTTCAGGTTTACTGTATCCCCCTGACCTGCTAATTGACGATGAAACACAGAAATTGCATCGGAATTGAATGCAAAAGGCACAATGTCGACTTAAGTACAAGAAGGCTGACTCTTTTTACTGACTATGTTATGATCCATTCCTGTGACACTAGTTATGGATTCGGATGCTTCACTTCAGGTATACTGTATCCCTCTGACCTTCTTATTGACGATGAAACACAGAAATTGCATCGGAATTAAATAGAAAATGCACAATGCCGACTTAAATACAAGTAGACTGACTCTTCTTACAGTCTATGTTTTGAACCATTACTTTGACACTAGTTATAGATTCCGATGGTTATAGATTCCGATGCTTCACTCCAGGTTTACTGTATCCCTTGGACCTTCTTTTGACGATGAGACACAGAAATAGCATCGGAATTAAATACAAAAGGCACAGAGCCGACTTAAGTACAAGAAGACTGACTCTTCCTACTGTTTATATTTTGAACCATTCCTGTGACACTAGTTATAGATTCCGATGCTACACTCTACGTTTACTGTATCCCTTGGACCATCTTATTGACGATGAAACACACAAATTGCATCGGAATTAAATACAAAAGGCACAATGCCGACTTAAGTACAAGAAGACTGACTCTTCCTACTGTCTATGTTTTGAACCATTCCTGTGACACTAGTTATAGATTCCGATGCTTCACTTCAGGTTTACTGTATCCCTTGGACCTTCTTATTGACGATGAAACACAGAAATTGCCTCGGAATTAAATAGAAAAGGCACAATGCCGGCTTAAGTTCAAGAAGGCTGACTCTTCCTACTGTCTATGTTTTGAACCATTCCTGTGACACAAGTTATAGATTCCGATGCTTCACTTCAGGCTTACTGTATCCCTCTGCCCTTCGTATTGACGATGAAACACAGAAATTGCATCGCAATTAAATAAAAAAGGTACAATGCGGACTTAGTACAAAAAGACTGACTCTTCTTACTGACTATGTTTTGAACCATTCCTGTGACAGTAGTTATAGATTCCGATGCTTCACTTCAGGTCTACTGTATCCCTCTGATCTTGTTATTGACGATGAAACACAGAAATTGCATCGGAATTAAATACTAAAGGCACAATGCCGTCTTAAGTACAAGAAGACTGACTCTTGGTACTGTCTATGTTTTGTACCATTCCTGTGACACTAGTTATAGATTCCGATGCTCCACTTCAGGTTTACTGTATCCCTCGGACCTTCTTATTGACGATGAAACACAGAAATTGTATCGGAATTAAATACAAAAGGCACAATGCCGACTTAAGTACAAGAAGACTGACTCTTCTTACTGTCCATGTTTGAACCATTCCATTGACACTTGTTATAGATTCCGATGCTTCACTCCAGGTTTACTGTTTCCCTTGGACCTTGTTATTGACGATGAAACACAGAAATTGCATCGGAATTAAATAGAAAAGGCACAATGCCGACTTAAGTACAAGAAGACTGACTCTTCTTACTGACTATGTTTTGAACCATTCCTGAGACACTAGTTATAGATTCCGATGTTTCACTTCAGGTTTACTGTATCCCTTGGACCTTCTTATTGACGATGAAACACAGAAATTGCAATGAAAATTAAATACAAAAGGCAATATGCCGACTTAAGTACACGTAGACTGAATGTTCTTACTGTCTATGATTTGAACCATTCCTGTGACACTAGTTATAGATTCCGATGCTACACTCCAGGTTTACTGTATCCCTTGGACATTCGTATTGACGATGAAACACAGAAATTGCATCGGAAATTAATACAAAAGGCACAATGCCGACTTAAGGACAAGAAGATTGACTCTTCTTACTGACTTTGTTTTGAACAATTCCTGTGACTCTAGTTATAGATTCCGATGCTTCACTTCAGGTTTACTGTATCCCTTGGACCTTCTTATTGACGATGAAGGACAGAAATTGCATCGGAATTAAATACAAAAGGCACAATGCCGACTTAAGTACATGAAGACCGACTCTTCCTACTGACTATGTTTTGAACCATTCCTGTGACACTAGTTATAGATTCCGATGCCTCACTTCAGGTTTACTGTATCCCTTGAACCTTCTTATTGACGATGAAACACAGAGATTGCATCGGAATTAAATACAAAAAGCACAAAGCCGAATTAAGTACAAGAAGACTGACTCTTCTTACTGTCTATGTTTTGAACCATTCCTGTGACACTAGTTATAGATTCCGATGGTTCACTCCAGGTTTACTGTATCCCTTGGACCTCCTTATTGACGAAGAAACACACAAATTGCATCGGAATTAAATACAAAAGGCACAATGCTGACTTAAGGACAAGAAGACTGACTCTTCTTACTGACTATGTTTTGAACCATTCCTGTGACACTAGCTATAGATTCCGATGCTTCACTTCAGGTTTAGTGTATCCCTCTGACTTTCTTATTGACGATGAAACACAGAAATGGCTTCGGAATTAAATTCAAAAGGCACGATGCCGACTTAAATACAAGAAGACTGACTGTGTTTACTGACTATGTTTTGAACCATTCCTGTGACACTAGTTATAGATTCGGATGCTTCACTTCTGGTATACTGTATCCCTCTGACGTTCTTATTGACGATGAAACACAGAAATTGCATCGGAATTAAATACAAAAGGCACAATGCGGACTTAGTACAAGAAGACTGACTCTTCTTACTGACTATGTTTGAACCATTCCTGTGACACTAGTTTTTGATTCCGATGCTTCACTTCAGGTTTCCTGTATCCCTTGGAACTTCTTATTGACGACGAAACACAGAAATTGCATCGGAATTAAATAGAAAAGGCACAATGCCGACTTAAATACAAGAAGACTGACTCATCTTACTGTCTATGTTTTGAACCATTCCTGTGACACTAGTTATCGATTCCGTTGCTTCACTTCAGGTTTACTGTATCCCTTGGACCTTCTTATTGACGATGAAACACAGAAATTGCATCGGAATTAAATACAAAAGGCACAATACCGACTTAAGTACATGAAGACTGACTCTTCTTACTGTCTATGTTTTGAACTATTCCTGTGACACTAGTTATAGTTTCCGAAGCTTCACTTCACGTTTACTGTATCCCTTGGACCTTCTTATTGACGATGAAACACAGAAATTGCCTCGGAATTAAATAGAAAAGGCACAATGCCGGCTTAAGTTCAAGAAGGCTGACTCTTCCTACTGTCTATGTTTTGAACCATTCCTGTGACACAAGTTATAGATTCCGATGCTTCACTTCAGGTTTACTGTATCCCTCTGCCCTTCGTATTGACGATGAAACACAGAAATTGCATCGCAATTAAATAAAAAAGGCACAATGCGGACTTAGTACAAGAAGACTGACTCTTCTTACTGACTATGTTTTGAACCATTCCTGTGACACTAGTTATAGATTCCGATGCTTCACTTCAGGTCTACTGTATCCCTCTGATCCTGTTATTGACGATGAAACACAGAAATTGCATCGGAATTAAATACTAAAGCACAATGCCGTCTTAAGTACAAGAAGACTGACTCTTGGTACTGTCTATGTTTTGTACCATTCCTGTGACACTAGTTATAGATTCCGATGCTCCACTTCAGGTTTACTGTATCCCTCGGACCTTCTTATTGACGATGAAACACAGAAATTGCATCGGAATTAAATACAAAAGGCACAATGCCGACTTAAGTACAAGAAGACTGACTCTTCTTACTGTCTATGTTTGAACCATTCCATTGACACTTGTTATAGATTCCGATGCTTCACTCCAGGTTTACTGTTTCCCTTGGACCTTGTTATTGACGATGAAACACAGATATTGCATCGGAATTAAATAGAAAAGGCACAATGCCGACTCAAGTACAAGAAGACTGACTCTTCTTACTGACTATGTTTTGAACCATTCCTGTGACACTAGTTATAGATTCCGATGTTTCACTTCAGGTTTACTGTATCCCTTGGACCTTCTTATTGACGATGAAACACAGAAATTGCAATGAAAATTAAATACAAAAGGCAAAATGCCGACTTAAGTACACGTAGACTGAATGTTCTTACTGTCTATGATTTGAACCATTCCTGTGACACTAGTTATAGATTCCGATGCTACACTCCAGGTTTACTGTATCCCTTGGACCTTCGTATTGACGATGAAACACAGAAATTGCATCGGAAATTAATACAAAAGGCACAATGCCGACTTAAGTACAAGAAGATTGACTCTTCTTACTGACTTTGTTTTGAACAATTCCTGTGACTCTAGTTATAGATTCCGATGCTTCACTTCAGGTTTACTGTATCCCTTGGACCTTCGTATTGACGATGAAACACAGAAATTGCATCGGAAATTAATACAAAAGGCACAATGCCGACTTAAGTACAAGAAGATTGACTCTTCTTACTGACTTTGTTTTGAACAATTCCTGTGACTCTAGTTATAGATTCCGATGCTTCACTTCAGGTTTACTGTATCTCTTGGACCTTCTTATTGACGATGAAACACAGAAATTGCATCGGAATTAAATACAAAAGGCACAATGCCGACTTAAGTACAAGAAGACTGACTCTTCCTACTGTCAATGCTTTGAACCATTCCTGTGACACTAGTTCTAGATTCCGGTGCTTCACTTCAGGTTTACTGTATCCCTCCGATCTTGTTATTGACGATGAAACACAGAAATTGCATAGGAATTAAATACAATAGCTATAATGCCGACTGAAGTACAAGAAGACTGACTCTACTTACTGTCTATGTTTTGAACCATTCCTGTGACACTAGTTATAGATTCCGATGCTTTACTTCGGGTTTACTGTATCCCATGGACCTTCTTATTGATTATGAAACACAGAAATTGCATCGGAATTAAACACAAAAGGCACAATGCCAACTTAATATCAAAATGACTGACACTTCTTACTGTCTATGTTTTGAACCATTCCTGTGACACTAGTTATAGATTCCGATGCTTCACTTCAGGTTTACTGTATCCCTTGGACCTTCTTATTGCCGATGAAACACAGAAATTGCATCGGAATTGAATACAAAAGGCACAATGCCGACTTAAGAACAAGAAGACTGACTGTATTTACTGACTATGTTTTGAACCATTCCTGTGACACTAGTTATAGATTCGGATGCTTCACTTCAGGTTTACTGTATCCCTTGGACCTTCATTTTGACGCTGAAACACAGATATTGAATCGGAATTAAATACAAAAGACACAATGCCGACTTAAGTACAAGATGACTGACTCTTCCTACTGTCTATGTTTTGAACCATTCCTGTGACACTAGTTATAGATTTCGATGCCTTACTTCATGTTTACTGTATCCCTTGGACCTTCCTATTGACGATGAAACACAGAAATTGCATCGGAATTAAATACAAAAGGCACAATGCCGAATTAAGTACGAGAAGACTGACTCTTCTTACTGTCTATGTTTTGAACCATTCCTGTGACACTAGTTATAGTTTCCGATGCTTCACTCCAGGTTTACTATATCCCTTGGACCTTCTTATTGACGAAGAAACACACAATTTGCATCGGAATGAAATACAAAAGGCACAATGCCGACTTATGGACAAGATGACTGACTCATCTTACTGCCTATGTTTTGAACCATTAGTGTGACACTAGCTATACATTCCGACGCTTCACTTCAGGTTTAGTGTATCCCTCTGACTTTCTTATTGACGATGAAACACAGAAATGGCTTCGGAGTTAAATTCAAAAGGCACGATGCCGACTTAAGTACAAGAAGACTGACTCTTCTTACTGTCTATGATTTGAACCATTCCTGTGACACTAGTTATAGATTCCGATGCTTCACTTCAGGTTTACTGTATCCCTTGGACCTTCTTTTTGATGCTGAAACACAGAAATTGAATCGGAATTAAATACAAAAGGCACAATGCCGACTTAAGTACAAGAAGACTGACTCTTCTTACTGTCTATGTTTTGAACCATTCTTGTGACACTAGTTATAGAGTCCGATGCATCACTCCAGGTTTACTATATCCCTTGGACCTTCTTATTGACGAAGAAACACACAATTTGCATCGGAATTAAATACAAAAGCACAATGCCGACTTAAGGACAAGAAGACTGACTCTCCTTACTGCCTATGTTTTGAACCATTCCTGTGACACTAGCTATAGATTCCCATGCTTCACTTCATGTTTAGTGTATCCCTCTGACTTTCTTATTGACGATGAAACACAGAAATGGCTTCGGAATGAAATTCAAAAGGCACGATGCCGACTTAAGTACAAGAAGACTGACTCTTCTTACTGTCTATGATTCGAACCATTCCTGTGACACTAGTTATAGATTCCGATGCTTCACTTCAGGTTTACTGTATCCTTTGGACCTTCTTATTGACGATGAAACACAGAAATTGCATCGGAATTGAATACAAATGGCACAATGCCGACTTAAGTACAAGAAGACTGACTCTTGTTACTGACTATGTTTTGAACCATTCCTGTGACACTAGTTATAGATTCGGATGCTTCACTTCAGGTATATTGTATCCCTCTGACCTTCTTATTGACGATGAACCACAGAAATTGCATCGGAATAAAATACAAAAGGCACAATGCGGACCTAGTACAAGAAGACTGACTCTTCTTACTGACTATGTTATGAACCATTCCTGTGGCACTAGTTTTAGATTCCGATGCTTCACTTCAGGTTTACTCTATCCCCTTGAACTTCTTATTGACGATGAAACACAGAAATTGCATCGGAATTAAATAGAAAAGGCACATTGCCGACTTAAGTACAAGAAGACTGACTCTTCTTACTGTATAAGTTTTGAACCATTCCTGTGACACTAGTTATAGATTCCGATTCTTCACTTCAGGTTTACTGTATCCCTTGGACCTTCTTATTGACGAAGAAACACACAATTTGCATCGGAATTAAATACAAGAGGCACAATACCGACTTAAGTACAAGAAGACTGACTCTTCTTACTGTCTATGTTTGAACTATTCCTGTGACACTAGTTATAGATTCCGATGCTTCACTTCAGGTATACTCTTTCCCTCTGACCTTCTTATTGACGATGAACCACAGAAATTGCATCAGAATAAAATACAAAAGGCACAATGCGTACCTAGTACAAGAATACTGACTCTTCTTACTGACTATGTTATGAACCATTCCTGTGACACTAGTTTTAAATTCCGATGCTTCACTTCAGGTTTACTGTATCCCTTGGAACTTCTTATTGACGATGAAACACATAAATTGCATCGGAATTAAATACAAAAGGCACAATGCCGAATTAAGTACAAGAAGACGGAGTCTTCTTACTGTTCATGTTTTGAACCATTCCTGTGACACTAGTTCCAGATTCCGATGCTTCACTCCAGGTATACTGTATCCCTTGGACCTTCTTGGTGACGAAGAACCACACAAATTGCATCGGAATTAAATACAAAAGGCACAATGCCTACTTAAGGACAAGAAAACTGACTCTTCTTACTGTCTATGTTTTGAACCACTCCTGTGACACTAGCTACAGATTCCGATGCTTCACTTCAGGTTTAGTGTATCCCTCTGACTTTCTTATTGACAAGGAAACACAGAAATGGCTTCGGAATTAAATACAAAAGGCACGATGCCGACTTACGTACAAGAAGACTGACTCTTCTTACTGTCTATGATTTAAACCATTCCTGTGACGCTAGTTATAGATTCCGATGCTTCACATGAGGTTTACTGTATTCCTTGGACCTTCATATTGACGATGAAACACTAAAATTGAATCGGAATTAAATACAAAAGGCACAATGCCGATTAAGTACATGATGACCTACTCTTCCTACTGATTATGTTTTGAACCATTCCTGTGACACTTGTTATAGATACCGATGCTTCACTTGAAGTTTACTGTATCCCTTGAACCTTCTAATTGACGATGAAACACAGAAATTGCATCGGTATTAAGTAGAAAAGGCACAATGCCGACTTAAGTACATGAAGACCGACTCTTCCTACTGACTATGTTTTGAACCACTCCTGTGACACTAGTTATTGATTCAGATGCTTCGCTCCAGGTTTACTGTATCCCTTGGACCTTGTTATTGACGTTGAAACACAGAAATTGCATCGGAAGTAAATACAAAAAGCACAATGCCGACTTAAGAACAAGAAGACTGACTCTTCTTACTGACTATGTTTGAACCATTCCTGTGACACTAGCTATAGATTCCGATGCTTCACTCCAGGTTTACTGTATCCCTTGGACCTTGTTATTGTCGATGAAACACAGAAATTGCATCGGAATTAAATACAAAAGGCACAATGCAGACTTAAGGACAAGAAGACTGACTCCTCTTACTGACTTTGTTTTGAACCATTAGTGTGACACTAGTTATAGTTTCCGATGCTTCACTTCAGGTTTACTTATTCCCTTGGACCTTCTTATTGACGATGAAACACAGAAATTGCATCAGAATTAAATACAAAAGGCTTAATGCCAACTTAAGTACAAGAAGACTGACACTTCCTACTGTCTATGATTTGAACCATTCCTGTGACACTAGTTATAGATTCCGATGCTTCACTTCAGGTTTACTGTGTCCCTTGGACCTTCTTAATGACGATGAAACACAGAAATTGCATCGGAATTAAATACAAAAGGCACAATGCCGACATAAGTACATGGAGACCGACTCTTCCTACTGACTATGTTTTGAACCATTCCTGTGACACTAGTTATAGATTCTGATGCTTCACTTGAGGCTTACTGTATCCCTATGACCTTCTTATTGACGATGAAACACAGAAATTGCATCGGAATTAAATACAAAAGCCACAATGCCGACTTAAGTACAAGAAGACTGACTCTTCCTACTGTCAATGCTTTGAACCATTCCTGTGACACTAGTTCTAGATTCCGGTGCTTCACTTCAGGTTTACTGTATCCCTCCGATCTTGTTATTGACGATGAAACACAGAAATTGCATAGGAATTAAATACAATAGCTATAATGCCGACTGAAGTACAAGAAGACTGACTCTACTTACTGTCTATGTTTTGAACCATTCCTGTGACACTAGTTATAGATTCCGATGCTTTACTTCGGGTTTACTGTATCCCATGGACCTTCTTATTGATTATGAAACACAGAAATTGCATCGGAATTAAACACAAAAGGCACAATGCCAACTTAATTTCAAAATGACTGACACTTCTTACTGTCTATGTTTTGAACCATTCCTGTGACACTAGTTATAGATTCCGATGCTTCACTTCAGGTTTACTGTATCCCTTGGACCTTCTTATTGCCGATGAAACACAGAAATTGCATCGGAATTGAATACAAAAGGCACAATGCCGACTTAAGAACAAGAAGACTGACTGTATTTACTGACTATGTTTTGAACCATTCCTGTGACACTAGTTATAGATTCGGATGCTTCACTTCAGGTTTACTGTATCCCTTGGAACTTCTTATTGACGATGAAACACAGAAATTGCATCGGAATTAAATAGAAAAGGCACAATGCCGACTTAAGTACAAGAAGACTGACTCTTCTTACTGTCTAAGTTTTGAACCATTCCTGTGACACTAGTTATGGATTCCGATGCTACACTCCAGGTTTACTGTATCCCTTGGACCTTCGTATTGACGATGAAACACAGAAATTGCATCGGAATTAAATACAAAAGGCACAATGCCGACTTAAGGACAAGAAGATTGACTTTTCTTACTGACTTTAATTTGAACCATTCATGTGACACTAGTTATAGATTCCGATGCTTCACTTCAGGTTTACTGTATCCCTTGGACCTTCTTTTTGACGCTGAAACACAGAAATTGAATCGGAATTAAATACAAAAGGCACAATGCCGACTTAAGTACAAGATGACTGACTCTTCCTACTGTCTATGTTTTGAACCATTCCTGTGACACTAGTTATAGATTTCGATGCCTTACTTCATGTTTACTGTATCCCTTGGACCTTCCTATTGACGATGAAACACAGAAATTGCATCGGAATTAAATACAAAAGGCACAATGCCGAATTAAGTACGAGAAGACTGACTCTTCTTACTGTCTATGTTTTGAACCATTCCTGTGACACTAGTTATAGTTTCCGATGCTTCACTCCAGGTTTACTATATCCCTTGGACCTTCTTATTGACGAAGAAACACACAATTTGCATCGGAATGAAATACAAAAGGCACAATGCCGACTTATGGACAAGATGACTGACTCATCTTACTGCCTATGTTTTGAACCATTAGTGTGACACTAGCTATACATTCCGACGCTTCACTTCAGGTTTAGTGTATCCCTCTGACTTTCTTATTGACGATGAAACACAGAAATGGCTTCGGAGTTAAATTCAAAAGGCACGATGCCGACTTAAGTACAAGAAGACTGACTCTTCTTACTGTCTATGATTTGAACCATTCCTGTGACACTAGTTATAGATTCCGATGCTTCACTTCAGGTTTACTGTATCCCTTGGACCTTCTTTTTGACGCTGAAACACAGAAATTGAATCGGAATTAAATACAAAAGGCACAATGCCGACTTAAGTACAAGAAGACTGACTCTTCTTACTGTCTATGTTTTGAACCATTCTTGTGACACTAGTTATAGAGTCCGATGCATCACTCCAGGTTTACTATATCCCTTGGACCTTCTTATTGACGAAGAAACACACAATTTGCATCGGAATTAAATACAAAAGCACAATGCCGACTTAAGGACAAGAAGACTGACTCTCCTTACTGCCTATGTTTTGAACCATTCCTGTGACACTAGCTATAGATTCCCATGCTTCACTTCATGTTTAGTGTATCCCTCTGACTTTCTTATTGACGATGAAACACAGAAATGGCTTCGGAATGAAATTCAAAAGGCACGATGACGACTTAAGTACAAGAAGACTGACTCTTCTTACTGTCTATGATTCGAACCATTCCTGTGACACTAGTTATAGATTCCGATGCTTCACTTCAGGTTTACTGTATCCTTTGGACCTTCTTATTGACGATGAAACACAGAAATTGCATCGGAATTGAATACAAATGGCACAATGCCGACTTAAGTACAAGAAGACTGACTCTTGTTACTGACTATGTTTTGAACCATTCCTGTGACACTAGTTATAGATTCGGATGCTTCACTTCAGGTATATTGTATCCCTCTGACCTTCTTATTGACGATGAACCACAGAAATTGCATCGGAATAAAATACAAAAGGCACAATGCGGACCTAGTACAAGAAGACTGACTCTTCTTACTGACTATGTTATGAACCATTCCTGTGGCACTAGTTTTAGATTCCGATGCTTCACTTCAGGTTAACTCTATCCCTTTGAACTTCTTATTGACGATGAAACACAGAAATTGCATCGGAATTAAATAGAAAAGGCACATTGCCGACTTAAGTACAAGAAGACTGACTCTTCTTACTGTATAAGTTTTGAACCATGCCTGTGACACTAGTTATAGATTCCGATGCTTCACTTCAGGTTTACTGTATCCCTTGGACCTTCTTATTGACGAAGAAACACACAATTTGCATCGGAATTAAATACAAGAGGCACAATACCGACTTAAGTACAAGAAGACTGACTCTTCTTACTGTCTATGTTTGAACTATTCCTGTGACACTAGTTATAGATTCCGATGCTTCACTTCAGGTATACTCTTTCCCTCTGACCTTCTCATTGACGATGAACCACAGAAATTGCATCAGAATAAAATACAAAAGGCACAATGCGTACCTAGTACAAGAATACTGACTCTTCTTACTGACTATGTTATGAACCATTCCTGTGACACTAGTTTTAAATTCCGATGCTTCACTTCAGGTTTACTGTATCCCTTGGAACTTCTTATTGACGATGAAACACATAAATTGCATCGGAATTAAATACAAAAGGCACAATGCCGAATTAAGTACAAGAAGACGGAGTCTTCTTACTGTTCATGTTTTGAACCATTCCTGTGACACTAGTTCCAGATTCCGATGCTTCACTCCAGGTATACTGTATCCCTTGGACCTTCTTGGTGACGAAGAACCACACAAATTGCATCGGAATTAAATACAAAAGGCACAATGCCTACTTAAGGACAAGAAAACTGACTCTTCTTACTGTCTATGTTTTGAACCACTCCTGTGACACTAGCTACAGATTCCGATGCTTCACTTCAGGTTTAGTGTATCCCTCTGACTTTCTTATTGACAAGGAAACACAGAAATGGCTTCGGAATTAAATACAAAAGGCACGATGCCGACTTACGTACAAGAAGACTGACTCTTCTTACTGTCTATGATTTAAACCATTCCTGTGACGCTAGTTATAGATTCTGATGCTTCACATGAGGTTTACTGTATTCCTTGGACCTTCATATTGACGATGAAACACTAAAATTGAATCGGAATTAAATACAAAAGGCACAATGCCGATTAAGTACATGATGACCTACTCTTCCTACTGACTATGTTTTGAACCATTCCTGTGACACTTGTTATAGATACCGATGCTTCACTTGAAGTTTACTGTATCCCTTGGACCTTCTTATTGACGATGAAACACAGAAATTGCATCGGTATTAAGTAGAAAAGGCACAATGCCGACTTAAGTACATGAAGACCGACTCTTCCTACTGACTATGTTTTGAACCACTCCTGTGACACTAGTTATTGATTCAGATGCTTCGCTCCAGGTTTACTGTATCCCTTGGACCTTGTTATTGACGTTGAAACACAGAAATTGCATCGGAAGAAAATACAAAAAGCACAATGCCGACTTAAGAACAAGAAGACTGACTCTTCTTACTGACTATGTTTGAACCATTCCTGTGACACTAGCTATAGATTCCGATGCTTCACTCCAGGTTTACTGTATCCCTTGGACCTTGTTATTGTCGATGAAACACAGAAATTGCATCGGAATTAAATACAAAAGGCACAATGCAGACTTAAGAACAAGAAGACTGACTCCTCTTACTGACTTTGTTTTGAACCATTAGTGTGACACTAGTTATAGTTTCCGATGCTTCACTTCAGGTTTACTTATTCCCTTGGACCTTCTTATTGACGATGAAACACAGAAATTGCATCAGAATTAAATACAAAAGGCTTAATGCCAACTGAAGTACAAGAAGACTGACACTTCCTACTGTCTATGATTTGAACCATTCCTGTGACACTAGTTATAGATTCCGATGCTTCACTTCAGGTTTACTGTGTCCCTTGGACCTTCTTAATGACGATGAAACACAGAAATTGCATCGGAATTAAATACAAAAGGCACAATGCCGACATAAGTACATGGAGACCGACTCTTCCTACTGACTATGTTTTGAACCATTCCTGTGACACTAGTTATAGATTCTGATGCTTCACTTGAGGCTTACTGTATCCCTATGACCTTCTTATTGACGATGAAACACAGAAATTGCATCGGAATTAAATACAAAAGCCACAATGCCGACTTAAGTACAAGAAGACTGACTCTTCTTACTGACTATGCTTTGAACCATTCCTGTGACTCTAGTTATAGATTCCGATGCTTCGCTTCAGGTTTACTGTATCCCTATGACCTTCTTATTGACGATGAAACACAGAAATTGCATCGGAATTAAATACAAAAGCCATAATGCCGACTTAAGTACAAGAAGACTGACTCTTCGTACTGTCTATGCTTTGAACCATTCCTGTGACACTAGTTATAGATTCCTATGCTTCACTTCAGGTTTACTGTTGCCCTTGGACCTTCTTATTGACAATGAAACACAGAAATTGCATCGGAATTAAAAACAAAAGGCAAATTGCCGGCATAAGTACACGAAGACTGACTCTTCTTTCTGTCTTTGTTTTGAACCATTTCTGTGACACTAGTTATAGAATCCGATGCTTCACTTCAGGTTTACTGTATCCTTTGGACCTTCTTATTGACGATGAATCACAGAAATCGCATTGGAATTAAATACAAAAGGCACAATGCCGACTTAACTACAAGAAGACTGACTCTTATTACAGTCTATATTTTGAACCATTCCAGTGACACTAGTTATAGATTCCAATGTTTCACTTGAGGTTAACTGTATCCCTTGGACCTTCTTATTGACGATGAAACACAGAAATTGCATCGGAAGTAAATACAAAAGGCACAATGCCGGCTTAAGTACAGGAAGACTGACTCTTCCTACAGTCAATGCTTTGAACCATTCATGTGACACTAGTTATAGATTCCGATGCTTCGCTCCAGGTTTACTGTATCCCTTGGACCTTCTTATTGACAATGAAACACAGAAATTGCATCGGAATTAAATACAAAAAGCACAATTCTGACTTAAGAACAAGAAGACTGACTCTTCTTACTGACTATGTTTGAACCATTCCTGTGACACTAGCGATAGATTCCGATGCTTCACTCCAGGTTTAATGTATCCCTCTGACCTTTTTGTTGACGATGAAACACAGAAATTGCATCGGAATTAAATACAATAAGCACAATGCCGACTTAAGTACAAGAAGACTGACTCTTCTTACTGTCGATGTTTTGAACATTCCATTGACACTAGTTATAGATTCCGATGCTTCACTCCAGGTTTACTGTATCCCTTGCACTTTGTTATTGTCGATGAAACACTGAAATTGCATCGGAATTAAATACAAAAGGCACAATGCCGACTTAAGAACAAGAAGACTGACTCGACTTACTGACTTTGATTTGAACCATTAGTGTGACACTAGTTATGGATTCCGATGCTTCACTTCAGGTTTACTGTATCCCTTGGACCTTCATAATGACGATGAAACACAGAAATTGAATCGGAATTAAATAGAAAAGGCACAATGCCAACTTAAGTACAAGAAGTCTGACTCTTCCTACTGTCTATGCTTTGAACCATTCCTGTGACCCTAGTTATAGATTCCGATGCTTCACTTCAGGTTTACTGTATCCCTTGGACATTCTTAATGACGATGAAACACAGAAATTGCATCGGAATTAAATGCAAAAGGCACAATGCCGACATAAGTACATGAAGACCGACTCTTCCTACTGACTATGTTTTGAACCATTCCTGTGACACTAGTTTTAGATTCTGATGCTTCACTTGAGGTTTACTGTATCCCTTGGACCTTCTTATTGACGATGAAACACAGAAATTGCATCGGAATTAAATACAAAAGGCACAATGCCGACTTAAGTACAAGAAGACTGACTCTTCTTACTGACTATGCTTTGAACCATTCCTGTGACACTAGTTATAGATTCCGATGCTTCTCTTCAGGTTTACTGTATCCCTATGATCTTCTTATTGACGATGAAACACAGAAATTGCATCGGAATTAAATACAAAAGCAACAATGCCGACTTAAGTACAAGAAGACTGACTCTTCGTACTGTCTATGCTTTGAACCATTCCTGTGACACTAGTTATAGATTCCGATGCTTCACTTCAGGTTTACTTTTTCCCTTGGACCTTCTTATTGACGATGAAACACAGAAATTGCATCGGAATTAAATACAAAAGGCAAAATGCTGACATAAGTACAAGAAGACTGACTCTTCTTACTGTCTATATTTTGAACCATTCCAGTGACACTAGTTATAGATTCCGATGCTTCACTTTAGGTTTACTGTATCCCTTGGACCTTCTTATTGACGATGAAACACAGAAATTGCATCGGAATTAAATACAAAAGGCACAATGCCGACTTAAGTACAAGAAGACTGACACATCTTACTGCCTATGTTTTGAAACATTACTGTGACTGTAGTTGTTGATTCCGATGCTTCACTCCAGGTTTACTGTATCCCTCTGACCGTCTTATTGACGATGAAACACCGAAATTGCATCGGAATTAAATACAGAAGGCACAATCCCAACTTAAGTACAAGAAGACTGACTCCTCTTACTGTCTATGTTTGAACCATTCCTGTGACACTAGTTATGGATTCCGATGCTTCACTTCACGTTTACTGTATCCCTCTGACCTTCTTACTGACGGTGAAACACAGAAATTGCATCGGAATTAAATACGAAAGGCACAATGCAGACTTAAGTACAAGAAGACTGATACTTCTTACTGACTATGTTATGAACCATTCCTGTGACACTAGTGATAGATTCCGATGCTTCACTCCAGGTTTACTGTATCCCTTGGACCTTGTTATTGTCGATGAAACACAGAAATTGCATCGGAATTAAATACAAAAGGCACAATGCAGACTTAAGGACAAGAAGACTGACTCCTCTTACTGACTTTGTTTTGAACCATTAGTGTGACACTAGTTATAGTTTCCGATGCTTCACTTCAGGTTTACTTATTCCCTTGGACCTTCTTATTGACGATGAAACACAGAAATTGCATCAGAATTAAATACAAAAGGCTTAATGCCAACTTAAGTACAAGAAGACTGACACTTCCTACTGTCTATGATTTGAACCATTCCTGTGACACTAGTTATAGATTCCGATGCTTCACTTCAGGTTTACTGTGTCCCTTGGACCTTCTTAATGACGATGAAACACAGAAATTGCATCGGAATTAAATACAAAAGGCACAATGCCGACATAAGTACATGGAGACCGACTCTTCCTACTGACTATGTTTTGAACCATTCCTGTGACACTAGTTATAGATTCTGATGCTTCACTTGAGGCTTACTGTATCCCTATGACCTTCTTATTGACGATGAAACACAGAAATTGCATCGGAATTAAATACAAAAGCCACAATGCCGACTTAAGTACAAGAAGACTGACTCTTCCTACTGTCAATGCTTTGAACCATTCCTGTGACACTAGTTCTAGATTCCGGTGCTTCACTTCAGGTTTACTGTATCCCTCCGATCTTGTTATTGACGATGAAACACAGAAATTGCATAGGAATTAAATACAATAGCTATAATGCCGACTGAAGTACAAGAAGACTGACTCTACTTACTGTCTATGTTTTGAACCATTCCTGTGACACTAGTTATAGATTCCGATGCTTTACTTCGGGTTTACTGTATCCCATGGACCTTCTTATTGATTATGAAACACAGAAATTGCATCGGAATTAAACACAAAAGGCACAATGCCAACTTAATTTCAAAATGACTGACACTTCTTACTGTCTATGTTTTGAACCATTCCTGTGACACTAGTTATAGATTCCGATGCTTCACTTCAGGTTTACTGTATCCCTTGGACCTTCTTATTGCCGATGAAACACAGAAATTGCATCGGAATTGAATACAAAAGGCACAATGCCGACTTAAGAACAAGAAGACTGACTGTATTTACTGACTATGTTTTGAACCATTCCTGTGACACTAGTTATAGATTCGGATGCTTCACTTCAGGTTTACTGTATCCCTTGGAACTTCTTATTGACGATGAAACACAGAAATTGCATCGGAATTAAATAGAAAAGGCACAATGCCGACTTAAGTACAAGAAGACTGACTCTTCTTACTGTCTAAGTTTTGAACCATTCCTGTGACACTAGTTATGGATTCCGATGCTACACTCCAGGTTTACTGTATCCCTTGGACCTTCGTATTGACGATGAAACACAGAAATTGCATCGGAATTAAATACAAAAGGCACAATGCCGACTTAAGGACAAGAAGATTGACTTTTCTTACTGACTTTAATTTGAACCATTCATGTGACACTAGTTATAGATTCCGATGCTTCACTTCAGGTTTACTGTATCCCTTGGACCTTCTTTTTGACGCTGAAACACAGAAATTGAATCGGAATTAAATACAAAAGGCACAATGCCGACTTAAGTACAAGATGACTGACTCTTCCTACTGTCTATGTTTTGAACCATTCCTGTGACACTAGTTATAGATTTCGATGCCTTACTTCATGTTTACTGTATCCCTTGGACCTTCCTATTGACGATGAAACACAGAAATTGCATCGGAATTAAATACAAAAGGCACAATGCCGAATTAAGTACGAGAAGACTGACTCTTCTTACTGTCTATGTTTTGAACCATTCCTGTGACACTAGTTATAGTTTCCGATGCTTCACTCCAGGTTTACTATATCCCTTGGACCTTCTTATTGACGAAGAAACACACAATTTGCATCGGAATGAAATACAAAAGGCACAATGCCGACTTATGGACAAGATGACTGACTCATCTTACTGCCTATGTTTTGAACCATTAGTGTGACACTAGCTATACATTCCGACGCTTCACTTCAGGTTTAGTGTATCCCTCTGACTTTCTTATTGACGATGAAACACAGAAATGGCTCCGGAGTTAAATTCAAAAGGCACGATGCCGACTTAAGTACAAGAAGACTGACTCTTCTTACTGTCTATGATTTGAACCATTCCTGTGACACTAGTTATAGATTCCGATGCTTCACTTCAGGTTTACTGTATCCCTTGGACCTTCTTTTTGACGCTGAAACACAGAAATTGAATCGGAATTAAATACAAAAGGCACAATGCCGACTTAAGTACAAGAAGACTGACTCTTCTTACTGTCTATGTTTTGAACCATTCTTGTGACACTAGTTATAGAGTCCGATGCATCACTCCAGGTTTACTATATCCCTTGGACCTTCTTATTGACGAAGAAACACACAATTTGCATCGGAATTAAATACAAAAGCACAATGCCGACTTAAGGACAAGAAGACTGACTCTCCTTACTGCCTATGTTTTGAACCATTCCTGTGACACTAGCTATAGATTCCCATGCTTCACTTCATGTTTAGTGTATCCCTCTGACTTTCTTATTGACGATGAAACACAGAAATGGCTTCGGAATGAAATTCAAAAGGCACGATGACGACTTAAGTACAAGAAGACTGACTCTTCTTACTGTCTATGATTCGAACCATTCCTGTGACACTAGTTATAGATTCCGATGCTTCACTTCAGGTTTACTGTATCCTTTGGACCTTCTTATTGACGATGAAACACAGAAATTGCATCGGAATTGAATACAAATGGCACAATGCCGACTTAAGTACAAGAAGACTGACTCTTGTTACTGACTATGTTTTGAACCATTCCTGTGACACTAGTTATAGATTCGGATGCTTCACTTCAGGTATATTGTATCCCTCTGACCTTCTTATTGACGATGAACCACAGAAATTGCATCGGAATAAAATACAAAAGGCACAATGCGGACCTAGTACAAGAAGACTGACTCTTCTTACTGACTATGTTATGAACCATTCCTGTGGCACTAGTTTTAGATTCCGATGCTTCACTTCAGGTTAACTCTATCCCTTTGAACTTCTTATTGACGATGAAACACAGAAATTGCATCGGAATTAAATAGAAAAGGCACATTGCCGACTTAAGTACAAGAAGACTGACTCTTCTTACTGTATAAGTTTTGAACCATGCCTGTGACACTAGTTATAGATTCCGATGCTTCACTTCAGGTTTACTGTATCCCTTGGACCTTCTTATTGACGAAGAAACACACAATTTGCATCGGAATTAAATACAAGAGGCACAATACCGACTTAAGTACAAGAAGACTGACTCTTCTTACTGTCTATGTTTGAACTATTCCTGTGACACTAGTTATAGATTCCGATGCTTCACTTCAGGTATACTCTTTCCCTCTGACCTTCTCATTGACGATGAACCACAGAAATTGCATCAGAATAAAATACAAAAGGCACAATGCGTACCTAGTACAAGAATACTGACTCTTCTTACTGACTATGTTATGAACCATTCCTGTGACACTAGTTTTAAATTCCGATGCTTCACTTCAGGTTTACTGTATCCCTTGGAACTTCTTATTGACGATGAAACACATAAATTGCATCGGAATTAAATACAAAAGGCACAATGCCGAATTAAGTACAAGAAGACGGAGTCTTCTTACTGTTCATGTTTTGAACCATTCCTGTGACACTAGTTCCAGATTCCGATGCTTCACTCCAGGTATACTGTATCCCTTGGACCTTCTTGGTGACGAAGAACCACACAAATTGCATCGGAATTAAATACAAAAGGCACAATGCCTACTTAAGGACAAGAAAACTGACTCTTCTTACTGTCTATGTTTTGAACCACTCCTGTGACACTAGCTACAGATTCCGATGCTTCACTTCAGGTTTAGTGTATCCCTCTGACTTTCTTATTGACAAGGAAACACAGAAATGGCTTCGGAATTAAATACAAAAGGCACGATGCCGACTTACATACAAGAAGACTGACTCTTCTTACTGTCTATGATTTAAACCATTCCTGTGACGCTAGTTATAGATTCTGATGCTTCACATGAGGTTTACTGTATTCCTTGGACCTTCATATTGACGATGAAACACTAAAATTGAATCGGAATTAAATACAAAAGGCACAATGCCGATTAAGTACATGATGACCTACTCTTCCTACTGACTATGTTTTGAACCATTCCTGTGACACTTGTTATAGATACCGATGCTTCACTTGAAGTTTACTGTATCCCTTGGACCTTCTTATTGACGATGAAACACAGAAATTGCATCGGTATTAAGTAGAAAAGGCACAATGCCGACTTAAGTACATGAAGACCGACTCTTCCTACTGACTATGTTTTGAACCACTCCTGTGACACTAGTTATTGATTCAGATGCTTCGCTCCAGGTTTACTGTATCCCTTGGACCTTGTTATTGACGTTGAAACACAGAAATTGCATCGGAAGAAAATACAAAAAGCACAATGCCGACTTAAGAACAAGAAGACTGACTCTTCTTACTGACTATGTTTGAACCATTCCTGTGACACTAGCTATAGATTCCGATGCTTCACTCCAGGTTTACTGTATCCCTTGGACCTTGTTATTGTCGATGAAACACAGAAATTGCATCGGAATTAAATACAAAAGGCACAATGCAGACTTAAGAACAAGAAGACTGACTCCTCTTACTGACTTTGTTTTGAACCATTAGTGTGACACTAGTTATAGTTTCCGATGCTTCACTTCAGGTTTACTTATTCCCTTGGACCTTCTTATTGACGATGAAACACAGAAATTGCATCAGAATTAAATACAAAAGGCTTAATGCCAACTGAAGTACAAGAAGACTGACACTTCCTACTGTCTATGATTTGAACCATTCCTGTGACACTAGTTATAGATTCCGATGCTTCACTTCAGGTTTACTGTGTCCCTTGGACCTTCTTAATGACGATGAAACACAGAAATTGCATCGGAATTAAATACAAAAGGCACAATGCCGACATAAGTACATGGAGACCGACTCTTCCTACTGACTATGTTTTGAACCATTCCTGTGACACTAGTTATAGATTCTGATGCTTCACTTGAGGCTTACTGTATCCCTATGACCTTCTTATTGACGATGAAACACAGAAATTGCATCGGAATTAAATACAAAAGCCACAATGCCGACTTAAGTACAAGAAGACTGACTCTTCTTACTGACTATGCTTTGAACCATTCCTGTGACTCTAGTTATAGATTCCGATGCTTCGCTTCAGGTTTACTGTATCCCTATGACCTTCTTATTGACGATGAAACACAGAAATTGCATCGGAATTAAATACAAAAGCCATAATGCCGACTTAAGTACAAGAAGACTGACTCTTCGTACTGTCTATGCTTTGAACCATTCCTGTGACACTAGTTATAGATTCCTATGCTTCACTTCAGGTTTACTGTTGCCCTTGGACCTTCTTATTGACAATGAAACACAGAAATTGCATCGGAATTAAAAACAAAAGGCAAATTGCCGGCATAAGTACACGAAGACTGACTCTTCTTTCTGTCTTTGTTTTGAACCATTTCTGTGACACTAGTTATAGAATCCGATGCTTCACTTCAGGTTTACTGTATCCTTTGGACCTTCTTATTGACGATGAATCACAGAAATCGCATTGGAATTAAATACAAAAGGCACAATGCCGACTTAACTACAAGAAGACTGACTCTTATTACAGTCTATATTTTGAACCATTCCAGTGACACTAGTTATAGATTCCAATGTTTCACTTGAGGTTAACTGTATCCCTTGGACCTTCTTATTGACGATGAAACACAGAAATTGCATCGGAAGTAAATACAAAAGGCACAATGCCGGCTTAAGTACAGGAAGACTGACTCTTCCTACAGTCAATGTTTTGAACCATTCATGTGACACTAGTTATAGATTCCGATGCTTCGCTCCAGGTTTACTGTATCCCTTGGACCTTCTTATTGACAATGAAACACAGAAATTGCATCGGAATTAAATACAAAAAGCACAATTCCGACTTAAGAACAAGAAGACTGACTCTTCTTACTGACTATGTTTGAACCATTCCTGTGACACTAGCGATAGATTCCGATGCTTCACTCCAGGTTTAATGTATCCCTCTGACCTTTTTGTTGACGATGAAACACAGAAATTGCATCGGAATTAAATACAATAAGCACAATGCCGACTTAAGTACAAGAAGACTGACTCTTCTTACTGTCGATGTTTTGAACATTCCATTGACACTAGTTATAGATTCCGATGCTTCACTCCAGGTTTACTGTATCCCTTGCACTTTGTTATTGTCGATGAAACACTGAAATTGCATCGGAATTAAATACAAAAGGCACAATGCCGACTTAAGAACAAGAAGACTGACTCGACTTACTGACTTTGATTTGAACCATTAGTGTGACACTAGTTATGGATTCCGATGCTTCACTTCAGGTTTACTGTATCCCTTGGACCTTCATAATGACGATGAAACACAGAAATTGAATCGGAATTAAATAGAAAAGGCACAATGCCAACTTAAGTACAAGAAGTCTGACTCTTCCTACTGTCTATGCTTTGAACCATTCCTGTGACCCTAGTTATAGATTCCGATGCTTCACTTCAGGTTTACTGTATCCCTTGGACATTCTTAATGACGATGAAACACAGAAATTGCATCGGAATTAAATGCAAAAGGCACAATGCCGACATAAGTACATGAAGACCGACTCTTCCTACTGACTATGTTTTGAACCATTCCTGTGACACTAGTTTTAGATTCTGATGCTTCACTTGAGGTTTACTGTATCCCTTGGACCTTCTTATTGACGATGAAACACAGAAATTGCATCGGAATTAAATACAAAAGGCACAATGCCGACTTAAGTACAAGAAGACTGACTCTTCTTACTGACTATGCTTTGAACCATTCCTGTGACACTAGTTATAGATTCCGATGCTTCTCTTCAGGTTTACTGTATCCCTATGATCTTCTTATTGACGATGAAACACAGAAATTGCATCGGAATTAAATACAAAAGCAACAATGCCGACTTAAGTACAAGAAGACTGACTCTTCGTACTGTCTATGCTTTGAACCATTCCTGTGACACTAGTTATAGATTCCGATGCTTCACTTCAGGTTTACTTTTTCCCTTGGACCTTCTTATTGACGATGAAACACAGAAATTGCATCGGAATTAAATACAAAAGGCAAAATGCTGACATAAGTACAAGAAGACTGACTCTTCTTACTGTCTATATTTTGAACCATTCCAGTGACACTAGTTATAGATTCCGATGCTTCACTTTAGGTTTACTGTATCCCTTGGACCTTCTTATTGACGATGAAACACAGAAATTGCATCGGAATTAAATACAAAAGGCACAATGCCGACTTAAGTACAAGAAGACTGACACATCTTACTGCCTATGTTTTGAAACATTACTGTGACTGTAGTTGTTGATTCCGATGCTTCACTCCAGGTTTACTGTATCCCTCTGACCGTCTTATTGACGATGAAACACCGAAATTGCATCGGAATTAAATACAGAAGGCACAATCCCAACTTAAGTACAAGAAGACTGACTCCTCTTACTGTCTATGTTTGAACCATTCCTGTGACACTAGTTATGGATTCCGATGCTTCACTTCACGTTTACTGTATCCCTCTGACCTTCTTACTGACGGTGAAACACAGAAATTGCATCGGAATTAAATACGAAAGGCACAATGCAGACTTAAGTACAAGAAGACTGATACTTCTTACTGACTATGTTATGAACCATTCCTGTGACACTAGTGATAGATTCCGATGCTTCACTTCAGGTTTACTGTATCCCTCTAACCTTCTTATTGACGATGAAACACAGAAATTGCATCGGAATAAAATAGAAAAGGCACAATGCCGACTTAAGTACAAGAAGACTGACTCTTCCTACTGTCTATGTTTTCAACCATTCCTGTGACTCTAGTTATAGATTCCGATGCTTCTCTTCAGCTTTACTGTATCCCTTGTATCTTCTTATTGACGATGAAACACAGAAAGTGCATCGGAATTAAATACAAAAGGCACAATGCCGACTTAAGTACATGAAAACCGACTCTTCTTATTGACAATGATTTGTACCATTCCTGTGACACTAGTTATAGATTCCGATGCTTCACTTCAGGTTTACTGTATCCCTGGGTCATTCTTATTGACGATGAAACACAGAAATTGCATCGGAATTAAATACAAAAGCACAATGCCGACTTAAGTACAAGAAGACTGACTCTTCTTACTGACTATGTTTTGAACCATTCCTGTGACACTAGTTATAGATTCCGATGCTTTACTCCATGTTTACTGTATCCCTTGGACCTTCTTATTGGCGATGAAACACAGAAATTGCATCGGAATTAAATACGAAAGGCACAATGCCGACTTAAGTACCATAAGACTGTCTCTTCTTACTGACAATGTTTTGAACCATTCCTGTGACACTAGCTTTAGATTCCGATGCTTCACTTTAGGTTTACTGTACCCCTCTGACTTTCTTATTGACGATGAAACACAGAAATTGCATCGGAATTAAATACAAAAGGCACAATGCCACATAACTACAAGAAGACTGACTCTTCTTACTGTCTATATTTTGAACCATTCCAGTGACACTAGTTGTAGATTCCGATGTTTCACTTGAGGTTAACTGTATCCTTTGAACCTTCTTATTGACGATGAAACACAGAAATTGCATCGGAAGTAAATACAAAAGGCACAATGCCGACTTAAGTACAAGAAGACTGACTCTTCTTACTGTCTATGTTTTGAACCATTCCTGTGACACTAGTTATAGATTCCGATGCTTCGCTCCAGGTTTACAGTATCCCTTGGACCTTCTTATAGACAATGAAACACAGAAATTGCATCGGAATTAAATACAATAGGCACAATGCCGACTTAAGTATAAGAAGACTGACTCTTCTTACTGTCTATGTTTTGAACCATTCCAATGACACTAGTTATAGATTCCGATGCTTCACTCCAGGTTTACTGTATCCCTTGCACCTTGTTATTGTCGATGAAACACTGAAATTGCATCGGAATTAAATACAAAAGGCACAATGCCGACTTAAGGACAAGAAGACTGACTCTTCTTACTGACTTTGATATGAACCATTCCTGTGACACTAGTTATAGATTCCGATGCTTCTCTTCAGCTTTACTGTATCCCTTGTACCTTCTTATTGACGATGAGACACAGAAATTGCATCGGAATAAAATAGAAAAGGCACAATGCCGACTTTAGTACAAGAAGACTGAATCTTCTTACTGTCTATGTTTTGAACCAATCCTGTGACACTAGTTGTAGATTCTGATGCTTCACTTCAGGTTTACTGTATACCTTGGACCTTCTTATTGACGATGAAACACAGGAATTACATCGGAATTAAATACAAAAGGCACAATGTCGACTGAAGTACAAGAACACTGACTCTTCCTACTGTCTATGTTTTGAACCATTCCTGTGACACTAGTTATAGATTCCGATGCTTCTCTTCAGCTTTACTGTATCCCTTGTACCTTCATATTGACGATGAAACACAGAAAGTGCATCGGAATTAAATACAAAAGGCACAATGCCGACTTAAGTACATGAAGACCGACTCTTCTTATTGACAATGATTTGAATCATTCCTGTAACTCTAGTTATAGATTCCGATGCTTCACTTCAGGTTTGCTGTATCCCTTGGTCATTCTTATTGACGATGAAACACAGAAATTGCATCGGAATTAAATACAAAAGCACAATGCCGACTTAAGTACAAGAAGACTGACTCTTCTTACTGACTATGTTTTGAACCAATCCTGTGACACTAGTTATAGATTCCGATGCTTCACTTCAGGTTTACTGTATCCCTTGGACCTTCTTATTGACGATGAAGCACAGAAATTGCATCGGAATTAAATACAAAAGGCAAAATGCCGACTTAAGAACACGAAGACTGGCTCTTCTTACGGTCTATGTTTTGAACCATTCCTGTGACACTAGTTTTAGATTCCGATTCTACACTCCAGGTTTACTGTATCCCTTGGACCTTCTTATTGACGATGAAACACGGAAATTGCATCGGAATTAAATACAAAAGGCACAATGCCGATTTAAGAACAAGAAGACTGACTCTTCTTACTGACTTTGTTTTGAACCATTAGTGTGACACTAGTTATAGATTCCGATGCTTCACTTCAGGTTTACTGTATCCCTTGGACCTTCTTATTGACGATGAAACACAGAAAATGCATCGGAATTAAATAGAAAAGGCACAATGCCGACTTAAGTACAAGATAACTGACTCTTCTTACTATGTTTTGAACGATTCCTGTGACATTAGTAATAGATTCCGATGCTTCACTTCAGGTTTACTGTATCCCTTGGACCTTCTTATTGACGATGAAACACAGAAATTGCGTCGGAATTAAATACAAAAGGCAAATTGCCGACTTATGTACACGAAGACTGACTCTTCTTACTGTCTTTGTTTTGAACCATTTCTGTGACACTAGTTATAGATTCCTATCCTTCACTTCAGGTTTATTTTATCCCTCTGACCTTCTTATTGACGATGAAACACAGAAATTACATCGGAATTAAATAGAAGAGGCACAATGTCGACTTAAGTACAAGAAGACTGACTCTTCTTACTGACTATGATTTGAACCATTCCTGTGACACTAGTTATAGATTCCGATGCTTCACTTCAGGTTTGCTATATACCTTGGACCTTCTTATTGACGATGAAACACAGAAATCGCATCAGAATTAAATACAAAAGCACAATGCCGACTTACGTACAAGAAGACTGACTCTTCCTACTGTCTATGTTTTGAACCATTCCTGTGACACTAGTTTTAGATTCCGATGCAACACTCCAGGTTTACTGTATCCATTGGACCTTCTTATTGACGATGAAACACAGAAATTGCATCGGAATTAAATACGAAAAGCAAAATGCCGACTTAAGTACAAGAAGACTGACTCTTCTTACTGACTATGTTTTGAAACAATCCTGTGACACTAGTTATAGATTCCAATGCTTCACTTCAGGTTTACTGTATCCCTCTGACCTTGTTAGTGACGATGAAACACAGAAATTGCATCGGAATTAAATAGAAAAGGCACATTGCCGACTTAAGTACAAGAAGGCTGACTCTTTTTACCGTCTATGTTTTGAACCAATCCTGTGACACTAGTTGTAGAATCCGATGCTTCACTTCAGGTTTACTGTGTCCCTTGGACCTTCTTATTGACGATGAAACACAGAAATTGCATAGGAATTAAATAAAAAAGGCACAATGCCGACTTAAGTACAAGAACACTGACTCGTCCAACTGTCTATGCTTTGAACCATTCCTGTGACACTAGTTATACATTCCGACGCTTCACTTCAGGTTTACTGTATCCAATTGTACCTTCTTATTGACGATGAAACACAGAAATAGCATCGGAATTAAATACAAAAGGCACAATGCCGACTTAAGTACATGAAGACCGACTCTTCTTATTTTCAATGATTTGAACCATTCCTGTGATACTAGTTATAGATTCCGATGCTTCACTTCAGATTTACTGTATCCCTTGGACATTCTTGTTGACGATGAAACACAGAAATTGCATCGGAATTAAATACAAAAGGCACAATGCCGACTTAAGTACAAGAAGACTGACTCTTCTTACTGTCTATGTTTTGAACTATTGCTGTGACACTAGTTATGGTTCCGATGCTTCTCTCCAGGTTTACTATATCCCTTGTACTTTCTTATTGACGATGAAACACAGAAATTGCATCGGAATTAAGTACAAAAGGCACAATGCTGACTTAAGGACAAGAAGACTGACTCTTCTTACTGACTACGTTTTGAAGCATTCCTGTGACACTAGTTATAGATTCCGATGCTTCACTTCAGGTTTACTGTATCCCTTGGACCTTCATATTGACGATGAAACACAGATATTGCGTCATAATTAAATACAAAAGGGAAATGCCGACTTAAGTGCACGAAGACTGACTCTTCTTACTGTCTTTGTTTTGAACCATTCCTGTGACACTAGTTATAGATTAAGATGCTTCACTTCAGGTTTATTGTATCCCTGTGACCTTCTTATTGACGATGAAACACAGAAATTGCATCGGAATTAAATAGAAAAGGCACAATGTCGACTTAAGTACAAGAAGACTGACTGTTCTTACTGTCTATGTTTTGAACCATTCCTGTGACACTAGTGATAGATTCCGCTGCTTCACTCCAGGTTACTGTATCCCTTGGACCTTCTTATTGTCATTGAAACACAGAAATGGCATCGGAATTAAATAGAAAAGGCACAATGTCAACTTAAGTACAAGAAGACTGACTCTTCTTACTGACTATGTTTTGAACCATTCCTGCGACACTAGGTATAGATTCCGATGCTTCACTTCAGGTTTGCTGTATACCTTGGACCTTCTTATTCACGATGAAACACAGAAATTGTATCGGAATTAAATACAAAAGGCACAATGGCGACTTAAGTACAAGAAGACCGAATCTTCATATTGTCTATGTTTTGAACCATTACGGTGACTCTAGTTATAGATTCCGGTGCTTCCCTCCAGGTTTACTGCATCCCTTGGACCTAGTTATTGACGATGAAACACAGAAATTGCATCGGAATTAAATACAAAAGGCACAATGCCGACTTAAGTACAAGAGGACTGACTCCTCTTACTGTATATGTTTGAACCATTCCTGTGACACTAGTTGTAGATTCCGATGCTTCACTTCAGGTTTACTGTATCCCTCTGACCTTCTTAGTGGCGATGAAACACAGAAATTGCATCGGAATTAATTAGAAAAGGCACAATGCCGACTTAAGTACATGAAGGCTGACTCTTCTTACCGTCTATGTTTTGAAACAATCCTGTGACACTAGTTGTAGATTCCGATGCTTCACTTCAGGTTTACTGTATCCCTTGGACCTTCTTATTGACGATGAAACACAGAAATTGCATCGGAATTAAATACAAAAGAAACAATGCCGACTTAAGGACAAGAAGACTGACTCTTCTTACTGACTATAATTTGAACCATTCCTGTGACACTAGTTATAGGTTCCGATGCTTCACTTCAGGTTTACTGTATCCCTCTGACCTTCCTATTGACGATGAAACTCAGAAATAGCATCAGAATTAAATACAAAAGGCACAATGCCGACTTAAGTTCAAGAAGACTGACTCTTCTTACTGTCTTTGTTTTGAACCATTTTATTGACACTAGTTACAGATTCCAATGCTTCACTACAGGTTTACTGTATCCCTTGCACCTTCTTATTGACGATGAAACACAGAAATTGCATCGGAATTAAATACAAATGGCAAAATGCCGACATAAGTACACGAAGACTGAATCTTCTTACTGTCTATGATTTGAATCATTCCTGTGACACCAGTTATAGATTCCGATGCTTCACTCCTGGTTTATTGTATCCCTCTGACCTTCTTATTGACGATGAAACACAGAAATTGCATCGGAATTAAATAGAAAATGCACAATGCAGACTTAAGTACAAGAAGACTGACTCTTCTTACTGTCTATGTTTTGAACCATTCCTGTGACACTAGTTATAGATTCCGATGCTTCACTCCAGGTTTACTGTATCCATTGGACCTTCTTATTGACGATGAAACACAGAAATTGCATCGGAATTAAATATAAAATGCACAATGCCGACTTAAGTACAAGAAGACTGACTCTTCTTACTGTTTATATTTACAACCATTCCAGTGACACTAGTTATAGAATCCGATGCTTCACTTCAGGTTTACTGTATCCCTTGGACATTCTTATTGACGATGAAACACGGAAATTGCATCGGAATTAAATACAAAAGGCACAATGCCGACTTAAGTACAAGAAGACTGACTCTTCTTACTGTCTATGTTTTGAACCATTCCTGTGACACTAGTTATAGATTCCGATGCTTCACTCTAGGTTTACTATATCCCTTGGACCTTCTTATTGACGATGAAACACAGAAATTGCATCGGAATTAAATACAAAAGGCACAATGCCGACATAAGGACAAGAAGACTGACTCTTCTCACTGACTATGTTTTGAACCGTTCTTGTGACACTAGTTATAGATTCCGATGCTTCACTTCAGGTTTACTGTATCGCTTGGACCTTCTTATTGACGATGAAACACAGAAATTGCATCGTAATTAAATACAAAAGGCAAAATGCCGACTTAAGAACACGAAGACTGACTCTTATTACGGTCTATGTTTTTTCCATTCCTGTGACACTACTTATAGATTCCGATGCTACACTCCAGGTTTACTGTATCCCTTGGACCTTCTTATTGACGATGAAACACAGAAATTGCATCGGAAATAAATAAAAAAGCAAAATGCCGACTTAAGGACAAGAAGACTGACTCTTCTTACTGACTTTGTTTTGAACCATTAGTGTGTCACTAGTTATAGATTCCGATGCTTGACTTCAGGTTTACTGTATCCCTTGGACCTTCTTATTGACGATGAAACACAGAAATTGCATCGGAATTAAATAGAAAAGGCACAATGCCGACTTAAGTACAAGAAGACTGTCTCTTCGTACTGTATATGTTTTAACCATTCCTGTGACACTAGTTATAGATTCCGATGCTTCATTTCAGATTTACTGTATCCCTCTGACCTTCTTAGTGACGATGAAACACTCAAATTGCATCGGAATTAATTAGAAAAGGCACAATGCCGACTTAAGTACATGAAGGATGACTCTTCTTACCGTCTATGTTTTGAACCAATTCTGTGACACTAGTTGTAGATTCCGATGCTTCAGTTCAGGTTTACTGTATCCCTTGGACCTTCTTATTGACGATGAAACACAGAAATTGCATAGGACTTTAATACAAAAGGCACAATGCCGACTTAAGTACAAGAACACTTACTCTTCCAACTGTCTATGTTTTGAACCATTCCTGTGACACTAGTTATAGAATCCGACGCTTCACTTCAGGTTTACTGTATCACTTGGACCTTCTTATTGACGGTGAAGCACAGAAATTGCATCGGAATTAAATACGAAAAGCAAAATGCCGACTTAAGTACAAGAAGACTGACTCTTCTTACTGACTATGTTTTGAAACAATCCTGTGACACTAGTTATAGATTCCAATGCTTCACTTCAGGTTTACTGTATCCCTCTGACCTTCTTAGTGACGATGAAACACAGAAATTGCATCGGAATTAAATAGAAAAGGCACATTGCCGACTTAAGTACAAGAAGGCTGACTCTTCTTACCGTCTATGTTTGAACCAATCCTGTGACACTAGTTGTAGAATGCGATGCTTCACTTCAAGTTTACTGTGTCCCTTGGACCTTCTTATTGACGATGAAACACAGAAATTGCATAGGAATTAAATAAAAAAGGCACAATGCCGACTTAAGTACAAGAACACTGACTCGTTCAACTGTCTATGCTTTGAACCATTCCTGTGACACTAGTTATACATTCCGACGCTTCACTTCAGGTTTACTGTATCCAATTTTACCTTCTTATTGACGATGAAACACAGAAATAGCATCGGAATTAAATACAAAAGGCACAATGCCGACTTAAGTACATGAAGACCGACTCTTCTTATTTTCAATGATTTGAACAATTCCTGTGATACTAGTTATAGATTCCGATGCTTCACTTCAGATTTACTGTATCCCTTGGACATTCTTGTTGACGATGAAACACAGAAATTGCATCGGAATTAAATACAAAAGGCACAATGCCGACTTAAGTACAAGAAGACTGACTCTTCTTACTGTCTATGTTTTGAACTATTGCTGTGACACTAGTTATGGTTCCGATGCTTCTCTCCAGGTTTACTATATCCCTTGTACTTTCTTATTGACGATGAAACACAGAAATTGCATCGGAATTAAGTACAAAAGGCACAATGCTGACTTAAGGACAAGAAGACTGACTCTTCTTACTGACTACGTTTTGAACCATTCCTGTGACACTAGTTATAGATTCCGATGCTTCACTTCAGGTGTACTGTATCGCTTGGACCTTCTTATTGACGATGAACCACAGAAATTGCATCGGAATAAAATACAAAAGGCTAAATGCCGACTTCAGAACACGAAGACTGACTCTTCTTACGGTCTATGTTTTGAACCATTCCTGTGACACTAGTCGTAGATTCCGTTGCTACACTCCCGGTTTACTGTATCCCTTGCACCTTCTTATTGACGATGAAACACTGAAATTGCATCGGAATTAAATACAAAAGGCACAATGCCGACTTAAGGACAAGAAGACTGACTCTTCTTACTGACTTTGTTTTCAACCATCAGTGTGACACTAGTTATAGATTCCGATGCTTCACTTCAGGTGTACTGTATCCCTTGGACCTTCTTATTGACGATGAAACACAGAAATTGCATCGGAATTAAATAGAAAAGTCACAATGCCAACTTAAGTACAAGAAGACTGACTCTTCTTACTGACTATGTTTTGAAACATTCCTGTGACACTAGTTATAGATTCCGATGCTTCACTTCAGGTTTACTGTATCCCTTGGACCTTCATATTGACGATGAAACACAGATATTGCGTCATAATTAAATACAAAAGGAAAATGCCGACTTAAGTGCACGAAGACTGACTCTTCTTACTGTCTTTGTTTTGAACCATTCCTGTGACACTAGTTATAGATTAAGATGCTTCACTTCAGGTTTATTGTATCCCTGTGACCTTCTTATTGACGATGAAACACAGAAATTGCATCGGAATTAAATAGAAAAGGCACAATGTCGACTTAAGTACAAGAAGACTGACTGTTCTTACTGTCTATGTTTTGAACCATTCCTGTGACACTAGTGATAGATTCCGCTGCTTCACTCCAGGTTACTGTATCCCTTGGACCTTCTTATTGTCGATGAAACACAGAAATGGCATCGGAATTAAATAGAAAAGGCACAATGCCAACTTAAGTACAAGAAGACTGACTCTTCTTACTGACTATGTTTTGAACCATTCCTGCGACACTAGGTATAGATTCCGATGCTTCACTTCAGGTTTGCTGTATACCTTGGACCTTCTTATTCACGATGAAACACAGAAATTGTATCGGAATTAAATACAAAAGGCACAATGCCGACTTAAGTACAAGAAGACCGAATCTTCATATTGTCTATGTTTTGAACCATTACGGTGACTCTAGTTATAGATTCCGGTGCTTCCCTCCATGTTTACTGTATCCCTTGGACCTAGTTATTGACGATGAAACACAGAAATTGCATCGGAATTAAATACAAAAGGCACAATGCCGACTTAAGGACAAGAAGACTGACTCTTCTTACTGACTATGTTTTGAAACATTCCTGTGACACTAGTTGTAGATTCCGATGCTTCACTTCAGGTTTACTGTATCCCTCTGACCTTCTTAGTGGCGATGAAACACAGAAATTGCATCGGAATTAATTAGAAAAGGCACAATGCCGACTTAAGTACATGAAGGCTGACTCTTCTTACCGTCAATGCTTTGAAACAATCCTGTGACACTAGTTGTAGATTCCGATGCTTCACTTCAGGTTTACTGTATCCCTTGGACCTTCTTATTGACGATGAAACACAGAAATTGCATCGGAATTAAATACAAAAGAAACAATGCCGACTAAAGGACAAGAAGACTGACTCTTCTAACTGACTATAATTTGAACCATTCCTGTGACACTAGTTATAGGTTCCGATGCTTCACTTCAGGTTTACTGTATCCCTCTGACGTTCCTATTACGATGAAACTCAGAAATAGCATCAGAATTAAATACAAAAGGCACAATGCCGACTTAAGTACAAGAAGACTGACTCTTCTTACTGTCTTTGTTTTGAACCATTTTATTGACACTAGTTACAGATTCCAATGCTTCACTACAGGTTTACTGTATCCCTTGGACCTTCTTATTGACGATGAAACACAGAAATTGCATCGGAATTAAATACAAATGGCAAAATGCCGACATAAGTACACGAAGACTGAATCTTCTTACTGTCTATGTTTTGAATCATTCCTGTGACACCAGTTATAGATTCCGATGCTTCACTCCTGGTTTATTGTATCCCTCTGACCTTCTTATTGACGATGAAACACAGAAATTGCATCGGAATTAAATAGAAAATGCACAATGCCGACTTAAGTACAAGAAGACTGACTCTTCTTACTGTCTATGTTTTGAACCATTCCTGTGACACTAGTTATAGATTCCGATGCTTCACTCCAGGTTTACTGTATCCATTGGACCTTCTTATTGACGATGAAACACAGAAATTGCATCGGAATTAAATACAAATTGCACAATGCCGACTTAAGTACAAGAAGACTGACTCTTCTTACTGTTTATATTTACAACCATTCCAGTGACACTAGTTATAGAATCCGATGCTTCACTTCAGGTTTACTGTATCCCTTGGACATTCTTATTGACGATGAAACACGGAAATTGCATCGGAATTAAATACAAAAGGCACAATGCCGACTTAAGTACAAGAAGACTGACTCTTCTTACTGTCTATGTTTTGAACCATTCCTGTGACACTAGTTATAGATTCCGATGCTTCACTCTAGGTTTACTATATCCCTTGGACCTTCTTATTGACGATGAAACACAGAAATTGCATCGGAATTAAATACAAAAGGCACAATGCCGACTTAAGGACAAGAAGACTGACTCTTCTTACTGACTATGTTTTGAACCGTTCTTGTGACACTAGTTATAGATTCCGATGCTTCACTTCTGGTTTACTGTATCGCTTGGACCTTCTGATTGACGATGAAACACAGAAATTGCATCGTAATTAAATACAAAAGGCAAAATGCCGACTTAAGAACACGAAGACTGACTCTTATTACGGTCTATGTTTTTTCCATTCCTGTGACACTACTTATAGATTCCGATGCTACACTCCAGGTTTACTGTATCCCTTGGACCTTCTTATTGACGATGAAACACAGAAATTGCATCGGAAATAAATAAAAAAGCAAAATGCCGACTTAAGGACAAGAAGACTGACTCTTCTTACTGACTTTGTTTTGAACCATTAGTGTGTCACTAGTTATAGATTCCGATGCTTGACTTCAGGTTTACTGTATCCCTTGGACCTTCTTATTGACGATGAAACACAGAAATTGCATCGGAATTAAATAGAAAAGGCACAATGCCGACTTAAGTACAAGAAGACTGTCTCTTCGTACTGTATATGTTTTAACCATTCCTGTGACACTAGTTATAGATTCCGATGCTTCATTTCAGATTTACTGTATCCCTCTGACCTTCTTAGTGACGATGAAACACTCAAATAGCATCGGAATTAATTAGAAAAGGCACAATGCCGACTTAAGTACATGAAGGATGACTCTTCTTACCGTCTATGTTTTGAACCAATTCTGTGACACTAGTTGTAGATTCCGATGCTTCAGTTCAGGTTTACTGTATCCCTTGGACCTTCTTATTGACGATGAAACACAGAAATTGCATAGGACTTAAATAAAAAAATTCACAATGCCGACTTAAGTACAAGAACACTTACTCTTCCAACTGTCTATGTTTTGAACCATTCCTGTGACACTAGTTATAGAATCCGACGCTTCACTTCAGGTTTACTGTATCACTTGGACCTTCTTATTGACGGTGAAGCACAGAAATTGCATCGGAATTTAATACGAAAAGCAAGATGCCGACTTAAGTACAAGAAGACTGACTCTTCTTACTGACTATGTTTTGAAACAATCCTGTGACACTAGTTATAGATTCGAATGCTTCACTTCAGGTTTACTGTATCCCTCTGACCTTCTTAGTGACGATGAAACACAGAAATTGCATCGGAATTAAATAGAAAAGGCACATTGCCGACTTAAGTACAAGAAGGCTGACTCTTCTTACCGTCTATGTTTGAACCAATCCTGTGACACTAGTTGTAGAATCCGATGCTTCACTTCAGGTTTACTGTGTCCCTTGGACCTTCTTATTGACGATGAAACACAGAAATTGCATAGGAATTAAATAAAAAAGGCACAATGCCGACTTAAGTACAAGAACACTGACTCGTTCAACTGTCTATGCTTTGAACCATTCCTGTGACACTAGTTATACATTCCGACGCTTCACTTCAGGTTTACTGTATCCAATTTTACCTTCTTATTGACGATGAAACACAGAAATAGCATCGGAATTAAATACAAAAGGCACAATGCCGACTTAAGTACATGAAGACCGACTCTTCTTATTTTCAATGATTTGAACCATTCCTGTGATACTAGTTATAGATTCCGATGCTTCACTTCAGATTTACTGTATCCCTTGGACATTCTTGTTGACGATGAAACACAGAAATTGCATCGGAATTAAATACAAAAGGCACAATGCCGACTAAAGTACAAGAAGACTGACTCTTCTTACTGTCTATGTTTTGAACTATTGCTGTGACACTAGTTATGGTTCCGATGCTTCTCTCCAGGTTTACTATATCCCTTGTACTTTCTTATTGACGATGAAACACAGAAATTGCATCGGAATTAAGTACAAAAGGCACAATGCTGACTTAAGGACAAGAAGACTGACTCTTCTTACTGACTACGTTTTGAACCATTCCTGTGACACTAGTTATAGATTCCGATGCTTCACTTCAGGTTTACTGTATCGCTTGGACCTTCTTATTGACGATGAAACACAGAAATTGCATCGGAATAAAATACAAAAGGCTAAATGCCGACTTCAGAACACGAAGACTGACTCTTCTTACGGTCTATGTTTTGAACCATTCCTGTGACACTAGTCGTAGATTCCGTTGCTACACTCCAGGTTTACTGTATCCCTTGCACCTTCTTATTGACGCTGAAACACTGAAATTGCATCGGAATTAAATACAAAAGGCACAATGCCGACTTAAGGACAAGAAGACTGACTCTTCTTACTGACTTTGTTTTCAACCATCAGTGTGACACTAGTTATAGATTCCGCTGCTTCACTCCAGGTTACTGTATCCCTTGGACCTTCTTATTGTCGATGAAACACAGAAATGGCATCGGAATTAAATAGAAAAGGCACAATGCCAACTTAAGTACAAGAAGACTGACTCTTCTTACTGACTATGTTTTGAACCATTCCTGCGACACTAGGTATAGATTCCGATGCTTCACTTCAGGTTTGCTGTATACCTTGGACCTTCTTATTCACGATGAAACACAGAAATTGTATCGGAATTAAATACAAAAGGCACAATGCCGACTTAAGTACAAGAAGACCGAATCTTCATATTGTCTATGTTTTGAACCATTACGGTGACTCTAGTTATAGATTCCGGTGCTTCCCTCCAGGTTTACTGTATCCCTTGGACCTAGTTATTGACGATGAAACACAGAAATTGCATCGGAATTAAATACAAAAGGCACAATGCCGACTTAAGTACAAGAGGACTGACTCTTCTTACAGTATATGTTTGAACCATTCCTGTGACACTAGTTGTAGATTCCGATGCTTCACTTCAGGTTTACTGTATCCCTCTGACCTTCTTAGTGGCGATGAAACACAGAAATTGCATCGTAATTAATTAGAAAAGGCACAATGCCGACTTAAGTACATGAAGGCCGACTCTTCTTACCGTCAATGCTTTGAAACAATCCTGTGACACTAGTTGTAGATTCCGATGCTTCACTTCAGGTTTACTGTATCCCTTGGACCTTCTTATTGACGATGAAACACAGAAATTGCATCGGAATTAAATACAAAAGGCACAATGCCGACTTAAGTACAAGAAGACTGACTTTTCTTACTGTCTATGTTTTGAACCATTCCTGTGACACTAGTTGTAGATTCCGATGCTTCACTCCAGGTTTACTATATCACTTGGACCTTCTTATTGACGATGAAACACAGAAATTGCATCGGAATTTAATACAAAAGGAACAATGCCGACTTAAGGACAAGAAGACTGACTCTTCTTACTGACTATGTTTTGAACCGTTCTTGTGACACTAGTTATAGATTCCGATGCTTCACTTCAGGTTTACTGTATCGCTTGGACCTTCTTATTGACGATGAAACACAGAAATTGCATCGTAATTAAATACAAAAGGCAAAATGGCGACTTAAGATCACGAAGACTGATTCTTATTACGGTCTATGTTTTTTCCATTCCTGTGACACTACTTATAGATTCCGATGCTACACTCCAGGTTTACTGTAACCCTTGGACCTTCTTATTGACGATGAAACACAGAAATTGCATCGGAAATAAATAAAAAAGCAAAATGCCGACTTAAGGACAAGAAGACTGACTCTTCTTACTGACTTTGTTTTGAACCATTAGTGTGTCACTAGTTATAGAATCCGATGCTTGACTTCAGGTTTACTGTATCCCTTGGACCTTCTTATTGACGATGAAACACTGAAATTGCATCGGAATTAAATACAAAATGCACAGTGCCGACTTAAGTACAAGAAGACTGTCTCTTCGTACTGTATATGTTTTAACCATTCCTGTGACACTAGTTATAGATTCCGATGCTTCATTTCAGATTTACTGTATCCCTCTGACCTTCTTAGTGACGATGAAACACTCAAATTGCATCGGAATTAATTAGAAAAGGCACAATGCCGACTTAAGTACATGAAGGATGACTCTTCTTACCGTCTATGTTTTGAACCAATTCTGTGACACTAGTTGTAGATTCCGATGCTTCAGTTCAGGTTTACTGTATCCCTTGGACCTTGTTATTGACGATGAAACACAGAAGTTGCATAGGACTTAAATACAAAAGGCACAATGCCGACTTAAGTACAAGAACACTTACTCTTCCAACTGTCTATTTTTTGAACCATTCCTGTGACACTAGTTATAGAATCCGACGCTTCACTTCAGGTTTACTGTATCCCTTGTACCTTCTTATTGACGATGCAACACAGAAATTGCATCGGAATTAAATACAAAATGCACAATGCCGACTTAAGTACATGAAGACCGACTCTTCTTATTGACAATGATTTGATCCATTCTGTGATACTAGTTATAGATTCAGATGCGTCACTTCAGGTTTATTGTATCCCTTGGACATTTTTATTGACTATGAAACACAGAAATTGCATCGAAATTGAATACAAAAGGCATAACGCCGACTTAAGTACAAGAAGACTGACTCTTCTTACTGTCTATGTTTTGAACCATTCCTGTGACACTAGTTATAGGTCCCGATGCTTCACTTCAGGTTTACTGTATCCCTCTGACCTTCTTATTGACGATGAAACTCAGAAATAGCATCGGAATTAAACACAAAAGGCAGAATGCCGACTTAAGTACAAGAAGACTGACTCTTCTTACTGTCTATGTTTTGAACCATTCCATTGACACTAGTTACAGATTCCGATACTTCACTCCTGGTTTACTGTATCCCTTGGACCTTCTTATTGACGATGAAACACAGAAATTGCATCGGAATTAAATACAAAAGGCACAATGCCGACTTAAGGACAAGAAGACTGACTCTTCTTACTGACTATGTTTTGAACCATTCCTGTGACACTAGTTATAGGTTCCGATGCTTCACTTCAGGTTTACTGTATACTTTGGACGTTCTTATTGACGATGAAACACAGAAATTGCATCGGAATTAAATACAAAAGGCACAATGCCGACTTCAGTACAAGAAGACTGACTCTTCTTACTGTCTATATTTTGAACCATTCCAGTGACACTAGTTATTGATTCCGATGGTTCACTTCAGGTTTACTGTATCCCTTGGACCTTCTTAATGACGATGTAACACTGAAATTGCATCGGAATTAAATACAAAAGGCACAATGCCGACTAAAGTACAAGAAGACCGACTCTTCTTAATGTCTATGTTTTGAACCATTACTGTGACTCTAGTTATAGTTTCCGGTGCTTCATTCCAGGTTTACTGTATCCCTTGGGCCTACTTATTGACGATGAAACACAGAAATTGCATCGGAATTAAATACAAAAAGCACAATGCCGACTTAAGTACAAGAAGACTGACTCATCTTACTGTATATGTTTGAACCATTCCCGTGACACTAGTTATATTTTCGGATGCTTCACTTCAGGTTTACTGTATCCCTCTGACCTTCTTATTGACGGTGAAACACAGATATTGCATCGGAATTAAATACGAAAAGCAAAATGCCGACTTAAGTGTAAGAAGGCTGACTCTTCTTACCGTCTATGTTTTGAACCAATTCTGTGACACTAGTTGTAGATTCCGATGCTTCACTCCAGGTTTACTGTATCCCTTGGACCTTCTAATTGACGATGAAACACAGAAATTGCATCGGAATTAAATACAAAAAGCACAATGCCGACTTAAGTACAAGAACACTGACTCTTCCTACTGTCTATGTTTTGAACCATTCCTGTGACACTAGTTATAGATTCCGATGCTTCTCTTCAGCTTTACTGTATCCCTTGTATCTTCTTATTGACGATGAAACACAGAAAGTGCATCGGAATTAAATACAAAAGGCACAATGCCGACTTAAGTACATGAAAACCGACTCTTCTTATTGACAATGATTTGAACCATTCCTGTGACACTAGTTATAGATTCCGATGCTTCTTTTCAGGTTTACTGTATCCCTTGGTCATTGTTATTGACGATGAAACACAGAAATTGCATCGGAATTAAATACAAAAGCACAATGCCGACTTAAGTACAAGAAGACTGACTCTTCTTACTGACTATGTTTTGAACCATTCCTGTGACACTTGTTATAGATTCCGATGCTTCACTTCGGGTTTACTGTATCCCTTGGACCTTCTTATTGACGATGAAACACAGAAATTGCATCGGAAATAAATACAAAATGCAAATGCCGACTTAAGTACAAGAAGACTGACTCTTCGTACTGTCTATGCTTTGAACCATTCCTGTGACACTACTTATGGATTCCGATGCTTTACTCCATGTTTACTGTATCCCTTGGACCTTCTTATTGACGATGAAACACAGAAATTGCATCGGAATTAAATACAAAAGGCACAATGCCGAATTAAGTACAAGAAGACTGACTCTTCGTACTGTCTATGCTTTGAACCATTCCTGTGACACTAGTTATAGATTCCGATGCTTCACTTCAGGTTTACTGTTTCCCTTGGACCTTCTTATTGACAATGAAACACAGAAATTGCATCGGAATTAAATACAAAAGGCAAAATGCCGACATAAGTACACGAAGACTGACTCTTCTTACTGTCAATGATTTGAACCATTTCTGTGACACTAGTTATAGAATCCGATGCTTCACTTCAGGTTTCCTGTATCCTTTGGACCTTCTTATTGACGATGAATCACAGAAATTGCATCGGAATTAAATACAAAAGGCACAATGCCACTTAACTACAAGAAGACTGACTCTTCTTACTGTCTATATTTTGAACCATTCCAGTGACACTAGTTATAGATTCCGATGCTTCACTTGAGGTTAACTGTATCCCTTGAACCTTCTTATTGACGATGAAACACAGAAATTGCATCGGAAGTAAATACAAAAGGCACAATGCCGACTTCAGTACAAGAAGACTGACTCTTCATACTGTCTATGTTTTGAACCATTCCTGTGACACTAGTTATAGATTCCGATGCTTCGCTCCAGGTTTACAGTATCCCTTGGACCTTCTTATAGACAATGAAACACAGAAATGCATCGGAATTAAATACAAAAAGCACAATGCCGACTTAAGATCAAGAAGACTGACTCTTCTTACTGACTATGTTTGAACCATTCCTGTGACACTAGCGATAGATTCCGATGCTTCACTTCAGGTTTACTGTATCCCTGTGACCTTCTTGTTGACGATGAAACACAGAAATTGCATCGGAATTAAATACAATAGGCACAATGCCGACTTAAGTACAAGAGGACTGACTCTTCTTACTGTCTATGTTTTGAACCATTCCATTGACACTAGTTATAGATTCCGATGCTTCACTCCAGGTTTACTGTATCCCTTGCACCTTGGTATTGTCGATGAAACACTGAAATTGCATCGGAATTAAATACAAAAGGCACAATGCCGACTTAAGAACAAGAAGACTGACTCTTCTTACTGACTTTGATTTGAACCATTCCTGTGACACTAGTTATAGATTCCGATGCTTCTCTTCAGCTTTACTGTATCCCTTGTACCTTCTTATTGACGATGAGACACATTAATTGCATCGGAATAAAATAGAAAAGGCACAATGCCGACTTTAGTACAAGAAGACTGAATCTTCTTACTGTCTATGTTTTGAACCAATCCTGTGACACTAGTTGTAGATTCTGATGCTTCACTTCAGGTTTACTGTATACCTTGGATCTTCTTATTGACGATGAAACACAGAAATTGCATCGGAATTAAATACAAAAGGCACAATGTCGACTTAAGTACAAGAACACTGACTCTTCCTACTGTCTATGTTTTGAACCATTCCTGTGACACTAGTTATAGATTCCGATGCTTCTCTTCAGCTTTACTGTATCCCTTGTACCTTCTTATTGACGATGAAACACAGAAAGTGCATCGGAATTAAATACAAAAGGCACAATGCCGACTAAAGTACATGAAGACCGACTCTTCTTATTGACAATGATTTGAACCATTCCTGTAACACTAGTTATAGATTCCGATGCTTCACTTCAGGTTTACTGTATCCCTTGCTCATTCTTATTGACGATGAAACACAGAAATTGCATCGGAATTAAATACAAAAGCACAATGCCGACTTAAGTACAAGAAGACTGACTCTTCTTACTGACTATGTTTTGAACCATTCCTGTGACACTAGTTATAGATTCCGATGCTTCACTTCAGGTTTACTGTATCCCTTGGACCTTCTTATTGACGATGAAACACAGAAATTGCATCGGAATTAAATACAAAAGGCAAAATGCCGACTTAAGAACACGAAGACTGGCTCTTCTTACGGTCTATGTTTTGAACCATTCCTGTGACACTAGTTTTAGATTCCGATGCTACACTCCAGGTTTACTGTATCCCTTGGACCTTCTTATTGACAATGAAACACGGAAATTGCATCGGAATTAAATACAAAAGGCACAATGCCGATTTAAGGACAAGAAGACTGACTCTTCTTACTGACTTTGTTTTGAACCATTAGTGTGACACTAGTTATAGATTCCGATGCTTCACTTCAGGTTTACTGTATCCCTTGGACCTTCTTATTGACGATGAAACACAGAAATTGCATCGGAATTAAATAGAAAAGGCACAATGCCGACTTAAGTACAAGATAACTGACTCTTCTTACTATGTTTTGAACGATTCCTGTGACACTAGTTATAGATTCCGATGCTTCACTTCAGGTTTACTGTATCCCTTGGACCTTCTTATTGACGATGAAACACAGAAATTGCGTCGGAATGAAATACAAAAGGCAAATTGCCGACTTATGTACACGAAGACTGACTCTTCTTACTGTCTTTGTTTTGAACCATTTCTGTGACACTAGTTATCGATTCCTATGCTTCACTTCAGGTTTATTTTATCCCTGTGACCTTATTGACGATGAAACACAGAAATTACATCGGAATCAAATAGAAGAGGCACAATGTCGACTTAAGTACAAGAAGACTGACTCTTCTTACTGACTATGTTTTGAACCATTCCTGTGACACTAGTTATAGATTCCGATACTTCTCTTCAGCTTTACTGTATCCCTTGTACCTTCTTATTGACGAAGAAACACAGAAAGTGCATCGGAATTAAATACAAAAGGCACAATGCCGACTTAAGTACATGAAGACCGACTCTTCTTATTGACAATGATTTGAACCATTCCTGTAACACTAGTAATAGATTCCGATGCTTCACTTCAGGTTTACTGTATCCCTTGGTCATTCTTATTGGCGATGAAACACAGAAATTGCATCGGAATTAAATACAAAAGCACAATGCCGACTTAAGTACAAGAAGACTGACTCTTCTTACTGACTATTTTTTGAACCATTCCTGTGACACTAGTTATAGATTCCGATGCTTCACTTCAGGTTTAATGTATCCCTTGGACCTTCTTATTGACGATTAAACACAGAAATTGCATCGGAATTAAATACAAAAGGCAAAATGCCGACTTAAGAACATGAAGACTGGCTCTTCTTACGGTCTATGTTTTGAACCATTCCTGTGACACTAGTTTTAGATTCCGATGCTACACTCCAGGTTTACTGTATCCCTCTGACCTTCTTATTGACGATGTAACACAGAAATTACATCGGAATTAAATACAAAAAGCACAAAGCCGAATTAAGTACAAGAAGACTGACTCTTCTTACTGTCTATGTTTTGAACCATTCCTGTGACACTTGCTATAGATTCCGATGCTTCACTTCAGGTTTAGTGTATCCCTCTGACTTTCTTATTGACGATGAAACACAGAAATTGCATCGGAATTAAATACAAAAGCCACAATGCCGACTTAAGTACAAAAAGACTGACTCTTCTTACTGATTATGTTTTGAACCATTGCTGTGACACTAGTTATAGATTCCGATGCTTCACTTCAGGTTTACTGTATTCCTTGGACCTTCATATTGTCGATGAAACACAGAAATGGCATCGGACTTAAATAGAAAAGGCACAATGCCAACTTAAGTACAAGAAGACTGACTCTTCTTACTGACTATGTTTTGAACCATTCCTGCGACACTAGGTATAGATTCCGATGCTTCACTTCAGGTTTGCTGTATACCTTGGACCTTCTTATTGACGATGAAACACAGAAATTGTATCGGAATTAAATACAAAAGGCACAATGCCGACTTACGTACAAGAAGAAGGACTCATCCTACTGTCTATGTTTGGAACCATTCCTGTGACACTAGTTTTGGATTCCGATGCTTCACTTCAGGTTTACTGTATCCCTCTGACCTTCTTATTGACGATGAAACACAGAAATTGCGTCGGAATTAAATACAAAAGGCACAATGCCGACTTAAGTACAAGAACACTCACTCTTCCTACTGTCTATGTTTTGAACCATTCCTGTAACTCTAGTTACAGATTACGATGCTTCACTTCAGGTTTACTGTATCCCTCTGACCTTATTGCCGATGAAATACAGAAATTGCATCGGAATTAAATACAAAAGGCACAATGCCGACTTAAGGACAAGAAGACTGACTCTTCCTACTGACTATGTTTTGAACCATTCCTGTGACACTAGTTATAGATTCCGATGCTTCACTTCAGGTTTACTGTATCCCTCTGATCTTCTTATTGACGCTGAAACACAGAAATTGCATCGGAATTAAATACAAAAGCCACAATGCCGACTTAAGTACAAGAAGACTGACTCTTCGTACTGTCTGTTAGGAACCATTCCTGTGACACTAGTTATAGATTCCGATGCTTCACTTCAGGTGTACTGTTTCCCTTCGACCATCTTATTGACGATGAAACACAGGAATTGCATCGGAATTAAATACAAAAGGCAAAATGCCGACATAAGTACACGAAGACTGACTCTTCTTACTGTCAATGTTTTGAACCATTTCTGTGACACTAGTTATAGAATCCGATGCTTCACTTCAGGTTTACTGTATCCTTTGGACCTTCTTATTGACGATGAATCACAGAAATTGCATCGGAATTAAATACAAAAGGCACAATGCCACTTAACTACAAGAAGACTGACTCATCTTACTGTTTATATTTTGAACCATTCCAGTGACACTAGTTATAGATTCCGATGTTTCACTTGAGGTTAACTGTATCCCTTTAACCTTCTTGTTGACGATGAAACACATAAATTGCATCGGAAGTAAATACAAAAGGCACAATCCCGACTTAAGTACAAGAAGACTGACTCTTCATACTGTCTATGTTTTGAACCATTCCTGTGACACTAGTTATAGATTCCGATGCTTCGCTCCAGGTTTACAGTATCCCTTGGACCTTCTTATAGACAATGAAACACAGAAATTGCATCGGAATTAAATACAAAAAGCACAATGCCGACTTAAGAACAAGGAGACTGACTCTTCTTACTGACTATGTTTGAACCATTCCTGTGACACTAGCGATAGATTCCGATGCTTCACTTCAGGTTTACTGTATCCCTCTGACCTTCTTGTTGACGATGAAACACAGAAATTGCATCGGAATTAAATACAATAGGCACAATGCCGACTTAAGTACAAGAAGACTGACTCTTCTTACTGTCTATGTTTTGAACCATTCCATTGACACTAGTTATAGATTCCGATGCTTCACTCCAGGTTTACTGTATCCCTTGCACCTTGTTATTGTCGATGAAACACTGAAATTGCATCGGAATTAAATACAAAAGGCACAATGCCGACTTAAGAACAAGAAGACTGACTCTTCTTACTGACTTTGATTTGAACCATTCCTGTGACACTAGTTATAGATTCCGATGCTTCTCTTCAGCTTTACTGTATCCCTTGTACATTCTTATTGACGATGAGACACATTAATTGCATCGGAATAAAATAGAAAAGGCACAATGCCGACTTTAGTACAAGAAGACTGAATCTTCTTACTGTCTATGTTTTGAACCAATCCTGTGACACTAGTTGTAGATTCTGATGCTTCACTTCAGGTTTACTGTATACCTTGGACCTTCTTATTGACGATGAAACACAGAAATTGCATCGGAATTAAATACAAAAGGCACAATGTCGACTTAAGTACAAGAACACTGACTCTTCCTACTGTCTATGATTTGAACCATTCCTGTGACACTAGTTATAGATTCCGATGCTTCTCTTCACCTTTACTGTATCCCTTGTCCCTTCTTATTGACGATGAAACACAGAAAGTGCATCGGAATTAAATACAAAAGGCACAATGCCGACTTAAGTACATGAAGACCGACTCTTCTTATTGACAATGATTTGAACCATTCCTGTAACACTAGTTATAGATTCCGATGCTTCACTTCAGGTTTACTGTATCCCTTGCTCATTCTTATTGACGATGAAACACAGAAATTGCATCGGAATTAAATACAAAAGCACAATGCCGACTTAAGTACAAGAAGACTAACTCTTCTTACTGACTATGTTTTGAACCATTCCTGTGACACTAGTTATAGATTCCGATGCTTCACTTCAGGTTTACTGTATCCCTTGGACTTTCTTATTGACGATGAAACACAGACATTGCATCGGAATTAAATACAAAAGGCAAAATGCCGACTTAAGAACACGAAGACTGGCTCTTCTTACGGTCTATGTTTTGAACCATTCCTGTGACACTAGTTTTAGATTCCGATGCTACACTCCAGGTTTACTGTATCCCTTGGACCCTCTTATTGACAATGAAACACGGAAATTGCATCGGAATTAAATACAAAAGGCACAATGCCGATTTAAGGACAAGAAGACTGACTCTTCTTACTGACTTTGTTTTGAACCATTAGTGTGACACTAGTTATAGATTCCGATGCTTCACTTCAGGTTTACTGTATCCCTTGGACCTTCTTATTGACGATCAAACACAGGAATTGCATCGGAATTAAATAGAAAAGGCACAATGCCGACTTAAGTACAGGATAACTGACTCTTCTTACTATGTTTTGAACGATTCCTGTGACACTAGTTATAGACTCCGATGCTTCACTTCAGGTTTATTTTTTCCCTCTGACCTTCTTATTGACGATGAAACACAGAAATTACATCGGAATCTAATAGAAGAGGCACAATGTCGACTTAAGTACAAGAAGACTGACTCTTCTTACTGACTATGATTTGAACCATTCCTGTGACACTAGTTATAGATTCCGATACTTCTCTTCAGCTTTACTGTATCCCTTGTACCTACTTATTGACGATGAAACACAGAAAGTGCATCGGAATTAAATACAAAAGGCACAATGCCGACTTAAGTACATGAAGACCGACTCTTCTTATTTACAATGATTTGAACCATTCCTGTAACACTAGTAATAGTTTCCGATGCTTCACTTCAGGTTTACTGTATCCCTTGGTCATTCTTATTGACGATGAAACACAGAAATTGCATCGGAATTAAATACAAAAGCACAATGACGACTTAAGTACAAGAAGACTGACTCTTCTTACTGACTATTTTTTGAACCATTCCTGTGACACTAGTTATAGATTCCGATGCTTCACTTCAGGTTTACTGTATCCCTTGGACCTTCTTATTGACGATGAAACACAGAAATTGCATCGGAATTAAATACAAAAGGCAAAATGCTGACTTAAGAACACGAAGACCGGCTCTTCTTACGGTCTATGTTTTGAACCATTCCTGTGACACTAGTTTTAGATTCCGATGCTACTCTCCAGGTTTACTGTATCCCTTGGACCTTCTTATTGACGATGAAACACGGAAATTGCATCGGAATTAAATACAAAAGGCACAATGCCGATTTAAGGACAAGAAGACTGACTCTTCTTACTGACTTTGTTTTGAACCATTAGTGTGACACTAGTTATAGATTCCGATGCTTCATTTCAGGTTTACTGTATCCCTTGGACCTTCTTATTGACGGTGAAACACAGAAATTGCATCGGAATTAAATAGAAAAGGCACAATGCCGACTTAAGTATAAGATAACTGACTCTTCTTACTATGTTTTGAACGATTCCTGTGACACTAGTTATAGATTCCGATGCTTCACTTCAGGTTTACTGTATCCCTCTGACCTTCTTAGTGACGATGAAACACAGAAATTGCATCGGAATTAAATAGAAAAGGCACAATGCCGACTTAAGTACAAGAAGGCTGACTCTTCTTACCGTCTATGTTTTGAACCAATCCTGTAACACTAGTTGTAGAATCCGATGCCTCACTTCAGGTTTACTTTGTCCCTTGGACCTTCTTATTGACGATGAAACACAGAAATTGCATAGGAATTAAATACAAAAGGCACAATGCCGACTTAAGTACAAGAACACTGACTCGTCGAACTGTCTATGCTTTGAACCATTCCTGTGACACTAGTTATAGATTCCGACGCTTCACTTCAGGTTTACTGTATCCAATTGTACCTTCTTATTGACGATGAAACACAGAAATAGCATCGGAATTAAATACAAAAGGCATAATGCCGACTTAAGTACATGAAGACCGACTCTTCTTATTGTCAATGATTTGAACCATTCCTGTGATACTAGTTATAGATTCCGATGCTTCACTTCAGGTTTACTGTATCCCTTGGACCTTCTTATTGACGATGAAACACAGAAATTGCATCGGAATTAAATACAAAAGGCACAATGCCGACATAAGGACAAGAAGACTGACTCTTCTTACTGACTATGTTTTGAAACATTTCTGTGACACTAGTTATAGATTCCGATGCTTCACTTCAGGTTTACTGTATCCCTTGGACCTTCATATTGTCGATGAAACACAGAAATGGCATCGGACTTAAATAGAAAAGGCACAATGCCAACTTAAGTACAAGAAGACTGACTCTTCTTACTGACTATGTTTTGAACCATTCCTGCGACACTAGGTATAGATTCCGATGCTTCACTTCAGGTTTGCTGTATACCTTGGACCTTCTTATTGACGATGAAACACAGAAATAGTATCGTAATTAAATACAAAAGGCACAATGCCGACTTACGTACAAGAAGAAGGACTCATCCTACTGTCTATGTTTGGAACCATTCCTGTGACACTAGTTTTGGATTCCGATGCTTCACTTCAGGTTTACTGTATCCCTCTGACCTTCTTATTGACGATGAAACACAGAAATTGCGTCGGAATTAAATACAAAAGGCACAATGCCGACTTAAGTACAAGAACACTCACTCTTCCTACTGTCTATGTTTTGAACCATTCCTGTAACTCTAGTTACAGATTACGATGCTTCACTTCAGGTTTACTGTATCCCTCTGACCATATTGCCGATGAAATACAGAAATTGCATCGGAATTAAATACAAAAGGCACAATGCCGACTTAAGGACAAGAAGACTGACTCTTCCTACTGACTATGTTTTGAACCATTCCTGTGACACTAGTTATAGATTCCGATGCTTCACTTCAGGTTTACTGTAACCCTCTGATCTTCTTATTGACGCTGAAACACAGAAATTGCATCGGAATTAAATACAAAAGCCACAATGCCGACTTAAGTACAAGAAGACTGACTCTTCGTACTGTCTGTTAGGAACCATTCCTGTGACACTAGTTATAGATTCCGATGCTTCACTTCAGGTGTACTGTTTCCCTTCGACCATCTTATTGACGATGAAACACAGGAATTGCATCGGAATTAAATACAAAAGGCAAAATGCCGACATAAGTACACGAAGACTGACTCTTCTTACTGTCAATGTTTTGAACCATTTCTGTGACACTAGTTATAGCATCCGATGCTTCACTTCAGGTTTACTGTATCCTTTGGACCTTCTTATTGACGATGAATCACAGAAATTGCATCGGAATTAAATACAAAAGGCACAATGCCACTTAACTACAAGAGGACTGACTCTTCTTACTGTCTATATTTTGAACCATTCCAGTGACACTAGTTATAGATTCCGATGTTTCACTTGAGGTTAACTGTATCCCTTTAACCTTCTTATTGACGATGAAACACATAAATTGCATCGGAAGTAAATACAAAAGGCACAATCCCGACTTAAGTACAAGAAGACTGACTCTTCATACTGTCTATGTTTTGAACCATTCCTGTGACACTAGTTATAGATTCCGATGCTTCGCTCCAGGTTTACAGTATCCCTTGGACCTTCTTATAGACAATGAAACACAGAAATTGCATCGGAATTAAATACAAAAAGCACAATGACGACTTAAGAACAAGAAGACTGACTCTTCTTACTGACTATGTTTGAACCATTCCTGTGACACTAGCGATAGATTCCTATGCTTCACTTCAGGTTTACTGTATCCCTCTGACCTTCTTCTTGACGATGAAACACAGAAATTGCATCGGAATTAAATACAATAGGCACAATGCCGACTTAAGTACAAGAAGACTGACTCTTCTTACTGTCTAAGTTTTGAACCATTCCATTGACACTAGTTATAGATTCCGATGCTTCACTCCAGGTTTACTGTATCCCTTGCACCTTGTTATTGTCGATGAAACAATGAAATTGCATCGGAATTAAATACAAAAGGCACAATGCCGACTTAAGAACAAGAAGACTGACTCTTCTTACTGACTTTGATTTGAACCATTCCTGTGACACTAGTTATAGATTCCGATGCTTCACTTCAGGTTTATTTTTTCCCTCTGACCTTCTTATTGACGATGAAACACAGAAATTACATCGGAATCAAATAGAAGAGGCACAATGTCGACTTAAGTACAAGAAGACTGACTCTTCTTACTGACTATGATTTGAACCATTCCTGTGACACTAGTTATAGATTCCGATACTTCTCTTCAGCTTTACTGTATCCCTTGTACCTTCTTATTGACTATGAAACACAGAAAGTGCATCGGAATTAAATACAAAAGGCACAATGCCGACTTAAGTACATGAAGACCGACTCTTCTTATTTACAATGATTTGAACCATTCCTGTAACACTAGTAATAGATTCCGATGCTTCACTTCAGGTTTACTGTATCCCTTGGTCATTCTTATTGACGATGAAACACAGAAATTGCATCGGAATTAAATACAAAAGCACAATGACGACTTGAGTACAAGAAGACTGACTCTTCTTACTGACAATTTTTTGAACCATTCCTGTGACACTAGTTATAGATTCCGATGCTTCACTTCAGGTTTACTGTATCCCTTGGACCTTCTTATTGACGATGAAACACAGAAATTGCATCGGAATTAAATACAAAAGGCAAATTGCTGACTTAAGAACACGAAGACTGGCTCTTCTTACGGTCTATGTTTTGAACCATTCCTGTGACACTAGTTTTAGATTCCGATGCTACACTCCAGGTTTACTGTATCCCTTGGACCTTCTTATTGACGATGAAACACGGAAATTGCATCGGAATTAAATACAAAAGGCACAATGCCGATTTAAGGACAAGAAGACTGACTCTTCTTACTGACTTTGTTTTGAACCATTAGTGTGACACTAGTTATAGATTCCGATGCTTCACTTCAGGTTTACTGTATCCCTTGGACCTTCTTATTGACGGTGAAACACAGAAATTGCATCGGAATTAAATAGAAAAGGCACAATGCCGACTTAAGTATAAGATTACTGACTCTTCTTACTATGTTTTGAACGATTCCTGTGACACTAGTTATAGATTCCGATGCTTCACTTCAGGTTTACTGTATCCCTTGGACCTTCTTATTGACGATGAAACACAGAAATTGCGTCGGAATTAAATACAAAAGGCAAATTGCCGACTTATGTACACGAAGACTGACTCTTCTTACTGTCTTTGTTTTGAACCATTTCTGTGTCACTAGTTATAGATTCCTATGCTTCACGTCAGGTTTATTTTATCCCTCTGACCTTCTTATTGACGATGAAACACAGAAATTACATCGGAATCAAATAGAAGAGGCACAATGTCGACTTTAGTACAAGAAGACTGACTCTTCTTACTGACTATGTTTTGAACCATTCCTGTGACACTAGTTATACATTCCGATGCTTCACTTCAGGTTTTCTATATACCTTGGACCTTCTTATTGACGATGAAACACAGAAATTGCATCAGAATTAAATACAAAAGGCTCAATGCCGACTTACGTACAAGAAGACTGACTCTCCCTAATGTCTATGATTTGAACCATTCCTGTGACAATAGTTTTGGATTCCGATGCTTCACTTCAGGTTTACTGTATCCATCTGACCTTCTTATTGACGATGAAACACAGAAATTGCATCGGAATTGAATACAAAAGCCACAATGCCGACTTAAGTACAAAAAGACTGACTCTTCTTACTGATTATGTTTTGAACCATTGCTGTGACACTAGTTATAGATTCCGATGCAACACTCCAGGTTTACTGTATCCATTGGACCTTCTTATTGACGATGAAACACAGAAATTGCATCGGAATTAAATACAAAAGGCACAATGCCGATTTAAGGACAAGAAGACTGACTCTTCTTACTGACTTTGTTTTGAACCATTAGTGTGAAACTAGTTATATATTCCGATGCTTCACTTCAGGTTTACTGTATCACTTGGACCTTCGTATTGACGGTGAAGCACTGAAATTGCCTCGGAATTAAATACGAAAAGCAAAATGCCGACTTAAGTACAAGAAGACTGACTCTTCTTACTGACTATGTTTTGAAACAATCCTGTGACACTAGTTATAGATTCCAATGCTTCACTTCAGGTTTACTGTATCCCTCTGACCTTCTTAGTGACGATGAAACACAGAAATTGCATCGGAATTAAATAGAAAAGGCACAATGCCGACTTAAGTACAAGAAGGCTGACTCTTCTTACCGTCTATGTTTTGAACCAATCCTGTGACACTAGTTGTAGAATCCGATGCCTCACTTCAGGTTTACTGTGTCCCTTGGACCTTCTTATTGACGATGAAACACAGAAATTGCATAGGAATTAAATACAAAAGGCACAATGCCGACTTAAGTACAAGAACACTGACTCGTCGAACTGTCTATGCTTTGAACCATTCCTGTGACACTAGTTATAGATTCCGACGCTTCACTTCAGGTTTACTGTATCCAATTGTACCTTCTTATTGACGATGAAACACAGAAATAGTATCGGAATTAAATACAAAAGGCACAATGCCGACTTAAGTACATGAAGACCGACTCTTCTTATTGTCAATGATTTGAACCATTCCTGTGATACTAGTTATAGATTCCGATGCTTCACTTCAGGTTTACTGTATCCCTTGGCCATTCTTGTTGACGATGAAACACAGATATTGCATCGGAATTAAATACAAAAGGCACAATGCCGACTTAAGTACAAGAAGACTGACTCTTCTTACTGTCTATGTTTTGAAACATTGCTGTGACACTAGTTATGGTTCCGATGCTTCTCTCCAGGTTTACTATATCCCTTGTACTTTCTTATTGACGATGAAACACAGAAATTGCATCGGAATTAAATACAAAAGGCACAATGCCGACTTAAGGACAAGAAGACTGACTCTTCTTACTGACTATGTTTTGAAACATTTCTGTGACACTAGTTATAGATTCCGATGCTTCACTTCAGGTTTACTGTATCCCTTGGACCTTCATATTGTCGATGAAACACAGAAATGGCATCGGACTTAAATAGAAAAGGCACAATGCCAACTTAAGTACAAGAAGACTGACTCTTCTTACTGACTATGATTTAAACCATTCCTGCGACACTAGGTATAGATTCCGATGCTTCACTTCAGGTTTGCTGTATACCTTGGACCTTCTTATTGACGATGAAACACAGAAATTGTATCGGAATTAAATACAAAAGGCACAATGCCGACTTACGTACAAGAAGAATGACTCTTCCTACTGTCTATGTTTGGAACCATTCCTGTGACACTAGTTTTGGATTCCGATGCTTCACTTCAGTTTTACTGTATCCCTCTGACCTTCTTATTGACGATGAAACACAGAAATTGCGTCGGAATTAAATACAAAAGGCACAATGCCGACTTAAGTACAAGAGCACTCACTCTTCCTACTGTCTATGTTTTGAACCACTCCTGTAACTCTAGTTACAGATTACGATGCTTCACTTCAGGTTTACTGTATCCCTCTGACCTTATTGCCGATGAAATACAGAAATTGCATCGGAATTAAATACAAAAGGCACAATGCCGACTTAAGGACAAGAAGACTGACTCTTCCTACTGACTATGTTTTGAACCATTCCTGTGACACTAGTTATAGATTCCGATGCTTCACTTCAGGTTTACTGTATCCCTCTGATCTTCTTATTGACGCTGAAACACAAAAATTGCATCGGAATTAAATACAAAAGCCACAATGCCGACTTAAGTACAAGAAGACTGACTCTTCGTACTGTCTGTTAGGAACCATTCCTGTGACACTAGTTATAGATTCCGATGCTTCACTTCAGGTGTACTGTTTCCCTTCGACCATCTTATTGACGATGAAACACAGGAATTGCATCGGAATTAAATACAAAAGGCACAATGCCGACTTAAGTATAAGAAGACTGACTCTTCCTGCTGTCTATGTTTTGAACCATTTCTGTGACACTAGTTATAGAGTCCGATGCCTGACTTCAGGTTTACTGTACCCCTTGGACCTTCTTATTGATGATGAATCACAGAAATTGCATCGGAATTAAATAGAAAAGGCAGAATGCCGACTTAAGTACAAGAAGACTGAGTCTTCTTACTCTCTATATTTTGAACCATTCCAGTGACACTAGTTATAGATTCCGATGCTTCACTTAAGGTTTACTATATACCTTGGACCTTCTTATTGACGATGAAACACAGAAATTGCATCGGAATTAAATAGAAAAGGCACAAAGCCGACTTAAGTACAAGAAGACCGAATCTTCATATTGTCTATGTTTTGAACCATTACGGTGACTCTAGTTATAGATTCCGATGCTTCACTCCAGGTTTACTGTATCCCTTGGACCTTCTTATTGACGATGAATCACAGAAATTGCATCGGGATTAAATACAAAATGCACAATGCCGACTTAAGTACAAGAAGACTGACTCTTCTTTCTGACTATGCTATGAACCATTCCTGTGACACTAGTTATAGATTACGATGCTTCACTTCAGGTTTACTGTATACTTTGGACATTCTTATTGACGATGAAACACAGAAATTGCATCGGAATTAAATACAAAAGGCACAATACTGACTTAAGTACAAGAGGACTGACTCTTCTTACTGTTTATATTTTGAACCATTCCAGTGACACTAGTTATAGAATCCGATGCTTCACTTCAGGTTTACTGTATCCCTTGGACCTTCTTATTGACGATGAAAATCTGAAATTGCATCGGAACTAAATACAAAAGGCACAATGCCGACTTAAGTACAAGAAGACCGACTCTTCTTATTGTCTATGTTTTGAACCATTACTGTGACTCTAGTTATAGATTCCGGTGCTTCACTCCAGGTTTACTGTATCCCTTGGACCTACTTATTGACGATGAAACACAGAAATTGCATCGGAATTATATACAAAAGGCACAATGCCGACTTAAGTTCAAGAAGACTGACTCTTCTTACTGACTATGTTTTGAACCATTCCTGTGACACTAGTTAAAGATTCCGATACTTGACTTCAGGTTTATTGTATCCCTTGGACCTTCTTATTGACGATGAAACACAGAAATTGCATAGGAATTAAATACAAAAGTACACAGTGCCGACTTAAGTACAAGAACACTGACTCTTCCAACTGTCTATGATTTGAACCATTCCTGTGACACTAGTTATAGATTCCGACGCTTCACGTCAGGTTTACTGTATCCCTTGTAACTTCTTATTGACGATGAAACACAGAAATTGCATCGGAATTAAATACAAAAGGCACAATGCCGACTTAAGTACATGAAGACCGACTCTTCTTATTGACAATGATTTGAACCATTCCTGTGATACTAGTTATAGATTCCGATGCTTCACTTCAGGTTTACTGTATCCCTTGGACATTCTTATTGACGATGAAACACGGAAATTGCATCGGAATTAAATACAAAAGGCACAATGCCGACTTAAGTACAAGAAGACTGACTCTTCTTACTGTCTATGTTTTGAACCATTCCTTTGACACTAGTTATAGATTCCGATGCTTCACTCTAGGTTTACTATATCCCTTGGACCTTCTTATTGACGATGCAACACAGAAATTGCATCGGAATTAAATACAAAAGGCACAATGCCGACTTAAGGACAAGAAGACTGACTTTTCTTACTGACTATGTTTTGAATCATTCTTGTGACACTAGTTATAGATTCCGATGCTTCACTTCAGGTTTACTGTATCGCTTGGACCTTCTTATTGACGATGAAACACAGAAATTGCATCGGAATTAAATACAAAAGGCAAAATGCCGACTTAAGAACACGAAGACTGACTCTTCTGACGGTCTATGTTTTGTACCATTCCTGTGACACTACTTATAGATTCCGATGCTACACTCCAGGTTTACTGTATCCCTTGGACCATCTTATTGACGATGCAACACAGAAATTGCATCGGAATTAAATAAAAAAGCACAATGCCGACTTAAGGACAAGAAGACTGACTCTTCTTACTGACTTTGTTTTGAACCATTAGTGTGTCACTAGTTATAGATTCCGATGCTTGACTTCAGGTTTACTGTATCCCTTGGACCTTCTTATTGACGATGAAACAAAGAAATTGCATCGGAATTAAATAGAAAAGGCACAATGCCGACTTAAGTACAAGAAGACTGTCTCTTCTTACTGTATATGTTTTAACCATTCCTGTGACACTAGTTATAGATTCCGATGCTTCACTTCAGGTTTACTGTTTCCCTTGGACCTTCTTATTGACGATGAAACACTGAAATTGCATCGGAATTAAATACAAAAGGCACAATGCCGACTTAAGTACAAGATCACCGAATCTTCTTATTGCCTATGATTTGAACCAATACTGTGACTCTAGTTATAGATTCCGGTGCTTCACTCCAGGTTTACTGTATCCCTTGGACCTACTTATTGACGATGAAACACAGAAATTGCATCGGAATTAAATACAAAAAGCACAATGCCGACTTAAGTACAAGAAGACTGACTCTTCTTACTGTATATGTTTTAACCATTCCTCTGACACTAGTTATAGAATCCGACGCTTCACTTCAGGTTTACTGTATCCCTTGTACCTTCTTATTGACGATGAAACACTGAAATTGCATCGGAATTAAATACAAAATGCACAATGCCGACTTAAGTACATGAAGACCGACTCTTCTTATTGACAATGATTTGAACCATTCCTGTGATACTAGTTATAGATTCAGATGCGTCACTTCAGGTTTACTGTACCCCTTGGACATTTTTATTGACTATGACACTCAGAAATTGCATCGAAATTGAATACAAAAGGCATAACGCCGACTTAAGTACAAGAAGACTGACTCTTCTTACAGTCTATGTTTTGAACCATTCCTGTGACACTAGTTGTAGATTCCGATGCTTCACTCCAGGTTTACTATATCCCTTGGACCTTCTTATTGACGATGAAACACAGAAATTGCATCGGAATTAAATACAAAATGCACAATGCCGACTTAAGTACATGAAGACCTACTCTTCTTACTGACAATGATTTGAACCATTCCTGTGATACTAGTTATAGATTCAGATGCGTCACTTCAGGTTTACTGTATCCAATTGTACCTTCTTATTGACGATGAAACACAGAAATAGCATCGGAATTAAATACAAAAGGCACAATGCCGACTTAAGTACATGAAGACCGACTCTTCTTAATGTCAATGATTTGAACCATTCCTGTGATACTAGTTATAGATTCCGATGCTTCACTTCAGGTTTACTGTATCCCTTGGACCTTCATATTGGCGATGAAACACAGAAATTGCGTCATAATTAAATACAAAAGGCAAAATGCCGACTTTAGTACACGAAGACCGACTCTTCTTACTGTCTTTGTTTTGAACCATTCCTGTGACACTAGTTATAGATTAACATGCTTCACTTCAGGTTTATTGTATCCCTGTGACCTTCTGATTGACGATGAAACACAGAAATTGCATCGGAATTAAATAGAAAAGGCACAATGTCGACTTAAGTACAAGAAGACTGACTGTTCTTACTGTCTATGTTTTGAACCATTCCTGTGACACTAGTGATAGATTCCGCTGCTTCACTCCAGGTTACTGTATCCCTTGGACCTTCTTATTGTCGATGAAACACAGAAATGGCATCGGACTTAAATAGAAAAGGCACAATGCCAACTTAAGTACAAGAAGACTGACTCTTCTTACTGACTATGTTTTGAACCATTCCTGCGACACTAGGTATAGATTCCGATGCTTCACTTCAGGTTTGCTGTATACCTTGGACCTTGTTATTGACGATGAAACACAGAAATTGTATCGGAATTAAATACAAAAGGCACAATGCCGACTTAAGTACAAGAACACTCACTCTTCCTACTGTCTATGTTTTGAACCATTCCTGTAACTCTAGTTACAGATTACGATGCTTCACTTCAGGTTTACTGTATCCCTCTGACCTTATTGCCGATGAAATACAGAAATTACATCGGAATTAAATACAAAAGGCACAATGCCGACTTAAGGACAAGAAGACTGACTCTTCCTACTGACTATGTTTTGAACCATTCCTGTGACACTAGTTATAGATTCCGATGCTTCACTTCAGGTTTACTGTATCCCTCTGATCTTCTTATTGACGCTGAAACACAGAAATTGCATCGGAATTAAATACAAAAGCCACAATCCGACTTAAGTACAAGAAGACTGACTCTTCGTACTGTCTGTTAGGAACCATTCCTGTGACACTAGTTATAGATTCCGATGCTTCACTTCAGGTTTACTGTTTCCCTTCGACCATCTTATTGACGATGATACACAGGAATTGCATCGGAATTAAATACAAAAGGCACAATGCCGACTTAAGTATAAGAAGACTGACGCTTCCTGCTGTCTATGTTTTGAACCATTTCTGTGACACTAGTTATAGGGTCCGATGCTTCACTTACGGTTTACTGTACGCCTTGGACCTTCTTATTGATGATGAATCACAGAAATTGCATCGGAATTAAATAGAAAAGGCAGAATGCCGACTTAAGTACAAGAAGACTGAGTCTTCTTACTCTCTATATTTTGAACCATTCCAGTGACACTAGTTATGGATTCCGATGCTTCACCTCAGGTTTACTGTATACCTTGGACCTTCTTATTGACGATGAAACACAGAAATTGCATCGGAATTAAATAGAAAAGGCACAATGCCGACTTAAGTACAAGAAGACCGACTCTTCTTATTGTCTATGTTTTGAACCATTACTGTGACTCTAGTTATAGATTCCGATGCTTCACTTCAGGTTTACTGTATCCCTCTGACCTTCTTAGTGGCGATGAAACACAGAAATTGCATCGGAATTAAATAGAAAAGGCACAATGCCGACTTAAGTACATGAAGGCTGACTCTTCTTACTGTCTATGTTTTGAACCATTCCATTGACACTAGTAACAGATTCCAATGCTTCACTACAGGTTTACTGTATCCCTTGGACCTTCTTATTGACGATGAAACACAGAAATTGCATCGGAATTAAATACAAATGGCAAAATGCCGACATAAGTACACGAAGACTGAATCTTCTTACTGTCAATGTTTTGAATCATTGCTGTGACCCCAGTTATAGATTCCGATGCTTCACTCCTGGTTTATTGTATCCCTCTGACCTTCTTATTGACGATGAAACACAGAAATTGCATCGGAATTAAATAGAAAAGGCACAATGCCGACTTAAGTACAAGAAGACTGACTCTTCTTACTGTCTATGTTTTGAACCATTCCTGTGACACTAGTTATAGATTCCGATGCTTCACTCCAGGTTTACCGTATCCCTTGGACCTTCTTATTGACGATGAAACACAGAAATTGCATCGGAATTAAATACAAAATGCACAATGCCGACTTAAGTACAAGAAGTCTGACTCTTCTTTCTGACTATGTCATGAACCATTCCTGTGACACTAGTTATAGATTACGATGCTTCACTTCAGGTTTACTGTATACTTTGGACATTCTTATTGACGATGAAACACAGAAATTGCATCGGAATTAAATACAAAAGGCACAATACTGACTTAAGTACAAGAAGACTGACTCTTCTTACTGTTTATATTTTGAACCATTCCAGTGACACTAGTTATAGAATCCGATGCTTCACTTCAGGTTTACTGTATCCCTTGGACCTTCTTATTGACGATGAAAATCTGAAATTGCATCGGAACTAAATACAAAAGGCACAATGCCGACTTAAGTACAAGAAGACCGACTCTTCTTATTGTCTATGTTTGAACCATTACTGTGACTCTAGTTATAGATTCCGGTGCTTCACTCCAGGTTTACTGTATCCCTTGGACCTACTTATTGACGATGAAACACAGAAATTGCATCGGAATTATATACAAAAGGCACAATGCCGACTTAAGTTCAAGAAGACTGACTCTTCTTACTTTATATGTTTGAACCATTCCTGTGACACTAGTTATAGATTGCGATGCTTAACTTCAGGTTTACTGTATCCCTCTGACCTTCTTATTGACGGTGAAACACAGAAATTGCATCGGAATTAAATACGAAAAGACAAATGCCGACTTAAGTACAAGAAGACTGACTCTTCTTACTGACTATGTTTTGAACCATTCGTGTGACACTAGTTAAAGATTCCGATACTTGACTTCAGGTTTATTGTATCCCTTGGACCTTCTTATTGACGATGAAACATAGAAATTGCATAGGAATTAAATACAAAAGGCACAATGCCGACTTAAGTACAAGAACACTGACTCTTCCAACTGTCTATGATTTGAACCATTCCTGTGACACTAGTTATAGATTCTGACGCTTCACGTCAGGTTTACTGTACCCCTTGTAACTTCTTATTGACGATGAAACACAGAAATTGCATCAGAATTAAATACAAAAGGCACAATGCCGACTTAAGTACATGAAGACCGACTCTTCTTATTGACAATGATTTTAACCATTCCTGTGATACTAGTTATAGATTCCGATGCTTCACTTCAGGTTTACTGTATCCCTTGGACATTCTTATTGACGATGAAACACGGAAATTGCATCGGAATTAAATACAAAAGGCACAATGCCGACTTAAGTACAAGAAGACTGACTCTTCTTACTGTCTATGTTTTGAACCATTCCTGTGACACTAGTTATAGATTCCGATGCTTCACTCTAGGTTTACTATATCCCTTGGTCCTTCATATTGACGATGAAACACAGAAATTGCATCGGAATTAAATACAAAAATCACAATGCCGACTTAAGTACAAGAAGACTGACTTTTCTTACTGTCTATGTGTTGAACCATTCCTGTGACACTAGTTGTAGATTCCGATGCTTCACTCCAGGTTTACTATATCACTTGGACCTTCTTATTGACGATGAAACACAGAAATTGCATCGGAATTTAATACAAAAGGAACAATGCCGACTTAAGGACAAGAACACTGACTCTTCTTACTGACTATATTTTGAACCATTCCTGTGACACTAGTTATAGGTTCCGATGCTTCACTTCAGGTTTACTGTATCCCTCTGACCTTCCTATTGACGATGAAACTCAGAAATAGCATCAGAATTAAATACAAAAGGCACAATGCCGACTTAAGTACAAGAAGACTGACTCTTCTTACTGTCTATGTTTTGAACCATTCCATTGACACTAGTTACAGATTCCAATGCTTCACTACAGGTTTACTGTATCCCTTGGACCTTCTTATTGACGATGAAACACAGAAATTGCATCGGAATTAAATACAAATGGCAAAATGCCGACATAAGTACACGAAGACTGAAACTTCTTACTGTCAATGTTTTGAATCATTGCTGTGACCCCAGTTATAGATTCCGATGCTTCACTCCTGGTTTATTGTATCCCTCTGACCTTCTTATTGACGATGAAACACAGAAATTGCATCGGAATTAAATAGAAAAGGCACAATGCCGACTTAAGTACAAGAAGACTGACTCTTCTTACTGTCTATGTTTTGAACCATTCCTGTGACACTAGTTATAGATTCCGATGCTTCACTCCAGGTTTACTGTATCCCTTGGACCTTCTTATTGACGATGAAACACAGAAATTGCATCGGAATTAAATACAAAATGCACAATGCCGACTTAAGTACAAGAAGACTGACTCTTCTTTCTGACTATGTTATGAACCATTCCTGTGACACTAGTTATAGATTACGATGCTTCACTTCAGGTTTACTGTATACTTTGGACATTCTTATTGACGATGAAACACAGAAATTGCATCGGAATTAAATACAAAAGGCACAATACTGACTTAAGTACAAGAAGACTGACTCTTCTTACTGTTTATATTTTGAACCATTCCAGTGACACTAGTTATAGAATCCGATGCTTCACTTCAGGTTTACTGTATCCCTTGGACCTTCTTATTGACGATGAAAATCTGAAATTGCATCGGAACTAAATACAAAAGGCACAATGCCGACTTAAGTACAGGAAGACCGACTCTTCTTATTGTCTATGTTTGAACCATTACTGTGACTCTAGTTATAGATTCCGGTGCTTCACTCCAGGTTTACTGTATCCCTTGGACCTACTTATTGACGATGAAACACAGAAATTGCATCGGAAATATATACAAAAGGCACAATGCCGACTTAAGTTCAAGAAGACTGACTCTTCTTACTTTATATGTTTGAACCATTCCTGTGACACTAGTTATAGATTGCGATGCTTAACTTCAGGTTTACTGTATCCCTCTGACCTTCTTATTGACGGTGAAACACAGAAATTGCATCGGAATTAAATACGAAAAGACAAATGCCGACTTAAGTACAAGAAGACTGACTCTTCTTACTGACTATGTTTTGAACCATTCCTGTGACACTAGTTAAAGATTCCGATACTTGACTTCAGGTTTATTGTTTCCCTTGGACCTTCTTATTGACGATGAAACACAGAAATTGCATAGGAATTAAATACAAAAGGCACAATGCCGACTTAAGTACAAGAACACTGACTCTTCCAACTGTCTATGATTTGAACCATTCCTGTGACACTAGTTATAGATTCTGACGCTTCACGTCAGGTTTACTGTACCCCTTGTAACTTCTTATTGACGATGGAACACAGAAATTGCATCAGAATTAAATACAAAAGGCACAATGCCGACTTAAGTACATGAAGACCGACTCTTCTTATTGACAATGATTTTAACCATTCCTGTGATACTAGTTATAGATTCCGATGCTTCACTTCAGGTTTACTGTATCCCTTGGACATTCATATTGACGATGAAACACGGAAATTGCATCGGAATTAAATACAAAAGGCACAATGCCGACTTAAGTACAAGAAGACTGACTCTTCTTACTGTCTATGTTTTGAACCATTCCTGTGACACTAGTTATAGATTCCGATGCTTCACTCTAGGTTTACTATATCCCTTGGTTCTTCTTATTGACGATGAAACACAGAAATTGCATCGGAATTAAATACAAAAGGCACAATGCCGACTTAAGGACAAGAAGACTGACGTTTCTTACTGACTATGTTTTGAATCATTCTTGTGACACTAGTTATAGATTCCGATGCTTCACTTCAGGTTTACTGTATCGCTTGGACCTTCTTATTGACGATGAAACACAGAAATTGCATCGGAATTAATTACAAAAGGCAAAATGCCGACTTAAGAACACGAAGACTGACTCTTCTTACGGTCTATGTTTTGTACCATTCCTGTGACACTACTTATAGATTCCGATGCTACACTCCAGGTTTACTGTATCCCTTGGACCTTCTTATTGACGATGAAACACAGAAATTGCATTGGAATTAAATAAAAAAGCACAATGCCGACTTAAGGACAAGAAGACTGACTCTTCTTACTGACTTTGTTTTGAACCATTAGTGTGTCACTAGTTATAGATTCCGATGCTTGACTTCAGGTTTACTGTATCCCTTGGACCTTCTTATTGACGATGAAACAAAGAAATTGCATCGGAATTAAATAGAAAAGGCACAATGCCGACTTAAGTACAAGAAGACTGTCTCTTCTTACTGTATATGTTTTAACCATTCCTGTGACACTAGTTATAGATTCCGATGCTTCACTTCAGGTTTACTGTATCCCTTGGACCTTCTTATTGACGATGAAACACTGAAATTGCATCGGAATTAAAAACAAAAGGCACAATGCCGACTTAAGTACAAGATCACCGAATCTTCATATTGCCGATGATTTGAACCAATACTGTGACTCTAGTTATAGATTCCGGTGCTTCACTCCAGGTTTACTGTATCCCTTGGACCTACTTGTTGACGATGAAACACAGAAATTGCATCGGAATTAAATACAAAAGGCACAATGCCGACTTAAGTACAAGAAGACTGACTCTTCTTACTGTATATGTTTTAACCATTCCTCTGACACTAGTTATAGATTCCGATGCTTCATTTCAGATGTCCTGTATCCCTCTGACCTTCTTAGTGACGAAGAAACACACAAATTGCATCGGAATTAAATAGAAGAGGCACAATGCCGACTTAAGTACATGAAGGCTGACTCTTCTTACCGTCTATGTTTTGAACCAATTCTGTGACACTAGTTGTAGATTCCGATGCTTCAGTTCAAGTTTACTGTATCCCTTGGACCTTCTTATTGACGATGAAACACAGAAATTGCATAGGACTTAAATACAAAAGGCACAATGCCGACTTAAGTACAAGAACACTTACTCTTCCATCTGTCTATGTTTTGAACCATTCCTGTGACACTAGTTATAGAATCCGACGCTTCACTTCAGGTTTACTGTATCCCTTGTACCTTCTTATTAACGATGAAACACAGAAATTGCATCGGAATTAAATAGAAAATGCACAATGCCGACTTAAGTACATGAAGACCGACTCTTCTTATTGACAATGATTTGAACCATTCCTGTGATACTAGTTATAGATTCAGATGCGTCACTTCAGGTTTACTGTATCCCTTGGATATTTTTATTGACTATGACACTCAGAAATTGCATCGAAATTGAATACAAAAGGCATAACGCCGACTTAAGTACAAGAAGACTGACTCTTCTTACAGTCTATGTTTTGAACCATTCCTGTGACACTAGTTGTAGATTCCGATGGTTCACTCCAGGTTTACTATATCCCTTGGACCTTCTTATTGACGATGAAACACAGAAATTGCATCGGAATTAAATACAAAATGCACAATGCCGACTTAAGTACATGAAGACCGACTCTTCTTATTGACAATGATTTGAACCATTCCTGTGATACTAGTTATAGATTCAGATGCGTCACTTCAGGTTTAAAGTATCCAATTGTACCTTCTTATTGACGATGAAACACAGAAATAGCATCGGAATTAAATACAAAAGGCACAATGCCGACTTAAGTACATGAAGACCGACTCTTCTTAATGTCAATGATTTGAACCATTCCTGTGATACTAGTTATAGATTCCGATGCTTCACTTCAGGTTTACTGTATCCCTTGGACCTTCATATTGGCGATGAAACACAGAAATAGCGTCATAATTAAATACAAAAGGCAAAATGCCGACTTTAGTACACGAAGACTGACTCTTCTTACTGTCTTTGTTTTGAACCATTCCTGTGACACTAGTGATAGATTCCGCTGCTTTACTCCAGGTTACTGTATCCCTTGGACCTTCTTATTGTCGATGAAACACAGAAATGGCATCGGACTTAAATAGAAAAGGCACAATGCCAACTTAAGTACAAGAAGACTGACTCTTCTTACTGACTATGTTTTGAACCATTCCTGCGACACTAGGTATAGATTCCGATGCTTCACTTCAGGTTTGCTGTATACCTTGGACCTTCTTATTGACGATGAAACACAGAAATTGTATCGGAATTAAATACAAAAGGCACAATGCCGACTTACGTACAAGAAGAATGACTCTTCCTACTGTCTATGTTTGGAACCATTCCTGTGACACTAGTTTTGGATTCCGATGCTTCACTTCAGGTTTACTGTATCCCTCTGACCTTCTTATTGACGATGAAACACAGAAATTGCGTCGGAATTAAATACAAAAGGCACAATGCCGACTTAAGTACAAGAACACTCACTCTTCCTACTGTCTATGTTTTGAACCATTCCTGTAACTCTAGTTACAGATTACGATGCTTCACTTCAGGTTTACTGTATCCCTCTGACCTTATTGCCGATGAAATACAGAAATTGCATCGGAATTAAATACAAAAGGCACAATGCCGACTTAAGGACAAGAAGACTGACTCTTCCTACTGACTATGTTTTTAACCATTCCTGTGACACTAGTTATAGATTCCGATGCTTCACTTCAGGTTTACTGTATCCCTCTGATCTTCTTATTGACGCTGAAACACAGAAATTGCATCGGAATTAAATACAAAAGCCACAATGCCGACTTAAGTACAAGAAGACTGACTCTTCGTACTGTCTGTTAGGAACCATTCCTGTGACACTAGTTATAGATTCCGATGCTTCACTTCAGGTTTACTGTTTCCCTTCGACCATCTTATTGCCGATGAAACACAGGAATTGCATCGGAATTAAATACAAAAGGCACAATGCCGACTTAAGTATAAGAAGACTGACTCTTCCTGCTGTCTATGTTTTGAACCATTTCTGTGACACTAGTTATAGAGTCCGATGCTTCACTTACGGTTTACTGTACGCCTTGGACCTTCTTATTGATGATGAATCACAGAAATTGCATCGGAATTAAATAGAAAAGGCAGAATGCCGACTTAAGTACTAGAAGACTGAGTCTTCTTACTCTCTATATTTTGAACCATTCCAGTGACACTAGTTATAGATTCCGATGCTTCACTTCAGGTTTACTGTATACCTTGGACCTTCTTATTGACGATGAAACACAGAAATTGCATCGGAATTAAATAGAAAAGCCACAATGCCGACTTAAGTACAAGAAGACCGACTCTTCTTATTGTCTATGTTTTGAACCATTACTGTGACTCTAGTTATAGATTCCGGTGCTTCACTCCAGGTTTACTGTATCCCTTGGACCTACGTATTGACGATGAAACACAGAAATTGCATCGGAATTAAATACAAAAGGCACAATGCCGACTTAAGTACAAGAAGACTGACTCTTCTTACTGTATATGTTTGAACCATTCCTGTGTCACTAGTTATAGATTCCGATGCTTCACTTCAGGTTTACTGTATCCCTCTGACCTTCTTAGTGGCGATGAAACACAGAAATTGCATCGGAATTAAATAGAAAAGGCACAATGCCGACTTAAGTACATGAAGGCTGACTCTTCTTATCGTCTATGTTTTGAACCAATCCTGTGACACTAGTTGTAGATTCCGATGCTTCACTTCAGGTTTACTGTATCCCTTGGACCTTCTTATTGACGATGAAACACAGAAATTGCATCGGAATTAAATACAAAAGGCACAATGCCGACTTAAGGACAAGAAGACTGACTTTTCTTACTGTCTATGTTTTGAACCATTCCTGTGACACTAGTTGTAGATTCCGATGCTTCACTCCAGGTTTACTATATCACTTGGAACTTCTTATTGACGATGAAACACAGAAATTGCAGCGGAATTTAATACAAAAGGAACAATGCCGACTTAAGGACAAGAACACTGACTCTTCTTACTGACTATATTTTGAACCATTCCTGTGACACTAGTTATAGGTTCCGATGCTTCACTTCAGGTTTACTGTATCCCTCTGACCTTCCTATTGACGATGAAACTCAGAAATAGCATCAGAATTAAATACAAAAGGCACAATGCCGACTTAAGTACAAGAAGACTGACTCTTCTTACTGTCTATGTTTTGAACAATTCCATTGACACTAGTTACAGATTCCAATGCTTCACTACAGGTTTACTGTATCCCTTGGACCTTCTTATTGACGATGAAACACAGAAATTGCATCGGAATTAAATACAAATGGCAAAATGCCGACATAAGTACACGAAGACTGAATCTTCTTACTGTCAATGTTTTGAATCATTGCTGTGACCCCAGTTATAGATTCCGATGCTTCACTCCTGGTTTATTGTATCCCTCTGACCTTCTTATTGACGATGAAACACAGAAATTGCATCGGAATTAAATAGAAAAGGCACAATGCCGACTTAAGTACAAGAAGACTGACTCTTCTTACTGTCTATGTTTTGAACCATTCCTGTGACACTAGTTATAGATTCCGATGCTTCACTCCAGGTTTACTGTATCCCTTGGACCTTCTTATTGACGATGAAACACAGAAATTGCATCGGAATTAAATACAAAAGGCACAATACTGACTTAAGTACAAGAAGACTGACTCTTCTTACTGTTTATATTTTGAACCATTCCAGTGACACTAGTTATAGAATCCGATGCTTCACTTCAGGTTTACTGTATCCCTCGGACCTTCTTATTGACGATGAAAATCTGAAATTGCATCGGAACTAAATACAAAAGGCACAATGCCGACTTAAGTACAAGAAGACCGACTCTTCTTATTGTCTATGTTTGAACCATTACTGTGGCTCTAGTTATAGATTCCGGTGCTTCACTCCAGGTTTACTGTATCCTTTGGACCTACTTATTGACGATGAAACACAGAAATTGCATCGGAATTATATACAAAAGGCACAATGCCGACTTAAGTTCAAGAAGACTGACTCTTCTTACTTTATATCTTTGAACCATTCCTGTGACACTAGTTATAGATTGCGATGCTTAACGTCAGGTTTACTGTATCCCTCTGACCTTCTTATTGACGGTGAACCACAGAAATTGCATCGGAATTAAATACGAAAAGACAAATGCCGACTTAAGTACAAGAAGACTGACTCTTCTTACTGACTATGTTTTGAACCATTCCTGTGACACTAGTTAAAGATTCCGATACTTGACTTCAGGTTTATTGTATCCCTGGGACCTTCTTATTGACGATGAAACACAGAAATTGCATAGGAATTAAATACAAAAGGCACAATGCCGACTTAAGTACAAGAACACTGACTCTTCCAACTGTCTATGATTTGAACCATTCCTGTGACACTAGTTATAGATTCTGACGCTTCACGTCACGTTTACTGTACCCCTTGTAACTTCTTATTGACGATGAAACACAGAAATTGCATCGGAATTAAATACAAAAGGCACAATGCCGACTTAAGTACATGAAGACCGACTCTTCTTATTGACAATGATTTGAACCATTCCTGTGATACTAGTTATAGATTCCGATGCTTCACTTCAGGTTTACTGTATCCCTTGGACATTCTTATTGACGATGAAACACGGAAATTGCATCGGAATTAAATACAAAAGGCACAATGCCGACTTAAGTACAAGAAGACTGACTCTTCTTACTGTCTATGTTTTGAACCATTCCTGTGACACTAGTTATAGATTCCGATGCTTCACTCTAGGTTTACTATATCCCTTGGACCTTCTTATTGACGATGAAACACAGAAATTGCATCGGAATTAAATACAAAAGGCACAATGCCGACTTAAGGACAAGAAGACTGACTTTTCTTACTGACTATATTTTGAACCATTCTTGTGACACTAGTTATAGATTCCGATGCTTCACTTCAGGTTTACTGTATCGCTTGGACCTTCTTATTGACGATGAAACACAGAAATTGCATCGGAATTAAATACAAAAGGCAAAATGCCGACTTAAGAACACGAAGACTGACTCTTCTTACGGTCTATGTTTGTACCATTCCTGTGACACTAGTTATAGATTCCGATGCTACACTCCAGGTTTACTGTATCCCTTGGACCTTCTTATTGACGATGAAACACAGAAATTGCATCGGAATTAAATAAAAAAGCACAATGCCGACTTAAGGACAAGAAGACTGACTCTTCTTACTGACTTTGTTTTGAACCATTAGTGTGTCACTAGTTATATATTCCGATGCTTGACTTCAGGTTTACTTTATCCCTTGGACCTTCTTATTGACGATGAAACAAAGAAATTGCATCGGAATTAAATAGAAAAGGCACAATGCAGACATAAGTACAAGAAGACTGTCTCTTCTTACTGTATATGTTTTAACCATTCCTGTGACACTAGTTATAGATTCCGATGCTTCACTTCAGGTTTACAGTATCCCTTGGACCTTCTTATTGACGATGAAACACTGAAATTGCATCGGAATTAAATACAAAAGGCACAATGCCGACTTAAGAACAAGATCACCGAATCTTCTTATTGCCTATGTTTTGAACCAATACTGTGACTCTAGTTATAGATTCCGGTGCTTCACTCCAGGTTTACTGTATCCCTTGGACCTACTTATTGACGATGAAACACAGAAATTGCATCGGAATTAAATACAAAAGGCACAATGCTGACTTAAGTACAAGAAGACTGACTCTTCTTACTGTATATGTTTTAACCATTCCTCTGACACTAGTTATAGATTCCGATGCTTCATTTCAGATGTACTGTATCCCTCTGACCTTCTTAGTGACGAAGAAACACACAAATTGCATCGGAATTAAATAGAAAAGGCACAATGCCGACTTAGTACATGAAGGCTGACTCTTCTTACCATCTATGTTTTGAACCAATTCTGTGACACTAGTTGTAGATTTCGATGCTTCAGTTCAAGTTTACTGTATCCCTTGGACCTTCTTATTGACGATGAAACACAGAAATTGCATAGGACTTAAATACAAAATGCACAATGCCGACTTAAGTACAAGAACACTTACTCTTCCATCTGTCTATGTTTTGAACCATTCCTGTGACACTAGTTATAGAATCCGACGCTTCACTTCAGGTTTACTGTATCCCTTGTACCTTCTTATTAACGACGAAACACAGAAATTGCATCGGAATTAAATACAAAATGCACAATGCCGACTTAAGTACATGAAGACCGACTCTTCTTATTGACAATGATTTGAACCATTCCTGTGATACTAGTTATAGATTCAGATGCGTCACTTCAGGTTTACTGTATACCTTGGACATTTTTATTGACTATGAAACACAGAAATTGCATCGAAATTGAATACAAAAGGCATAACGCCGACTTAAGTACAAGAAGACTGACTCTTCTTACAGTCTATGTTTTGAACCATTCCTGTGACACTAGTTGTAGATTCCGATGCTTCACTCCAGGTTTACTATATCCCTTGGACCTTCTTATTGACGATGAAACACAGAAATTGCATCGGAATTAAATACAAAAGGCACAATGCCGACTTAAGGACAAGAAGACTGACTCTTCTTACTGACTATGTTTGAAACATTCCTGTGACACTAGTTATAGGTTCCGATGCTTCACTTTAGGTTTACTGTATCCCTCTGACCTTCTTATTGACGATGAAACTCAGAAATAGCATCCGAATTAAACACAAAAGGCACAATGCCGACTTAAGTACAAGAAGACTGACTCTTCTTACTGACTATGTTTTGAACCATTCCTGTGACACAAGTTATAGGTTCCGATGCTTCACTTCAGGTTTACTGTATCCCTCTGACCTTCTTATTGACGATGAAACACAGAAATTGCATCGGAATTAAATACAAAAGGCACAATGCCGACTTCAGTACAAGAAGACTGACTCTTCTTACTGTCTATATTTTGAACCATTCCAGTGACACTAGTTATAGATTCCGATGCTTCATTTCAGGTTTACTGTATCCCTTGGACCTTCTTATTGACGATGTAACACTGAAATTGCATCGGAATTAAATACAAAAGGCACAATGCCGACTAAAGTACAAGAAGACCGACTCTTCTTAATGTCTATGTTTTGAACCATTACTGTGACTCTAGTTATAGATTCCGGTGCTTCACTCCAGGTTTACTGTATCCCTTGGGCCTACTTATTGACGATGAAACACAGAAATTGCATCGGAATTAAATACAAAAGGCACAATGTCGACATAAGGACAAGAAGACTGACTGTTCTTACTGTCTATGTTTTCAACCATTCCTGTGACACTAGTTATAGATTCCGATGCTCCACTTCAGGTTTACTGTATCCCTCTGACCTTCTTAGTGACGATGAAACACAGAAATTGCATCGAAAATAAATAGAAAAGGCACAATGCCGACTTAAGTACAAGAAGGCTGACTCTTCTTACCGTCTATGTTTTGAACCAATCCTGTGACACTAGTTGTAGATTCCGATGCATTACATCAGGTTTACTGTATCCCTTGGACCTTCTTATTGACGATGAAACACAGAAATTGCATAGGAATTAAACACAAAAGGCACAATGCCGACTTAAGTACAAGAACACTGACTCTTCCAACTGTCTATGGTTTCAAGCATTCATGTGACACTAGTTGCAGATTCCGATGCTTCACTCCAGGTTTACTATATCCCTTGGACCCTCTTATTGACAATGAAACACAGAAATTGCATCGGAATTAAATACAAAAGCAAAATGCCGACTTAAGAGCACGAAGACTGACTCTTCCTACGGTCTATGTTTTGAACCATTCCTGTGATACTAGTTATAGAATCCGATGCTACACTCCAGCTTAACTGTATCCCTTGGACCTTCTTATTGACGATGAAACACAGAAATTGCATCGGAATTAAATACAAAAGGCAAAATGCCAAGTTAAGGACACGAAGACTGACTCTTCTTACTGTCCTTGTTTTGAACCATTCCTGTGACACTAGTTATAGGTTAAGATGCTTCACTTCAGGTTCATTGTATCCCTCTGACCTTCTTATTGACGATGAAACACAGAAATAGCATCGGAATTAAATAGCAAAGGCACAATGTCGACATAAGGACAAGAAGACTGACTGTTCTTACTGTCTATGTTCTGAACCATTCCTGTGACACTAGTTATAGATTCCGATGCTTCACTTCAGGTTTACTATATGCCTTGGACCTACTTATTGACGATGAAACACTCAAATTGCATCGGAATTAAATACAAAAGGCACAATGCCGACTTAAGTACAAGATCACCGAATCTTCTTATTGCTTATGTTTTGAACCAATACTGTGACTCTAGTTATGGATTCCGGTGCTTCACTCCAGGTTTACTGTATCCCTTGGACCTTCTTATTGACGATGAAACACAGAAATTGCATCGGAATTAAATACAAAGGGCACAATGCCGACTTAAGTACAGGAAGACTGACTCTCCTTACTGTATATGTTTTAACCATTCCTGTGACACTAGTTATAGATTCCGATGCTTCACTTCAGGTTTACTGTATCCCTCTGACCTTCTTAGTGACGATGAAACACAGAAATTGCATCGGAAATAAATAGAAAAGGCACAATGCCGACTTAAGTACAAGAAGGCTGACTCTTCTTACCGTCTATGTTTTGAACCAATCCTGTGACACTAGTTGTAGATTCCGATGCTTCACTCCAGGTTTACTGTATCCCTTGGACCTTCTTATTGACAATGAAACACTGAAATTGCATCGGAATTAAATACAAAAGGCACAATGCCGACTAAAGTACAAGAAGACCGACTCTTCTTATTGTCTATGTTTTGAACCATTACTGTGACTCTAGTTATAGATTCCGGTGCTTCACTCCAGGTTTACTGTATCCCTTGGACCTACATATTGACGATGAAACACAGAAATTGCATCGGAATTAAATACAAAAGGCACAATGCCGACTTAAGTACAAGAAGACTGACTCATCTTACTGTATATGTTTGAACCATTCCCGTGACACTAGTTATAGATTCCGATGCTTAACTTCAGGTTTACTGTATCCCTCTGACCTTCTTATTGACGGTGAAACACAGAAATTGCATCGGAATTAAATACGAAAAGACAAATGCCGACTTAAGTACAAGAAGACTGACTCTACTTACTGACTATGTTTTGAACCATTCCTGTGACACTAGTTAAAGATTCCGTTACTTGACTTCAGGTTTATTGTATCCCTGAGACCTTCTTACTGACGATGAAACACAGAAATTGCATAGGATTTAAATACAAAAGGCACAATGCCGACTTAAGTACAAGAACACTGACTCTTCCAACTGTCTATGATTTGAACCATTCCTGTGACACTAGTTATAGATTCTGACGCTTCACGTCAGGTTTACTGTACCCCTTGTAACTTCTTATTGACGATGAAACACAGAAATTGCATCGGAATTAAATACAAAAGGCACAATGCCGACTTAAGTACATGAAGACCGACTCTTCTTATTGACAATGATTTGAACCATTCCTGTGATACTAGTTATAGATTCCGATGCTTCACTTCAGGTTTACTGTATCCCTTGGACATTCTTATTGACGATGAAACACGGAAATTGCATCGGAATTAAATACAAAAGGCACAATGCCGACTTAAGTACAAGAAGACTGACTCTTCTTACTGTCTATGTTTTGAACCATTCCTGTGACACTAGTTGTAGATTCCGATGCTTCACTCCAGGTTTACTATATCATTTGGACCTTCTTATTGACGATGAAACACAGAAATTGCATCGGAATTTAATACAAAAGGAACAATGCCGACTTAAGGACAAGAACACTGACTCTTCTTACTGACTATGTTTTGAACCATTCCATTGACACTAGTTACAGATTCCAATGCTTCACTACAGGTTTACTGTATCCCTTGGACCTTCTTATTGACGATGAAACACAGAAATTGCATCGGAATTAAATACAAATGGCAAAATGCCGACATAAGTACACGAAGACTGAATCTTCTTACTGTCAATGTTTTGAATCATTGCTGTGACCCCAGTTATAGATTCCGATGCTTCACTCCTGGTTTATTGTATCCCTCTGACCTTCTTATTGACGATGAAACACAGAAATTGAATCGGAATTAAATAGAAAAGGCACAATGCCGACTAAAGTACAAGAAGACCGACTCTTCTTATTGTCTATGTTTTGAACCATTACTGTGACTCTAGTTATAGATTCCGGTGCTTCACTCCAGGTTTACTGTATCCCTTGGACCTACATATTGACGATGAAACACAGAAATTGCATCGGAATTAAATACAAAAGGCACAATGCCGACTTAAGTACAAGAAGACTGACTCATCTTACTGTATATGTTTGAACCATTCCCGTGACACTAGTTATAGATTCCGATGCTTAACTTCAGGTTTACTGTATCCCTCTGACCTTCTTATTGACGGTGAAACACAGAAATTGCATCGGAATTAAATACGAAAAGACAAATGCCGACTTAAGTACAAGAAGACTGACTCTACTTACTGACTATGTTTTGAACCATTCCTGTGACACTAGTTAAAGATTCCGTTACTTGACTTCAGGTTTATTGTATCCCTGAGACCTTCTTACTGACGATGAAACACAGAAATTGCATAGGATTTAAATACAAAAGGCACAATGCCGACTTAAGTACAAGAACACTGACTCTTCCAACTGTCTATGATTTGAACCATTCCTGTGACACTAGTTATAGATTCTGACGCTTCACGTCAGGTTTACTGTACCGCTTGTAACTTCTTATTGACGATGAAACACAGAAATTGCATCGGAATTAAATACAAAAGGCACAATGCCGACTTAAGTACATGAAGACCGACTCTTCTTATTGACAATGATTTGAACCATTCCTGTGATACTAGTTATAGATTCCGATGCTTCACTTCAGGTTTACTGTATCCCTTGGACATTCTTATTGACGATGAAACACGGAAATTGCATCGGAATTAAATACAAAAGGCACAATGCCGACTTAAGTACAAGAAGACTGACTCTTCTTACTGTCTATGTTTTGAACCATTCCTGTGACACTAGTTGTAGATTCCGATGCTTCACTCCAGGTTTACTATATCATTTGGACCTTCTTATTGACGATGAAACACAGAAATTGCATCGGAATTTAATACAAAAGGAACAATGCCGACTTAAGGACAAGAACACTGACTCTTCTTACTGACTATGTTTTGAACCATTCCATTGACACTAGTTACAGATTCCAATGCTTCACTACAGGTTTACTGTATCCCTTGGACCTTCTTATTGACGATGAAACACAGAAATTGCATCGGAATTAAATACAAATGGCAAAATGCCGACATAAGTACACGAAGACTGAATCTTCTTACTGTCAATGTTTTGAATCATTGCTGTGACCCCAGTTATAGATTCCGATGCTTCACTCCTGGTTTATTGTATCCCTCTGACCTTCTTATTGACGATGAAACACAGAAATTGAATCGGAATTAAATAGAAAAGGCACAATGCCGACTTAAGTACAAGAAGACTGACTCTTCTTACTGTCTATGTTTTGAACCATTCCTGTGACACTAGTTATAGATTCCGATGCTTCACTCCAGGTTTACTGTATCCCTTGGACCCTCTTATTGACGATGAAACACAGAAATTGCATCGGAATTAAATACAAATTGCACAATGCCGACTGAAGTACAAGAAGACTGACTCTTCTTTCTGACTATGTTATGAACCATTCCTGTGACACTAGTTATAGATTACGATGCTTCACTTCAGGTTTACTGTATACTTTGGACATTCTTATTGACGATGAAACACAGAAATTGCATCGGAATTAAATACAAAAGGCACAATACTGACTTAAGTACAAGAAGACTGACTCTTCTTACTGTTTATATTTTGAACCATTCCAGTGACACTAGTTATAGAATACGATGCTTCACTTCAGGTTTACTGTATCCCTCGGACCTTCTTATTGACGATGAAAATCTGAAATTGCATCGGAACTAAATACAAAAGGCACAATGGCGACTTAAGTACAAGAAGCCCGACTCTTCTTATTGTCTATGTTTGAACCATTACTGTGACTCTAGTTATAGATTCCGGTGCTTCACTCCAGGTTTACTGTATCCTTTGGACCTACTTATTGACGATGAAACACAGAAATTGCATCGGAATTATATACAAAACTCACAATGCCGTCTTAAGTTCAAGAAGACTGACTCTTCTTACTTTATATGTTTGAAACATTCCTGTGACACTAGTTATAGATTGCGATGCTTAACTTCAGGTTTACTGTATCCCTCTGACCATCTTATTGACGGTGAAACACAGAAATTGCATCGGAATTAAATACGAAAAGACAAATGCCGACTTAAGTACAAGAAGACTGACTCTTCTTACTGACTATGTTTTGAACCATTCCTGTGACACTAGTTAAAGATTCCGATACTTGACTTCAGGTTTATTGTATCCCTGGGACCTTCTTATTGACGATGAAACACAGAAATTGCATAGGAATTAAATACAAGAGGCACAATGCCGACTTAAGTACAAGAACACTGACCCTTCCAACTGTCTATGATTTGAACCATTCCTGTGACACTAGTTATAGATTCTGACGCTTCACGTCAGGTTTACTGTACCCCTTGTAACTTCTTATTGACGATGAAACACAGAAATTGCATCGGAATTAAATACAAAAGGCACAATGCCGACTTAAGTACATGAAGACCGACTCTTCTTATTGACAATGATTTGAACCATTCCTGTGCTACTAGTTATAGATTCCGATGCTTCACTTCAGGTTTACTGTATCCCTTGGACATTCTTATTGACGATGAAACACGGAAATTGCATCGGAATTAAATACAAAAGGCACAATGCCGACTTTAGTACAAGAAGACTGACTCTTCTTACTGTCTATGTTTTGAACCATTCCTGTGACACTAGTTATAGATTCCGATGCTTCACTCTAGGTTTACTATATCCCTTGGACCTTCTTATTGACGATGAAACACAGAAATTGCATCGGAATTAAATACAAAAGGCACAATGCCGACTTAAGGACAAGAAGACTGACTTTTCTTACTGACTATGTTTTGAACCATTCTTGTGACACTAGTTATAGATTCCGATGCTTCACTTCAGGTTTACTGTATCGCTTGGACCTTCTTATTGACGATGAAACACAGAAATTGCATCGGAATTAAATACAAAAGGCAAAATGCCGACTTAAGAACACGAAGACTGACTCTTCTTACGGTCTATGTTTTGTACCATTCCTGTGACACTAGTTATAGATTCCGATGCTACACTCCAGGTTTACTGTATCCCTTGGACCTTCTTATTGACGATAAAACACAGAAATTGCATCGGAATTAAATAAAAAAGCACAATGCCGACTTAAGGACGAGAAGACTGACTCTTCTTACTGACTTTGTTTTGAACCATTAGTGTGTCACTAGTTATAGATTCCGATGCTTGACTTCAGGTTTACTGTATCCCTTGGACCTTCTTATTGACGATGAAACAAAGAAATTGCATCGGAATTAAATAGAAAAGGCACAATGCCGACTTAAGTACAAGAAGACTGTCTCTTCTTACTGTATATGTTTTAACCATTCCTGTGACACTAGTTATGGATTCCGATGCTTCACTTCAGGTTTACGGTATCCCTTGGACCTTCTTATTGACGATGAAACACTGAAATTGCATCGGAATTAAATACAAAAGGCACAATGCCGACTTAAGAACAAGATCACCGAATCTTCTTATTGCCTATGTTTTGAACCAATACTGTGACTCTAGTTATAGATTCCGGTGCTTCACTCCAGGTTTACTGTATCCCTTGGACCTACTTATTGACGATGAAACACAGAAATTGCATCGGAATTAAATACAAAAGGCACAATGCCGACTTAAGTACAAGAAGACTGACTCTTCCTACTGTATATGTTTTAACCATTCCTCTGACACTAGTTATAGATTCCGATGCTTCATTTCAGATGTACTGTATCCCTCTGACCTTCTTAGTGACGAAGAAACACACAAATTGCATCGGAATTAAATATAAAAGGCACAATGCCGACTTAAGTACATGAAGGCTGACTCTTCTTACCGTCTATGTTTTGAACCAATTCTGTGACACTAGTTGTAGATTCCGATGCTGCAGTTCAAGTTTACTGTATCCCTTGGACCTTCTTATTGACGATGAAACACAGAAATTGCATAGGACTTAAATACAAAATGCACAATGCCGACTTAAGTACAAGAACACTTACTCTTCCATCTGTCTATGTTTTGAACCATTCCTGTGACACTAGTTATAGAATCCGACGCTTCACTTCAGGTTTACTGTATCCCTTGTACCTTCTTATTTACGATGAAACACAGAAATTGCATCGGAATTAAATACAAAATGCACAATGCCGACTTAAGTACATGAAGACCGACTCTTCTTATTGACAATGATTTGAACCATTCCTGTGATACTAGTTATAGATTCAGATGCGTCACTTCAGGTTTACTGTATACCTTGGACATTTTTATTGACTATGAAACACAGAAATTGCATCGAAATTGAATACAAAAGGCACAACGCCGACTTAAGTACAAGAAGACTGACTGTTCTTACAGTCTATGTTTTGAACCATTCCTGTGACACTAGTTGTAGATTCCGATGCTTCACTCCAGGTTTACTATATCCCTTGGACCTTCTTATTGACGATGAAACACAGAAATTGCATCGGATTTAAATACAAAAGGCACAATGCCGACTTAAGGACAAGAAGACTGACTCTTCTTACTGACTATGTTTGAAACATTCCTGTGACACTAGTTATAGGTTCCGATGCTTCACTTTAGGTTTACTGTATCCCTCTGACCTTCTTATTGACGATGAAACTCAGATATAGCATCCGAATTAAACACAAAAGGCACAATGCCGACTTAAGTACAAGAAGACTGACTCTTCTTACTGTCTATATTTTGAACCATTCCAGTGACACTAGTTATAGATTCCGATGCTTCACTTCAGGTTTACTGTATCCCTTGGACCTTCTTATTGACGATGTAACACTGAAATTGCATCGGAATTAAATACAAAAGGCACAATGCCGACTAAAGTACAAGAAGACCGACTCTTCTTAATGTCTATGTTTTGAACCATTACTGTGACTCTAGTTATAGATTCCGGTGCTTCACTCCAGGTTTACTGTATCCCTTGGGCCTACTTATTGACGATGAAACACAGAAATTGCATCGGAATTAAATACAAAAGGCACAATGCCGACTTAAGTACAAGAAGACTGACTCATCTTACTGTATATGTTTGAACCATTCCCGTGACACTAGTTATATTTTCCGATGCTTCACTTCAGGTTTACTGTATCCCTCTGACCTTCTTATTGACGGTGAAACACAGATATTGCATCGGAATTAAATACGAAAAGCAAAATGCCAACTGAAGTACAAGAAGACTGACTCTTCTTACTGACTATGTTTTCAACCATTCCTGTGACACTAGTTATAGATTCCGATTCTCCACTTCAGGTGTACTGTATCCCTCTGACCTTCTTAGTGACGATGAAACACAGAAATTGCATCGAAAATAAATAGAAAAGGCACAATGCCGACTTAAGTACAAGAAGGCTGACTCTTCTTACCGTCTATGTTTTGAACCAATCCTGTGACACTAGTTGTAGATTCCGATGCATTACATCAGGTTTACTGTATCCCTTGGACCTTCTTATTGACGATGAAACACAGAAATTGCATAGGAATTAAATACAAAAGGCACAATGCCGACTTAAGTACATGAAGACCGACTCTTCTTATTGACAATGATTTGAACCATTCCTGTGCTACTAGTTATAGATTCCGATGCTTCACTTCAGGTTTACTGTATCCCTTGGACATTCTTATTGACGATGAAACACGGAAATTGCATCGGAATTAAATACAAAAGGCACAATGCCGACTTTAGTACAAGAAGACTGACTCTTCTTACTGTCTATGTTTTGAACCATTCCTGTGACACTAGTTATAGATTCCGATGCTTCACTCTAGGTTTACTATATCCCTTGGACCTTCTTATTGACGATGAAACACAGAAATTGCATCGGAATTAAATAGCAAAGGCACAATGTCGACATAAGGACAAGAAGACTGACTGTTCTTACTGTCTATGTTCTGAACCATTCCTGTGACACTAGTTATAGATTCCGATGCTTCACTTTAGGTTTACTATATGCCTTGGACCTACTTATTGACGATGAAACACTCAAATTGCATCGGAATGAAATACAAAAAGCACAATGCCGACTTAAGTACAAGATCACCGAATCTTCTTATTGCTTATGTTTTGAACCAATACTGTGACTCTAGTTATAGATTCCGGTGCTTCACTCCAGGTTTACTGTATCCCTTGGACCTACTTATTGATGATGAAACACAGAAATTGCATCGGAAATAAATAGAAAAGGCATAATGCCGACTTAAGTACAAGAACACTGACTCTTCCAATTGTCTATGTTTTCAACCATTCATGTGGCACTAGTTACAGATTCCGATGCTTCACTCCAGGTTTACTATATCCCTTGGACCTTCTTATTGACGATGAAACACAGAAATTGCATAGGAATTAAATACAAAAGACAAAATGCCGACTTAAGAACACGAAGACTGACTCTTCTTACTGTCTTTGTTTTGAACCATTCCTGTGACACTAGTTATAGATTCCGATGCTTGACTCCAGGTTTACTGTATCCCTTGGACGTTCTTATTGACGATGAAACTCAGAAATTGCATCGGAATTAAATAGAAAAGGCACAATGCCGATTTATGTACAAGAAGACTGACTCATCTTACTGTATATGTTTGAACCATTCCTGTGACACTAGTTATAGATTCCGATGCTTCACTTCAGGTTTACTGTATCCCTTGGACCTTCTTATTGACGATGAAACACATAAATTGCATCGGAATTAAATACAAAAGGCACAATGCCGACTCAAGGACAACAAGTCTGACTCGACTATGTTTTGAACCTTTCCTGTGACACTTGTTATAGATTCCGATGCTTCACTCAAGGTTTACTGTATCCCTTGGACCTTCTTAATGACAATGAAACACAGAAATTGCATCGGAATTAAATACAAAAGGCACAATGCCGACTTCAGTACAAGAAGACTGACTCTTCTTACTGTCTATATTTTGAACCATTCCAGTGACACTAGTTATAGATTCCGATGTTTCACTTCAGGTTTACTGTATCCCTTGGACCTTCTTATTGACGATGAAACACAGAAATTGCATCGGAATTAGATACAAAAGGCAAAATGCCGATTTAAGAACACGAAGACTGACTCTTCTTACTGTCTTTGTTTTGAACCATTCCTGTGACACTAGTTGTAGATTCAGATGCTTCACTTCAGGTTCATTGAATACCTCTGACCTTCTTATTGACGATGAAACACAGAAATTGCATCGGAATCAAATAGCAAAGGCACAATGTCGACATAAGTACAAGAAGACTGACTGTTCTTACTGTCTATGTTCTGAACCATTCCTGTGACACTAGTGATAGATTCCGATGCTTCACTCCAGGTTTACTGTATCCTTAGGACCTTCTTATTGACGATGAAACGCAGAAATTGCATCGAAATTAAATACAAAAGGCACAATGCCGACTTAAGGACTAGAAGACTGACTCTTCTTACTGACTTTGTTTTGAACCATTAGTGTGACACTAGTTATAGATTCAGATGCTTCACCTTCAGGTTTACTGTATCCCTTGGACCTTCTTATTGACGATGAAACACGGAATTTGCATCGGAATTAAATACAAAAAGCACAATGCCGACTTAAGTACAAGAAGACTGACTCTTCTTACAGTCTATGCTTTGAACCATTCCATTGACACTAGTTATAGATTCAGATGCTTCACTCCAGGTTTACTGTATCCCTTGGACCGTGTTATTGACGATGAAACACATAAATTGCATCGGAATTAAATGGAAAAGTCACAATGCCGACTTATGTACAAGAAGACTGACTCTTCTTAATGACTATGTTTTGACCCATTCCTGTGACACTAGTTATAGATTCCCATGCTTTACTTCAGGTTTACTGTATCCCTTGGACCTTCATACTGACGATGAAACACAGAAACTGCATCGGTATTAAATACAAAAGGCAAAATGCCCACTTAAGTACACGAAGACTGACTCTTCTTACTGTCTATGTTTTGAACTATTCCTGTGACACTAGTTATAGATTCCGATGCTTCACTTCACGTTTACAGTATCCCTCTGACCTTATTGCCGATGAAACACAGATATTGCATCGGAATTAAATACAAAAGGCACAATGCCGACTTAAGGACAAGAAGACTGACTTTTCTTACTGACTATGTTTTGAACCATTCCTGTGACACTAGTTATAGATTCCGATGCTTCACTTCTGGTTTACTGTATCTCTCTGACCTTCTTATTGACGATGAAACACAGAAATTGCTTCGGAATTAAATACAAAAGCCACAATGCCGACTTAAGTACAGGAAGACTGACTCTTCGTACTGTCTATGTTTTGAACCATTTCTGTGACACTAGTTATAGGGTCCGATGCTTCACTTCAGGTTTACTGTATCCCATGGACTTTCTTATTGACGATGAATCACAGAAATTGCATCGGAATTAAATAGAAAAGGCACAATGCCGACTTAAGTACAAGAAGACTGACTCTTCTTACTGTCTATATTTTGAACCATTCCAGTGACACTAGTTATAGATTCCGATGCTTCATCAGGTTTACTGTATCCCTTGGACCTTCTTATTGACGATGAAACACTGAAATTGCATCGGAATTAAATACAAAAGGCACAATGCCGACTTAAGGACAAGAAGACCGACTCTTCTTACTGTCTATGTTTTCAACAATTATTGTGACTCTAGTTATAGATTCCGGTGCTTCACTCCAGGTTGACTGTATCCCTAGGACCTACTTATTGACGATGAAACACAGAAATTGCATCGGAATTAAATACAAAAGGCACAATGCCGACTTTAGTACAAGAGGACTGACTCTTCTTGCTGTCTATGCTTTGAACCATTCCTGTGACACTAGTGATAGATTCCGATACTTCACTCCAGGTTTAGTGTATCCCTTGTACCTTCTTATTGACGATGAAACACATAAATTGCAACGGAATTAAATGGAAAAGTCACAATGCCGACTTATGTACAAGAAGACTGACTCTTCTTAATGACTATGTTTTGAACCATTCCTGTGACACTAGTTATAGATTCCAATGCTTTACTTCAGGTTTACTGTATCCCTTGGACCTTCATACTGACGATGAAACACTGAAACTGCATCGGAATTAAATACAAAAGGCAAAATGCCCACATAAGTACACGGAGACTGACTCTTCTTACTGTCTATGTTTTGAACCATTCCTGTGACACTAGTTAAAGATTCCGATGCTTCACTTCAGGTTTATTGTATCCCTCTGACCTTCTTATTGACGATGAAACCCAGAAATTGCATCGGAATTAAATAGAAAACGCACAATGTCGACTTAAGTACAAGAGGACTGACTCTTCTTACTGTCTATGATTTGAACCATTCCTGTGACACTAGTGATAGATTCCGATGCTTCATTCCAGGTTTACTGTATCCCTTGTACCTTCTTATTGACTTTGAAACACAGAAATTGCATCGGAATTAAATAGAAAAGGCACAATGCCGACTTATGTACAAGAAGACCGACTCTTCCTACTGTCTATGTTTTGAACTATTCCTGTGACACTAGTTATAGATTCCGATGCTTCACTTCAGGTTTACTGTATCCCTCTGACCTTATTGCCGATGAAACACAGATATTGCATCGGAATTAAATACAAAAGGCACAATGCTGATTTAAGGACAAGAAAACTGACTCTTCTTACTGACTATGTTTTGAACCATTCCTGTGACACTAGTTATAGATTCCGATGCTTCACTTCTGGTTTACTGTATCCCTCTGACCTTCTTATTGACGATGAAACACAGAAATTGCTTCGGAATTAAATACAAAAGCCACAATGCCGACTTAAGTACAAGAAGACTGACTCTTCGTACTGTCTATGATTTGAACCATTTCTGTGACACTAGTTATACGGTCCGATGCTTCACTTCAGGTTTACTGTATCCCATGGACTTTCTTATTGACGATGAATCACAGAAATTGCGTCGGAATTAAATTGAAAAGGCACAATGCCGACTTAAGGACAAGAAGACTGACTCTTTTTTCTGACTATGTTTTGAACCATTCCTGTGACACTAGTTATAGATTCCGATGCTTCACTTAAGGTTTACTGTATCCCTTGGACCTTCTTATTGACGATGAAACACAGAAATTGCATTGGAATTAAATACAAAAGGCACAATGCCGACTTAAGGACAAGTAGACTGACTCTTCTTTCTGACTATGTTTTGAACCTTTCCTGTGACACTTGTTATAGATTCCGATGCTTCACTACAGGTTTACTGTATCCCTTGGACCTTCTTATTGACGATGAAACACAGAAATTGCATCGGAATTAAATACAAAAGGCACAATGCCGACTTCAGTACAAGAAGACTGACTCTTCTTACTGTCTATATTTTGAACCATTCCAGTGACACTAGTTATAGATTCCGATGCTTCACTTTAGGTTTACTGTATCCCTTGGACCTTCTTATTGACGATGAAACACTGAAATTGCATCGGAATTAAATACAAAAGGCACAATGCCGACTTAAGTACAAGAAGACCGACCCTTCTTATTGTCTATGTTTTGAACCATTACTGTGACTCTAGTTATAGATTCCGGTGCTTCACTCCATGTTTACCGCATCCCTTGGACCTACTTATTGACGTTGAAACACAGAAATTGCATCGGAATTAAATACAAAAGGCACAATGCCGACTTAAGTACAAGAAGACTGACTCATCTTACAGTATATGTTTGAACCATTCCTGTGACACTAGTTATAGATTCCGATGCTTCACTTCAGGTTTACTGTATCCCTTGGACCTTCTTATTGACGATGAAACACTGAAATTGCATCGGAATTAAATACAAAAGGCACAATGCCGACTTAAGGACAAGAAGTCTGACTCGACTATGATTTGAACCTTTCCTGTGACACTTGTTATAGATTCCGATGTTTCACTCAAGGTTTACTGTATCCCTTGGACCTTCTTATTGACGATGAAACACAGAAATTGCATCGGAATTAAATACAAAAGGCACAATGCCGACTTCAGTACAAGAAGACTGACTCTTCTTACTGTCTATATTTTGAACCATTCCAGTGACACTAGTTATAGATTCCGATGTTTCACTTCAGGTTTACTGTATCCCTTGGACCTTCTTATTGACGATGAAACACAGAAATTGCATCGGAATTAGATACAAAAGGCAAAATGCCGATTTAAGAACACGAAGACTGACTCTTCTTACTGTCTTTGTTTTGAACCATTCCTGTGACACTAGTTGTAGATTAAGATGCTTCACTTCAGGTTCATTGAATACCTCTGACCTTCTTATTGACGATGAAACACAGAAATTGCATCGGAATTAAATAGGAAAGGCACAATGTCGACATAAGTACAAGAAGACTGACTGTTCTTACTGTCTATGTTCTGAACGATTCCTGTGACACTAGTGATAGATTCCGATGCTTCACTCCAGGTTTACTGTATCCTTTGGACCTTCTTATTCACGATGAAACGCAGAAATTGCATCGAAAATAAATACAAAAGGCACAATGCCGACTTAAGGACAAGAAGATTGACTCTTCTTACTGACTTTGCTTTGAACCATTAGTGTGACACTAGTTATAGATTCAGATGCTTCACCTTCAGGTTTACTGTATCCCTTGTACCTTCTTATTGACTTTGAAACACAGAAATTGCTTCGGAATTAAATAGAAAAGGCACAATGCCGACTTATGTACAAGAAGACCGACTCTTCCTACTGTCTATGTTTTGAACTATTCCTGTGACACTAGTTATAGATTCCGATGCTTCACTTCAGGTTTACTGTATCCCTCTGACCTTATTGCCGATGAAACACAGATATTGCATCGGAATTAAATACAAAAGGCACAATGCTGACTTAAGGACAAGAAAACTGACTCTTCTTACTGACTATGTTTTGAACCATTCCTGTGACACTAGTTATAGATTCCGATGCTTCACTTCTGGTTTACTGTATCCCTCTGACCTTCTTATTGACGATGAAACACAGAAATTGCTTCGGAATTAAATACAAAAGCCACAATGCCGACTTAAGTACAAGAAGACTGACTCTTCGTACTGTCTATGTTTTGAACCATTTCTGTGACACTAGTTATACGGTCCGATGCTTCACTTCAGGTTTACTGTATCCCATGGACTTTCTTATTGACGATGAATCACAGAAATTGCATCGGAATTAAGTTGAAAAGGCACAATGCCGACTTAAGGACAAGAAGACTGACTCTTCTTTCTGACTATGTTTTGAACCATTCCTGTGACACTAGTTATAGATTCCGATGTTTCACTTCAGGTTTACTGTATCCCTTCGACCTTCTTATTGACGATGAAACACTGAAATTGCATCGGAATTAAATACAAAAGGCACAATGCCGACTTAAGTACAAGAAGACCGACTCTTCTTATTGTCTATGTTTTCAACCATTACTGTGACTCTAGTTATAGATTCCGGTGCTTCACTCCATGTTTACCGCATCCCTTGGACCTACTTATTGACGTTGAAACACAGAAATTGCATCGGAATTAAATACAAAAGGCACAATGCCGACTTAAGTACAAGAAGACTGACTCATCTTACTGTATATGTTTGAACCATTCCTGTGACACTAGTTATAGATTCCGTTGCTTCACTTCAGGTTTACTGTATCCCTTGGACCTTCTTATTGACGATGAAACACTGAAATTGCATCGGAATTAAATACAAAAGGCACAATGCCGACTTAAGGACAAGAAGTCTGACTAGACTATGTTTTGAACCTTTCCTGTGACACTTGTTATAGATTCCGATGTTTCACTCAAGGTTTACTGTATCCCTTGGACCTTCTTATTGACGATGAAACACAGAAATTGCATCGGAATTAAATACAAAAGGCACAATGCCGACTTCAGTACAAGAAGACTGACTCTTCTTACTGTCTATATTTTGAACCATTCCAGTGACACTAGTTATAGATTCCGATGTTTCACTTCAGGTTTACTGTATCCCTTGGACCTTCTTATTGACGATGAAACACAGAAATTGCATCGGAATTAGATACAAAAGGCAAAATGCCGATTTAAGAACACGAAGACTGTCTCTTCTTACTGTCTTTGTTTTGAACCATTCCTGTGACACTAGTTGTAGATTAAGATGCTTCACTTCAGGTTCATTGAATACCTCTGACCTTCTTATTGACGATGAAACACAGAAATTGCATCGGAATTAAATAGGAAAGGCACAATGTCGACATAAGTACAAGAAGACTGACTGTTCTTACTGTCTATGTTCTGAACGATTCCTGTGACACTAGTGATAGATTCCGATGCTTCACTCCAGGTTTACTGTATCCTTTGGACCTTCTTATTCACGATGAAACGCAGAAATTGCATCGAAAATAAATACAAAAGGCACAATGCCGACTTAAGGACAAGAAGACTGACTCTTCTTACTGTCTATGTTTTGAACAATTATTGTGACTCTAGTTATGGATTCCGGTGCTTCACTCCAGGTTGACTGTATCCCTAGATCCTACTTATTGACGATGAAACACAGAAATTGCATCGGAATTAAATACAAAAGGCACAATGCCGACTTTAGTACAAGAGGACTGACTCATCTTGCTGTCTATGCTTTGAACCATTCCTGTGACACTAGTGATAGATTCCGATGCTTCACTCCAGGTTTAGTGTATCCCTTGTACCTTCTTATTGACGATGAAACACATAAATTGCAACGGAATTAAATGGAAAAGTCACAATGCCGACTTATGTACAAGAAGACTGACTCTTCTTAATGACTATGTTTTGAACCATTCCTGTGACACTAGTTATAGATTCCAATGCTTTACTTCAGGTTTACTGTATCCCTTGGACCTTCATACTGACGATGAAACACACAAACTTCATCGGAATTAAATACAAAAGGCCAAATGCCCACTTAAGTACACGAAGACTGACTCTTCTTACTGTCTATGTTTTGAACCATTCCTGTGACACTAGTTAAAGATTCCGATGCTTCACTTCAGGTTTATTGTATCCCTCTGACCTTCTTATTGACGATGAAACACAGAAATTGCATCGGAATTAAATAGAAAACGCACAATGTCGACTTAAGTACAAGAGGACTACCTCTTCTTACTGTCTATGTTTTGAACCTTTCCTGTGTTACTAGTGATAGATTCCGATGCTTCATTCCAGGTTTACTGTATCCCTTGTACCTTCTTATTGACTTTGAAACACAGAAATTGAATCGGAATTAAATAGAAAAGGCACAATGCAGACTTATGTACAAGAAGACCGACTCTTCCTACTGTCTATGTTTTGAACTATTCCTGTGACACTAGTTATAGATTCCGATGCTTCACTTCAGGTTTACTGTATCCCTCTGACCTTATTGCCGATGAAACACAGATATTGCATCGGAATTAAATTCACAAGGCACAATGCTGACTTAAGGACAAGAAAACTGACTCTTCTTACTGACTATGTTTTGAACCATTCCTGTGACACTAGTTATAGATTCCGATGCTTCACTTCTGGTTTACTGTATCCCTCTGACCTTCTTATTGACGATGAAACACAGAGATTGCTTCGGAATTAAATACAAAAGCCACAATGCCGACTTAAGTACAAGAAGATTGACTCTTCGTACTGTCTATGTTTTGAACCATTTCTGTGACACTAGTTATACGGTCCGATGCTTCACTTCAGGTTTACTGTATCCCATGGACTTTCTTATTGACGATGAATCACAGAAATTGCATCGGAATTAAATAGAAAAGGCACAATGAAGACTTAAGTACAAGAAGACTGACTCTTCTTACTGTCTATATTTTGAACCATTCCAGTGACACTAGTTATAGATTCCGATGCTTCTTCAGGTTTACTGTACCCCTTGGACCTTCTTATTGACGATGAAACACTGAAATTGCATCGGAATTAAATACAAAAGGCACAATGCCGACTTAAGGTCAAGAAGACCGACTCTTCTTACTGTCTATGTTTTGAACAATTATTGTGACTCTAGTTATAGATTCCGGTGCTTCACTCCAGGTTGACTGTATCCCTAGGACCTACTTATTGACGATGAAACACAGAAATTGCATCGGAATTAAATACAAAAGGCACAATGCCGACTTTAGTACAAGACGACTGACTCTTCTTGCTGTCTATGTTTTGAACCATTCCTGTGACACTAGTGATAGATTCCGATGCTTCACTCCAGGTTTACTGTATCCCTTGTACCTTCTTATTGACGATGAAACACAGAAATTGATTCGGAATTAAATAGAAAAGGCACAATGCCGACTTCAGTACAAGAAGACTGACTCTTAGTACTGTCTATGTTTTGAACTATTCCTGTGACACTAGTTATAGATTCCGATGCTTCACTCCAGGTTTACTGTATCCCTTGGACCTTGTTACTGACGATGAAACACATAAATTGCTTCGGAATTAAATGGAAAGGTCACAATGCCGACTTATGTACAAGAAGACTGTCTCTTCTTAATGACTATGTTTTGAACCATTCCTGTGACACTAGTTATAGATTCCCATGCTTTACTTCAGGTTTACTGTATCCCTTGGACCCTCATACTGACGATGAAACACAGAAATTGCATCGGAATTAAATCCAAAAGGCAAAATGCCCACTTAAGTACACGAAGACTGACTCTTCTTACTGTCTATGTTTTGAACCACTTCTGTGACACTAGTTATAGATTCCGATGCTTCACTTCTGGTTTATTGTATCCCTCTGACCTTCTTATTGACGATGAAAGACAGAAATTGCATCGGAATTAAATAGAAAAGGCACAATGTCGACTTAAGTACAAGAGGACTGACTCTTCTTACTGTCTATGTTTTGAACCATTCCTGTGACACTAATGATAGATTCCGATGCTTCACTCCACGTATACTGTATTACTTGTACCCTCTTATTGACGATGAAACACAGAAATTGCATCGGAATTAAATAGAAAAGGCACAATGCCGACTTATGTACAAGAAGACTGACTCTTCCTACTGTCTATGCTTTGAACTATTCTTGTGACACTAGTTATAGATTACGATGATTCACTTCAGGTTTACTGTATCCCTCTGACCTTATTGCCGATGAAACACAGATATTGCATCGGAATTAAATACAAAAGGCACAATGCCGACTTAAGGACAAGAAGACTGACTCTTCTTACTGACTATGTTTGAACCATTCCTGTGACACTAGTTATAGATTCCGATGCTTGACTTCATGTTTCCTGTATCCCTTTGACCCACTTATTGACGATGAAACACAGAAATTGCATCGGAATTAAATACAAAAGGCACAATGCCGACTTAAGTACAAGAAGACTGACTCTTCTTACTGACTATGTTTTGAACCATTCCTGTGACATTAGTTATAGATTCCGATACTTCACCTCAGGTTTATTGTATCCCTCTGACCTTCTTATTGACGATGAAACACAGAAATTGCATCGGAATTAAATAGAAAAGGCACAATGCCGACTTAAGTACAAGAAGACTGACTCTTCTTACCGTCCTTGTTTTGAACCTTTCCTGTGACACTTGTTATAGATTCCGATGCTTCACTCCAGGTTTACTGTATCCCTTGGACCTTCTTATTGACGATGAAACCCGGCCATCGCATCGGAATTCAATAGAAAAGGCACAATGCCGACTTAAGTACAACAAGACTGACTCTTCTTACTGATTATAGTTTGAACCATTCCTGCGACACTAGATAAAGATTCCGTGCTTTACGTCAGGTTTACTGTATACCTTGGAACTTCTTATTGACGATGAAACACAGAAATTGCATCGGAATTAAATACAAAATGCACAATGCCGACCTAGGTACAAGAAGACTGCCTCTTCCTACTGTCTATGTTTTGAACCATTCCTGTGACACTAGTTGTGGATTCCGATGCTTCACTTCAGGTTTACTGTATCCCTCTGACCTTCATACGGACGATGAAACACAGAAATTGCATCGGAATTAAATACAAAAGGCGAAATGCCGACTTAAGTACACGAAGACTGACTCTTCTTACTGTCTTTGATTTGAACCATTCCTGTGACACTAGTTATAGATTCCGATGCTTCACTTCAGGGTTATTGTATCCCTCTGACCTTCTTATTGACGATGAAACACAGATATTGCATCGGAATTAAATAGAAAATGCACAATGTCGACTTAAGTACAAGAGGACTGACTCTTCTTACTGTCTATGTTTGAACCATTCCCTTGACTATAGTGATAGATTCCGATGCTTCATTCCAGGTTTACTGTATCCCTTGGACATTCTTATTGACGATGAAACACAGAAATTGCATCGGAATTAAATACAAAAGGCACAATGCCGACTTAAGTACAAGAAGACTGACTCTTCATACTGTCTATGTTCTGAACCAATCCTGTGACACTAGTTGTGGATTCCGATGCTTCACTTCAGGTTTGCTGTATCCCTTGGACATTCTTGTTGACGATGAAACACAGAAATTGTATCGGAATTAAATACAAAAGGCACAATGCCGTCTTAAGTACAAGAAGACTGACTCTCCTTACTGTCTATGTTTTGAACCATTCCTGTGACACTAGTTATAGATTCCGATGCTTCACTCCAGGTTTACTATATCCCTTGGACCGTCTTATTGACGATGAAACACAGATATTGCATAGGAAATAAATACAAAAGGCACAATGCCGACTTAAGTACAAGAAGACTGACTCTTCTTACTGACTATGCTTTGAACCATTCCTGTGACACTAGTTATAGATTCCGATGCTTCACTTCTGGTTTACTGTATCCCTTGGACCTTGATATTGTCGATGAAATACAGAAATTGCATCGGAATTAGATACAAAAGGCAAAATGCCGACTTATGTACACGAAGACTGACTCTTCTAACTGTCTATGTTTTGAACCATTCCTGTGACACTAGTTATGGATTCCAATGCTACACTCCAGGTTTACTGTATCCCTTGGACCTTCTTATTGCCGATGAAACACAGAAATTGCATCGGAATTACATACAAAAGGCACAATGCCGACATAAGTACAAGAAGACTGACTCTTCTTACTGACTATGTTTTGAACCATTCCTGTGACACTAGTTTTAGATTCCGATGCCTCACCTCAGGTTTATTGTATCCCTCTGACCTTCTTATTGACGATGAAACACAGAAATTGCATCGGAATTAAATAGAAAAGGCACAATGCCGACTTAAGTACAAGAAGACTGCCTCTTCCTACTTTCTATGTTTTGAACCGTTCCTGTGACTCTAGTTGTGGATTCCGATGCTTCACTTCAGGTTTACTGTATCCCTTGGACCTTCTTATTGACGATGAAACACAGAAATTGCATCGGAATTAAATACAAAAGGCAAAATGCCGACTTATGTACACGAAGACTGACTCTTCCTACTGTCTATGTTTTGAACCATTCCTGTGACACTAGTTATAGATTCCGATGCTTCACTTCAGGTTTTCTGTATCCCTTCGACCTTATTGCCGATGAAACTCAGAAATTGCATCGGAATTAAATACAAAAGGCACAATGAAGACTTAAGGACAAGAAGACTGACTCTTCTTACTGATTATGTTTGAACCATTCCTGTGACACTAGTTATAGATTCCGATGCTTCACTTCAGGATTACTGTATGCCTTGGACCTTCTTATTGACGATGATACACAGAAATTGCATCGGAATTAAATACAAAAGGCACAATGCCGACTTAAGTACAAGAAGACCGACCCTTCTTACTGTCTATATTTTGAACCATTACTGTGACTCTAGTTATAGATTCCGGTGCTTCACTCCAGGTTTACTGTATCCCTTGGACCTACTTATTGACGATGAAACACAGAAATTGCATCGGAATTAAATACAAAAGGCTCAAAGCCGACTTAAAAGCAAGAAGACTGAATCTTCTTACTGACTATGATTTGAACCATTCCTGTGACACTAGTTATAGATTCCGATGCTTCACTTCAGGTTTACTGTATCCCTCTGACCGTCTTATTGACGATGAAACACAGTAATTGCATCGGAATTAAATAGAAAAGGCACAATGCCGAATTAAGTACAAGAAGACTGACTCTTCTTACTGCCTATGTTTGAAACAATCCTGTGACACTAGTTGTTGATTCCGATGCTTCACTTCAGGTTTACTGTATCCCTTGGAACTTCTTATTGACGATGAAACACAGATATTGAATCGGAATTAAATAGAAAATGCACAATGCCGACTTAAGTACAAGACGACTGACTCTTCTTGCTGACTATGTTATGAACCATTCCTGTGACACTAGTTATTGATTCCGATGCTTCACTTCAGGTTTACTGTATAGTTTGGACCATCTTATTGACGATGACTACTCAGAAATTGCATCGGAATTAAATACAAAAGGCACAATGCCGACTTACGCACAAGAAAACTGACTCTTCTTACTGTCTATGTTTTGAACCATTCCTGTGACACTAGTTTTGGATTCCGATGCTACACTTCAGGTTTACTGTATCCCTCTGACCTTATTGCCGATGAAACACAGAAATTGCATCGGAATTAAATACAAAAGGCACAATGCCGACTTAAAGACAAGAAGACTGACTCTTCTTACTGACTATGCTTTGAACCATTCCTGTGACACTAGTTATACATTCCGATGCTTCTCTTCAGGTTTACTGTATCCCTCTGACCTTCTTATTGACGATGAAACACAGAAATAGCATCGGAATTAAATACAAAAACCACAATGGCGACTTAAGTACCAGAAAATTGACTCTTCGTACTGTCTATGTTTTGAACCATTCCTGTGACACTAGTTATAGATTCCGATGCTTTACATCAGGTTTACTGTTTCCCTTGGACCTTCTTATTGGCGATTAAACACAGAAATTGCATCGGAATTAAATACAAAAGGCACAATGCCGACTTAAGTACATGAAAACTGACTCTTCTTACTGTCTATGTTTTGAACCATTACTGTGACTCTAGTTATGGATTCCGATGCTTCACTCCAGGTTTACTGTATCCCTCTGACCGTCTAATTGACGATGAAACACAGAAATTGCATCGGATTTAAATACAAAAGTCACAATGCCGAGTTAAGTACAAGGAGACTGACTCTTCTTACTGTCTATGTTTGAACCATTACTGTGACACTAGTTATAGATTCCGATGCTTCACTTCAGGTTTACAGTATCCCTCTGACCTTTTTATTGACGGTGAAACACAGAAATTGCATCGGAATTAAATACGAAAAGCAGAATGCAGACTTAAGTACAAGAAGACTGACACTTCGTACTGACTATGTTTTGAAATATTCCTGTGACACTAGTTATAGATTCCGATGCTTCACTTTAGGTTTACTGTATCCCTTGGACATTCTTATTGACGATGAAACACAGAAATTGCATCGGAATTAAATACAAAAGGCACAATGAGGACTTAAGTACAAGAAGACTGACTCTTCTTACTGACTATGTTTTGAACCATTCCTGTGACACTAGTTATAGATTCCGATGCTTCACTTCAGGTTTACTGTATCCCTTGGACCTTCTTATTGACGATGAAACACAGAAATTGCATCGGAATTAAATACAAAAGGCAAAATGACGACTTAAGTACATGAAGACTGACTCTTGTTACTGTCTATATTTTGAACCATTCCTGTGACACTAGTTATAGATTCCGATGCTACACTCCAGATTTACTGTATCCCTTGACCATCTTATTGGCGATGAAACACAGAAATTGCATCGGAATTAAATACAAAAGGCACAATGCCGACTTAAGGAAAAGAAGACTGACTCTACTTAGTGCCTTTGTTTTGAACCATTAGTGTGACACTAGTTATAGATTACGATGCTTCAATCCAGGTTTACTGTATCCCTTGGACCTTGTTATTGATGATGAAACACAGAAATTGCGTCGGAATTAAATTGAAAAGGGACAATGTCGACTTAAGTACAAGAAGAATGACTCTTATTACTGTCTATGTTTTGAACCATTCCTGTGACACTAGTTTTGGATTCCGATGCTTCACTTCAGGTTTACTGTATCCCTCTGACCTTCTTATTGACGATGAAACACAGAAATTGCATCGGAATTTAATGCAAAAGGCACAATGCCGACTTAAGTACAAGAAGATTGACTCTTCCTACTGTCTATGTTTTGAACCATTCCTGTGACACTAGTTATAGATTCCGATGCTACACTCCAGATTTACTGTATCCCTTGACCTTCTTATTGGCGATGAAACACAGAAATTGCATCGGAAATAAATACAAAAGGCACAATGCCGACTTAAGGAAAAGAAGACTGACTCTACTTAGTGCCTTTGTTTTGAACCATTAGTGTGACACTAGTTATAGATTCCGATGCTTCAATCCAGGTTTACTGTATCCCTTGGACCTTGTTATTGATGATGAAACACAGAAATTGCATCGGAATTAAATAGAAAAGGGACAATGTCGACTTAAGTACAAGAAGAATGACTCATATTACTGTCTATGTTTTGAACCATTCCTGTGACACTAGTTTTGGATTCCGATGCTTCACTTCAGGTTTACTGTATCCCTCTGACCTTCTTATTGACGATGAGACACACAAATTGCATCGGAATTAAATACAAAAGGCACAATGCCGACTGAAGTACAAGAAGACAGCCTCTTCCTACTTTCTATGTTTTGAACCGTTCCTGTGACTAGTTGTGGATTCCGATGCTTCACTTCAGGCTTACTGTATCCCTTGGACCTTCTTATTGACGATGAAACACAGAAATTGCATCGGAATTAAATACAAAAGGCTCAATTACGACTTAAGGACAAGAAGACTGAATCTTCTTACTGACTATGTTTTGAACCATTCCTGTGACACTAGTTTTGGATTCCGATGCTTCACTTCAGGTTTACTGTATCCCTCTGACCTTATTGCCGATGAAACACAGAAAGAGCATCGGAATTAAATACAAAAGGCACAATGCCGACTTAAGTACATGAAGACTGACTCTTCTTGCTGTCTATGTTTTGAACCATTACTGTGTCTCTAGTTATAGATTCCGATGCTTCACTCCAGGTTTACTGTATCCCTCTGACAGTCTAATTGACGATGAAACACAGAAATTGCATCGGAATTAAGTACAAAATGCACAATGCCGACTTAAGTACAAGAAGACTGAATCTTCTTACTGACTATAGTTTGAACCATTCCTGTGACACTAGTTATAGATTCCGACGCTTTACGTCAGGTTTACTGTATACCTTGGACCTTCTTATTGACGATGAAACACAGAAATTGCATCGGAATTAAATACAAAAGGCACAATGCCGACTGAAGTACAAGAAGACTGCCTCTTCCTACTTTCTATGTTTTGAACCGTTCCTGTGACTCTAGTTGTGGATTCCGATGCTTCACTTCAGGTTTACTGTATCCCTTGGACCTTCTTATTGACGATGAAACACAGAAATTGCATCGGAATTAAATACAAAAGGCAAAATGCCGACTTAAGTACACGAAGACTGACTCTTCCTACTGTCTATGTTTTGAACCATTCCTGTGACACTAGTTATAGATTCCGATGCTTCACTTCATGTTTACTGTATCCCTTCGATCTTATTGCCGATGAAACTCAGAAATTGCATCGGAATTAAAAACAAAAGCACAATGCCGACTTAAGGACAAGAAGACTGACTCTTTTTACTGATTATGTTTGAACCATTCCTGTGACACAGGTTATACATTCCGATGCTTCACTTCAGGTTTACTGTATCCCTTTGACTTTCTTATTGACGATGAAACACAGAAATTGCTTCGGAAATAAATACGAAAGCCACAATGACGACTTAAGTACAAGAAGACTGACTCTTCGTACTGTCTATGTGTGGGACCATTCCTGTGACACTAGTTATAGATTCCGATGCTTCACTTCAGGTTTACTGTTTCCCTTGGACCTTCTTATTGACGATGAAACACAGAAATTGATCGGAATTAAATACAAAAGGCACAAAGCCGACTTAAGTATGAGATGACCGACTCTTCGAACTGTCTATATTTTGAACCATTCCAGTGACACTAGTTATAGATTCCGATGCTTCACTTCAGGATTACTGTATCCCTTGGACCTTTTTATTGACGATGAAACACAGAAATTGCATCGGAATTAAATACAAAAGGCACAATGCCGACTTAAGTACAAGAAGACTGACTCTTCTTGCTGTCTATGTTTTGAACCATTCCATTGACACTAGTTAGAGATTTCGATGCTTCACTCCAGGTTTACTGTATCCCTTGGACCTTCTTGTTGACGATGAAACACAGAAATTGCATCGGAATTAAATAGAAAAGGCACAATGCCGACTTAAGTACAAGAAGACCGACCCTTCTTGCTGTCTATATTTTGAACCATTACTGTGACTCTAGTTATAGATGCCGGTGCTTCACTTCAGGTTTACTGTATCCCTCTGACCTTCCTATTGACGATGAAACTCAGACATACCATCGGAATTAAATACAAAAGGCACAATGCCGACTTAAGTACAAGAAGACTGACTCTTCTTGCTGTCTATGTTTTGAACCCTTCCATTGACACTAGTTAGAGATTTCGATGCTTCACTCCAGGTTTACTGTATCCCTTGGACCTTCTTGTTGACCATGAAACACAGAAATTGCATCGGAATTAAATAGAGAAGGCACAATGCCGACGTAAGTACAAGAAGACTGACTCTTCTTACTGACTATGTTTTGAACCATTCCTGTGACACTAGTTATAGATACCGATGCTTCACTTCAGGTTTACTGTATCCCTTGGACCTTCTTATTGACGATGAAACACAGAAATTGAAACGAAATTAAATACAAAAGGCACAATGCCAACTTAAGGACAAGAAGACTGACTCTTCTTACTGACTATGATTTGAACCATTCCTGTGACACTAGTTATATATTCCTATGCTACACTCCAGGTTTACTGTGTCCCTTGGACCTTCTTATAGACGATGAAACACAGAAATTGCATCGGAATTAAATACAAAGGGCACAATGCCGACTTAAGTACAAGAAGACTGACTCTCCTTCCTGACTGTGTTTTGAACCATTCCTGTGACACTAGTTATAGATTCCGATGCTTCACCTCAGGTTTACTGTATACCTCTGACCTTCTTATTGACGATGAAACACAGAAATTCATCGGAATTAAATAGAAAAGGCACAATGCCCACTAAAGTACAAGAAAACTGACTCTTCTTACTGTCTATGTTTTGAACCTTTCCTGTGACACTTGTTATGGATTCCGATGCTTCACTCGAGGTTTACTGTATCCCTCTGACCTTCTTATTGACGATGAAACACAGAAATTGCATCGGAATTAAATATAAATGGCACAATGCCGACATAAGTACAAGAAGACTGACACTTCCTACTGCATATGTTTTGAACCATTCCTGTGACACTAGTTATAGATTCCGATGCTTCACTTCAGGTTTTCTGTATACCTTGGACCTTCTTATTGACGATGAAACATAGAAACTGCATGGGCATTAAATACAAAAGGCACAATGCCGACTTAAGTACAAGAAGACTTACACTTCGTACTGACTATGTTTTGAACCATTCCTGTGACACTAGTTATAGATTCCGATGCTTCGCTTCAGGTTTACTGTATCCCTCTGACCTTCTTAGTGACGATGAAACACAGAAATTGAATCGGAATTAAATAGAAAAGGCACAATGCCAACATAAGTACAAGAAGACTGACTCTTCTTACTGTTTCTGTTTTGAACCAATCCTGTGACACTAGTTGTAGATTCCGATGCTTCACTTCAGGTTTACTATATCCCTTGGACCTTCTTATTGACGATGAAACACAGAAATTGCATCGGAATGAAATACAAAAGGCAAAATGCCGACTTAAGTACAAGAACACTGACTCTTCCTACTGGCTATGTTTTGAACCATTCCTGTGATGCTAGTTATAGATTCCGATGCTTCACTTCAGGTTTACTGTATCCCTTGGACATTCTAATTGACGATGAAACACAGAAATTGCATCGGAATTAAGTACAAAAGGCACAATGCCGACTTAAGTACAAGAAGACTGAATCTTCTTACTGACTATAGTTTGAACCATTCCTGTGACACTAGTTATAGATTCCGATGCTTTACGTCAGGTTTACTGTATACCTTGGACCTTCTTATTGACGATGAAACACAGAAATTGCATCGGAATTAAATACAAAAGGCACAATGCCGACTGAAGTACAAGAAGACTGCCTCTTCCTACTTTCTATGTTTTGAACCGTTCCTGTGACTCTAGTTGTGGATTCCGATGCTTCACTTCAGGTTTACTGTATCCCTCTGACCTTTTTATTGACGGTGAAACACAGAAATTGCATCGGAATTAAATACGAAAAGCAGATTGCAGACTTAAGTACAAGAAGACTGACACTTCGTACTGACTATGTTTTGAAATATTCCTGTGACACTAGTTATAGATTCCGATGCTTCACTTTAGGTTTACTGTATCCCTTGGACATTCTTATTGACGATGAAACACAGAAATTGCATCGGAATTAAATACAAAAAGCACAATGAGGACTTAAGTACAAGAAGACTGACTCTTCTTACTGACTATGTTTTGAACCATTCCTGTGACACTAGTTATAGATTCCGATGCTTCACTTCAGGTTTACTGTATCCCTTGGACCTTCTTATTGACGATGAAACACAGAAATTGCATCGGAATTAAATACAAAAGGCAAAATGACGACTTAAGTACATGAAGACTGACTCTTGTTACTGTCTATATTTTGAACCATTCCTGTGACACTAGTTATAGATTCCGATGCTACACTCCAGATTTACTGTATCCCTTGACCTTCTTATTGGCGATGAAACACAGAAATTGCATCGGAATTAAATACAAAAAGCACAATGCCGACTTAAGGAAAAGAAGACTGACTCTACTTAGTGCCTTTGTTTTGAACCATTAGTGTGACACTAGTTATAGATTCCGATGCTTCAATCCAGGTTTACTGTATCCCTTGGACCTTGTTATTGATGATGAAACACAGAAATTGCGTCGGAATTAAATGGAAAAGGGACAATGTCGACTTAAGTACAAGAAGAATGACTCTTATTACTGTCTATGTTTTGAACCATTCCTGTGACACTAGTTTTGGATTCCGATGCTTCACTTCAGGTTTACTGTATCCCTCTGACCTTCTTATTGACGATGAAACACAGAAATTGCATCGGAATTTAATACAAAAGGCACAATGCCGACTTAAGTACAAGAAGATTGACTCTTCCTACTGTCTATGTTTTGAACCATTCCTGTGACACTAGTTATAGATTCCGATGCTACACTCCAGATTTACTGTATCCCTTGACCTTCTTATTGGCGATGAAACACAGAAATTGCATCGGAATTAAATACAAAAGGCACAATGCCGACTTAAGGAAAAGAAGACTGACTCTACTTAGTTCCTTTGTTTTGAACCATTAGTGTGACACTAGTTATAGATTCCGATACTTCAATCCAGGTTTACTGTATCCCTTGGACCTTGTTATTGATGATGAAACACAGAAATTGCATCGGAATTAAATAGAAAAGGGACAATGTCGACTTAAGTACAAGAAGAATGACTCTTATTACTGTCTATGTTTTGAACCATTCCTGTGACACTAGTTTTGGATTCCGATGCTTCACTTCAGGTTTACTGTATCCCTCTGACCTTCTTATTGACGATGAGACACACAAATTGCATCGGAATTAAATACAAAAGCACAATGCCGACTGAAGTACAAGAAGACTGCCTCTTCCTACTTTCTATGTTTTGAACCGTTCCTGTGACTAGTTGTGGATTCCGATGCTTCACTTCAGGTTTACTGTATCCCTTGGACCTTCGTATTGACGATGAAACACAGAAATTGCATCGGAATTAAATACAAAAGGCTCAATTACGACTTAAGGACAAGAAGACTGAATCTTCTTACTGACTATAGTTTGAACCATTCCTGTGACACTAGTTATAGATTCCGACGCTTTACGTCAGGTTTACTGTATACCTTGGACCTTCTTATTGACGATGAAACACAGAAATTGCATCGGAATTAAATACAAAAGGCACAATGCCGACTGAAGTACAAGAGGACTGCCTCTTCCTACTTTCTATGTTTTGAACCGTTCCTGTGACTCTAGTTGTGGATTCCGATGCTTCACTTCAGGTTTACTGTATCCCTTGGACATTCTTATTGACGATGAAACACAGAAATTGCATCGGAATTAAGTACGAAAGGCACAATGCCGACTTAAGTACAAGAAGACTGAATCTTCTTACTGACTATAGTTTGAACCATTCCTGTGACACTAGTTATAGATTCCGACGCTTTACGTCAGGTTTACTGTATACCTTGGACCTTCTTATTGACGATGAAACACAGAAATTGCATCGGAATTAAATACAAAAGGCACAATGCCGACTGAAGTACAAGAAGACTGCCTCTTCCTACTTTCTATGTTTTGAACCGTTCCTGTGACTCTAGTTGTGGATTCCGATGCTTAACTTCAGGTTTACTGTATCCCTTGGACCTTCTTATTGACGATGAAACACAGAAATTGCATCGGAATTTAATACAAAAGGCAAAATGCCGACTTAAGTACACGAAGACTGACTCTTCCTACTGTCTTTGTTTTGAACCATTCCTGTGACACTAGTTATAGATTCCGATGCTTCACTTCATGTTTACTGTATCCCTTCGACCTTATTGCCGATGAAACTCAGAAATTGCATCGGAATTAAAAACAAAAGCACAATGCCGACTTAAGGACAAGAAGACTGACTCTTTCTACTGATTATGTTTGAACCATTCCTGTGACACAGGTTATACATTCCGATGCTTCACTTCAGGTTTACTGTATCCCTTTGACTTTCTTATTGACGATGAAACACAGAAATTGCTTCGGAAATAAATACGAAAGCCACAATGCCGACTTAAGTACAAGAAGACTGACTCTTCGTACTGTCTATGTGTGGGACCATTCCTGTGACACTAGTTATAGATTCCGATGCTTCACTTCAGGTTTACTGTTTCCCTTGGACCTTCTTATTGACGATGAAACACAGAAATTGATCGGAATTAAATACAAAAGGCACAAAGCCGACTTAAGTGTGAGATGACCGACTCTTCGAACTGTCTATATTTTGAACCATTCCAGTGACACTAGTTATAGATTCCGATGCTTCACTTCAGGATTACTGTATCCCTTGGACCTTTTTATTGACGATGAAACACAGAAATTGCATCGGAATTAAATACAAAAGGCACAATGCCGACTTAAGTACAAGAAGACTGACTCTTCTTGCTGTCTATGTTTTGAACCATTCCATTGACACTAGTTAGAAATTTCGATGCTTCACTCCAGGTTTACTGTATCCCTTGGACCTTCTTGTTGACGATGAAACACAGAAATTGCATCGGAATTAAATAGAAAAGGCACAATGCCGACTTAAGTACAAGAAGACCGACCCTTCTTGCTGTCTATATTTTGAACCATTACTGTGACTCTAGTTATAGATGCCGGTGCTTCACTTCAGGTTTACTGTATCCCTCTGACCTTCTTATTGACGATGAATCTCAGAAATACCATCGGAATTAAATACAAAAGGCACAATGCCGACTTAAGTACAAGAAGACTGACTCTTCTTGCTGTCTATGTTTTGAACCCTTCCATTGACACTAGTTAGAGATTTCGATGCTTCACTCCAGGTTTACTGTATCCCTTGGACCTTCTTGTTGACGATGAAACACAGAAATTGCATCGGAATTAAATAGAAAAGGCACAATGCCGACGTAAGTACAAGAAGACTGACTCTTCTTACTGACTATGTTTTGAACCATTCCTGTGACACTAGTTATAGATACCGATGCTTCACTTCAGGTTTACTGTATCCCTTGGACCTTCTTATTGACGATGAAACACAGAAATTGAAACGAAATTAAATACAAAAGGCACAATGCCAACTTAAGGACAAGAAGACTGACTCTTCTTACTGACTATGATTTGAACCATTCCTGTGACACTAGTTATATATTCCTATGCTACACTCCAGGTTTACTGTGTCCCTTGGACCTTCTTATAGACGATGAAACACAGAAATTGCATCGGAATTAAATACAAAGGGCACAATGCCGACTTAAGTACAAGAAGACTGACTCTCCTTCCTGACTGTGTTTTGAACCATTCCTGTGACACTAGTTATAGATTCCGATGCTTCACCTCAGGTTTACTGTATACCTCTGACCTTCTTATTGACGATGAAACACAGAAATTCATCGGAATTAAATAGAAAAGGCACAATGCCCACTAAAGTACAAGAAAACTGACTCTTCTTACCGTCTATGTTTTGAACCTTTCCTGTGGCACTTGTTATGGATTCCGATGCTTCACTCGAGGTTTACTGTATCCCTCTGACCTTCTTATTGACGATGAAACACAGAAATTGCATCGGAATTAAATATAAATGGCACAATGCCGACTTAAGTACAAGAAGACTGACACTTCCTACTGCATATGTTTTGAACCATTCCTGTGACACTAGTTATAGATTCCGATGCTTCACTTCAGGTTTTCTGTATACCTTGGACCCTCTTATTGACGATGAAACATAGAAACTGCATGGGCATTAAATACAAAAGGCACAATGCCGACTTAAGTACAAGAAGACTTACACTTCGTACTGACTATGTTTTGAACCATTCCTGTGACACTAGTTATAGATTCCGATGCTTCACTTCAGGTTTACTGTATCCCTCTGACCTTCTTAGTGACGATGAAACACAGAAATTGAATCGGAATTAAATAGAAAAGGCACAATGCCAACATAAGTACAAGAAGACTGACTCTTCTTACTGTTTATGTTTTGAACCAATCCTGTGACACTTTTTGTAGATTCCGATGCTTCACTTCAGGTTTACTATATCCCTTGGACCTTCTTATTGACGATGAAACACAGAAATTGCATCGGAATGAAATACAAAAGGCAAAATGCCGACTTAAGTACAAGAACACTGACTCTTCCTACTGGCTATGTTTTGAACCATTCCTGTGATGCTAGTTATAGATTCCGATGCTTCACTTCAGGTTTACTGTATCCCTTGGACATTCTTATTGACGATGAAACACAGAAATTGCATCGGAATTAAGTACAAAAGGCACAATGCCGACTTAAGTACAAGAAGACTGAATCTTCTTACTGACTATAGTTTGAACCATTCCTGTGACACTAGTTATAGATTCCGATGCTTTACGTCAGGTTTACTGTATACCTTGGACCTTCTTATTGACGATGAAACACAGAAATTGCATCGGAATTAAATACAAAAGGCACAATGCCGACTGAAGTACAAGAAGACTGCCTCTTCCTACTTTCTATGTTTTGAACCGTTCCTGTGACTCTAGTTGTGGATTCCGATGCTTCACTTCAGGTTTACTGTATCCCTTGGACCTTCTTATTGACGAAGAAACACAGAAATTGCATCGGAATTAAATACAAAAGGCAAAATGTCGACTTAAGTACACGAAGACTGACTCTTCCTACTGTCTATGTTTTGAACCATTCCTGTGACACTAGTTATAGATTCCGATGCTTCACTTCAGGTTTACTGTATCCCTTCGACCTTATTGCCGATGAAACTCAGAAATTGCATCGGAATTAAATACAAAAGCACAATGCCGACTTAAGGACAAGAAGACTGACTCTTTTTACTGATTATGTTTGAACCATTCCTGTGACACAAGTTATACATTCCGATGCTTCACTTCAGGTTTACTGTATCCCTTTGACTTTCTTATTGACGATGAAACACAGAAATTGCTTCGGAATTAAATACGAAAGCCACAATGCCGACTTAAGTACAAGAAGACTGACTCTTCGTACTGTCTATGTGTGGGACCATTCCTGTGACACTAGTTATAGATTACGATGCTTCTCTTCAGGTTTACTGTTTCCCTTGGACCTTCTTATTGACGATGAAACACAGAAATTGATCGGAATTAAATACAAAAGGCACAATGCCGACTTAAGTATGAGATGACCGACTCTTCGAACTGTCTATATTTTGAACCATTCCAGTGACACTAGTTATAGATTCCGATGCTTCACTCCAGGTTTACTGTATAGCTTGGACCTACTTATTGACGATGAAACACAGAAATTGCATCGGAATTAAATACAAAAGGCTCAATTACGACTTAAGGACAAGAAGACTGAATCTTCTTACTGACTATGTTTTGAACCATTCCTGTGACAATACTTATAGATTGCGATGTTTCACTCCAGGTTTACTATATCCCGTGGACCTTCTTATTGACGAGGACACACATAAATTGCATCGGAATTAAATACAAAAGGCACGATGCCGACTTAAGGACCAGAACACTGACTCTTCTTACTGACTATGTTTTGAACCAATCCTGTGACACTAGTTATAGAATCCGATGCTTCACTTCAGGTTTACTGTATCCCTCTGACCTTCTTATTGACGATGAAACTCAGAAATACCATCGGAATTAAATACAAAAGGCATAATGCCGACTTAAGTACAAGAAGACTGACTCTTCTTGCTGTCTATGTTTTGAACCATTCCATTGACACTAGTTACAGATTTCGATGCTTCACTCCAGGTTTACTGTATCCCTTGGACCTTCTTGTTGACGATGAAACACAGAAATTGCATCGGAATTAAATAGAAAAGGCACAATGCCGACGTAAGTACAAGAAGACTGACTCTTCTTACTGACTATGTTTTGAACCATTCCTGTGACACTAGTTATAGATACCGATGCTTCACTTCAGGTTTACTGTATCCCTTGGACCTTCTTATTGACGATGAAACACAGAAATTGAAACGAAATTAAATACAAAAGGCACAATGCCAACTTAAGGACAAGAAGACTGACTCTTCTTACTGACTATGATTTGAACCATTCCTGTGACACTAGTTATATATTAATATGCTACACTCCAGGTTTACTGTGTCCCTTGGACCTTCTTATTGACGATGAAACACAGAAATTGCATCGGAATTAAATACAAAGGGCACAATGCCGACTTAAGTACAAGAAGACTGACTCTCCTTCCTGACTGTGTTTTGAACCATTCCTGTGACACTAGTTATAGATTCCGATGCTTCACCTCAGGTTTACTGTATACCTCTGACCTACTTATTGACGATGAAACACAGAAATTCATCGGAATTAAATAGAAAAGGCACAATGCCGACTAAAGTACAAGAAAACTGACTCTTCTTACTGTCTATGTTTTGAACCTTTCCTGTGACACTTGTTATGGATTCCGATGCTTCACTCGAGGTTTACTGTATCCCTTGTACCTTCTTATTGACGATGAAACAAAGAAATTGCATCGGAATCAAATAGAAAAGGCACAATGCCGACTTAAGTACAAAAAGAGTGACTCATCATCCTGACTGTGTTTTGAACCATTCCTGTGACACTAGTTATTGATTCCGATGCTTCACCTTAGGTTTACTGTATCCCTCTGACCTTCTTATTGACGATGAAACACAGAAATTGCATCGGAATTAAATACAAATGGCACAATGCCGACTTAAGTACAAGAAGACTGACACTTCCTACTGCATATGTTTTGAACCATTCCTGTGACACTAGTTGTGGATTCCGATGCTTCACTTCCGGTTTACTGTATCCCACTGAGCTTCATATTTACGAAGAAACACATAAATTGCATCGGAATTAAATACAAAAGTCACAAAGCCAACTTAAGGACAAGAAGACTGACTCTTCTTACTGACTATGATTTGAACCATTCCTGTGTCACTAGTTATAGATTACGATGCTTCACTTCAGGTTTACTGTATCCCTTGGACCTTCGTATTGATGATGAAACACAGAAATTGCATCGGAATTAAATACAAAAGGCACAATGCCGACTTAAGTACACGAAGACTGACTGTTCTTACTGTCTATGTTTTGAACCATTCCTGTGACACTAGTTATAGATTCCGATGCTTCACTTCAGGTTTATTGTATCCCTCTGACCTTCTTATTGACGATGAAACACAGAAATTGCATCGGAAATAAATAGAAAAGGCACAATGTCGACTTAAGTACATGAAGACCGACACTTCCTACAAAAGGCAAAATGCCGACTTAAGTACACGAAGACTGACTCCTCTTACTGTCTATGTTTTGAACCATTCCTGTGACTCTACTGATAGATTCCGATGCTTCACACCAGGTTTACTGTATCCCTTGGACCCTCTTATTGACGATGAAACACAGAAATTGCATCGGAATTAAATAGAAATGGCACAATGCCGACTTAAGTACAAGAAGACTGACTCTTCTTACTGATTATGTTTTGAACCATTCCTGTGACACTAGTTATAGATTCCGATGCTTCACTTCAGGTTTGCTGTATACCTTGGACCTTCTTATTGACGATGAAACACAGAAATTGCATCGGAATTAAACACAAAAGGCACAATGCCGACTTACGTACAAGAAGACTGACACTTCCTACTGTCTATGCTTTGAACCATTCCTGTGACACTAGTTTTGGATTACGATGCTTCACTTCAGGTTTACTGTATCCCTTGGACATTCTTATTGACGATGAAACACAGAACTTGCATCGGATATAATACAAAAGGCACAATGCCGTCTTAAGTACAAGAAGACTGACTTTTCTTACTGTCTATGTTTTGAACCATTCCTGTGACACTAGTTATAGATTACGATGTTTCACTCCGGGTTTACTGTATCCCGTGGACCTTCGTATTGACGATGAAACACAGAAATTGCATCGGAATTAAATACAAAAGGCACAATGCCGACTTAAGGACAAGAACACTGACTCTTCTTACTGACTATGTTCGAACCATTCCTGTGACACTAGTTATAGAATCCGATGCTTCACTTCAAGTTTACTGTATCCCTCTGACCTTCTTATTGACGATGAAACTCAGAAATAGCATCGGAATTAAATACAAAAGGCACAATGCCGACTTAAGTACAAGAAGACTAACTCTTCTTGTTGTCTATGTTTTGAACCATTCCATTGACACTAGTTACAGATTCCGATGCTTCACTCCAGATGTGCTGTATCCCTTGGACTTTCTTGTTGACGATGAAACACAGAAATTGCATCGGAATTAAATAGAAAAGGCACAATGCCGACGTAAGTACAAGAAAACTGACTCTTCTTACTGACTATGTTTTGAACCATTCCTGTGACACTAGTTATAGATTCTGATGCTTCACTTCAGGTTTACTGTATCCCTTGGACCTTCTTATTGACGATGTAACACAGATATTGCATCCGAATTAAATTCAAAAGGCAAAATGCCGACTTAAGTATACGGAGACTGACTCTTCTTACTGTCTATGTTTTGAACCATTCCTGTGACACTTGTTATAGATTCCTATGCTACACTCCAGGTTTGCTGTATCCCTTGGACCGTCTTATTGACGATGAAACACAGAAATTGCATCGGAATTAAATACAAAGGGCACAATGCCGACTTAAGTACAAGAAGACTGACTCTTCTTCCTGACTGTGTTTTGAACCATTCCTGTGACACTAGTTATAGTTTCCGATGCTTCACCTCAGGTTTACTGTATCCCTCTGACCTTCTTATTGACGATGAAACACAGAAATTGCATCGGAATTAAATACAAAAGGCAAAATGCCGACTTAAGTACACGAAGACTGACTCTTCCTACTGTCTATGTTTTGAACCATTCCTGTGACACTAGTTATAGATTCCGATGCTTCACTTCAGGTTTACTGTATCCCTTCGAAATTATTGCCGATGAAACTCAGAAATTGCATCGGAATTAAATACAAAAGCACAATGCCGACTTAAGGACAAGAAGACTGACTCTTTTTACTGATTATGTTTGAACCATTCCTGTGACACAAAGTATACATTCCGATGCTTCACTTCAGGTTTACTGTATCCCTTTGACTTTCTTATTGACGATGAAACACAGAAATTGCTTCGGAATTAAATACGAAAGCCACAATGCCGACTTAAGTACAAGAAGACTGACTCTTCGTACTGTCTATGTGTGGGACCATTCCTGTGACACTAGTTATAGATTCAGATGCTTCTCTTCAGGTTTACTGTTTCCCTTGGACCTTCGTATTGACGATGAAACACAGAAATTGCATCGGAATTAAATACAAAAGGCACAATGCCGACTTAAGGACAAGAACACTGACTCTTCTTACTGACTATGTTCGAACCATTCCTGTGACACTAGTTATAGAATCCGATGCTTCACTTCAGGTTTACTGTATCCCTCTGACCTTCTTATTGACGATGAAACTCAGAAATAGCATCGGAATTAAATACAAAAGGCACAATGCCGACTTAAGTACAAGAAGACTAACTCTTCTTGTTGTCTATGTTTTGAACCATTCCATTGACACTAGTTACAGATTCCGATGCTTCACTCCAGATGTGCTGTATCCCTTGGACTTTCTTGTTGACGATGAAACACAGAAATTGCATCGGAATTAAATACAAAAGGCACAATGCCGACTTAAGTACAAGAAGACCGACCCTTCTAGCTGTCTATATTTTGAACCATTACTGGGACTGTAGTTATAGATGCCGGTGCTTCACTCCAGGTTTACTGTATCCCTTGGACCTACTTATTGACGATGAAACACAGAAATTGCATCGGAATTAAATACAAAAGGCTCAATTACGACTGAAGGACCAGAAGACGGAATCTTCTTACTGACTATGTTTTGAACCATTCCTGTGACAATACTTATAGATTGCGATGTTTCAATCCAGGTTTACTATATCCCGTGGACCATCTTATTGACGAGGACACACAGAAATTGCATCGGAATTAAATACAAAAGGCACGATGCCTACTTAAGGACCAGAACACTGACCCTTCTTACTGACTATGCTTTGAACCAATCCTGTGACACTAGTTATAGAATCCGATGCTTCACTTCAGGTTTACTGTATCCCTCTGACCTTCTTATTGACGATGAAACTCAGAAATACCATCGTAATTAAATACAAAAGGCACAATGCCGACTTAAGTACAAGAAGACTGACTCTTCTTGCTGTCTATGTTTTGAACCATTCCATTGACACTAGTTACAGATTTCGATGCTTCACTCCAGGTTTACTGTATCCCTTGGACCTTCTTGTTGACGATGAAACACAGAAATTGCATCGGAATTAAATAGAAAAGGCACAATGCCGACGTAAGTACAAGAAGACTGAATCTTCTTACTGACTATGTTTTGAACCATTCCTGTGACACTAGTTATAGATACCGATGCTTCACTTCAGGTTTACTGTATCCCTTGGACCTTCTTATTGACGATGAAACACAGAAATTGTAACGAAATTAAATACAAAAGGCACAATGCCAACTTAAGGACAAGAAGACTGACTCTTCTCACTGACTATGATTTGAACCATTCCTGTGACACTAGTTATATATTCCTATGCTACACTCCAGGTTTACTGTGTCCCTTGGACCTTCTTATTGACGATGAAACACAGAAATTGCATCGGAATTAAATACAAAGGGCACAATGCCGACTTAAGTACAAGAAGACTGACTCTCCTTCCTGACTGTGTTTTAAACCATTCCTGTGACACTAGTTATAGATTCCGATGATTCACCTCAGGTTTACTGTATACCTCTGATCTTCTTATTGACGATGAAACACAGAAATTCATCGGAATTAAATAGAAAAGGCACAATGCCGACTAAAGTACAAGAAAACTGACTCTTCTTACCGTCTATGTTTTGACCTATCCTGTGACACTTGTTATGGATTCCGATGCTTCACTCGAGGTTTACTGTATACCTTGTACCTTCTTATTGACGATGAAACAAAGAAATTGCATCGGAATTAAATAGAAAAGGCACAATGCCGACTTAAGTACAAAAAGAGTGACTCATCCTCCTGACTGTGTTTTGAACCATTCCTGTGACACTAGTTATGGATTCCGATGCTTCACCTTAGGTTTACTGTATCCCTCTGACCTTCTTATTGACGATGAAACACAGAAATTGCATCGGAATTAAATACAAATGGCACAATGCCGACTTAAGTACAAGAAGACTGACACTTCCTACTGCATATGTTTTGAACTATTCCTGTGACACTAGTTGTGGATACCGATGCTTCACTTCCGGTTTACTGTATCCCTCTGAGCTTCATATTTACGAGGAAACACATAAATTGCATCGGAATTAAATACAAAAGTCACAAAGCCAACTTAAGGACAAGAAGACTGACTCTTCTTACTGACTATGATTTGAACCATTCCTGTGTCACTAGTTATAGATTACGATGCTTCACTTCAGGTTTACTGTATCCCTTGGACCTTCGTATTGACGATGAAACACAGAAATTGCATCGGAATTAAATACAAAAGGCACAATACCGACTTAAGTACACGAAGACTGACTGTTCTTACTGTCTATGATTTGAACCATTCCTGTGACACTAGTTATAGATTCCGATGCTTCACTTCAGGTTTATTGTATCCCTCTGACCTTCTTATTGACGATGAAACACATAAATTACATCGGAAATAAATAGAAAACGCACAATGTCGACTTAAGTACAAGAGGACTGACTCTTCTTACTGTCTATGTTTTGAACCATTCCTGTGACTCTAGTGATAGATTCCGATGCTTCACTCCAGGTTTACTGTATCCCTTGGACCTTCTTATTGACGATGAAACACAGAAATTGCATCGGAATTAAATAGAAAAGGCACAATGCCGGCTTAACTACAAGAAGACTGACTCTTCTTACTGACTATGTTTTGAACCATTCCTCTGACACTAGTTATAGATTCCGATGCATCACTTCAGGTTTGCTGTATACCTTGGACTTTCTTATTGACGATGAAACACAGAAATCGCATCGGATTTAAATACAAAAGGCACAATGCCGACTTACGTACTAGAAGACTGACTCTTCTTACTGACTATGTTTTGAACCATTCCTGTGACACTAGTTATAGATTCCGATGCTTCACCTCAGGTTTACTGTATCCCTTTGACCTTCATATTGACGATGAAAAACAGAAATTGCATCGGAATTAAATAGAAAGGCACAATGCCGACATAAGTACAAGAAAACTGACTCTTCTTACTGTCTATGTTTTGAACCTCTCCTGTGACAATTGTTATAGATTCCGATGCTTCACTCCAGGTTTACTGTATCCCTTGGACCTTCTTATTGACGATGAAACACAGAAATTGCATCGGAATTAAATAGAAAAGGCACAATGCTGACTTAAGTACATGAAGACTGACTCTTCTGACTGATTATAGTTTGAACCAATCCTGTGACACTAGTTATAGATTCCGATGCTTTACGTCAGGTTTCCTGTATACCTTGGACCTTCTTATTGACGATGAAACACCGAAATTGCATCGGAATTATATACAAAAGGCACAATGCCAACTTAAGGATAGGAAGACTGACTCTTCTTACTGACTATGTTTTGAACCATTCCTGTGACACTAGTTATAGATACCGATGCTTCACTTCAGGTTTACTGTATCCCTTGGACCTTCGTATTGACGATGAAACACAGAAATTGCATCGGATTTAAATACAAAAGGCAAAAAGCCAACTTAAGTACACGAAGACTGACTCCTCTTACTGTCTATGATTTGAACCATTCCTGTGACACTAGTTATAGATTCCGATGCTTCACTTCAGGTTTATTGTATCCCTCTGACCTTCTTATTGACGATGAAACACAAAAATTGCATCGAAAATAAATAGAAAAGGCACAATGTCGACTTAAGTACATGAAGACCGACACTTCCTACAAAAGGCAAAATGCCGACTTAAGTACACGAAGACTGACTCTTCTTACTGTCTATGTTTTGAACCATTCCTGTGACTCTACTGATAGATTCCGATGCTTCACACCAGGTTAACTGTATCCCTTGGACCTTCTTATTGACGATGAAACACAGAAATTGCATCGGAATTAAATAGAAATGGCACAATGCCGACTTAAGTACAAGAAGACTGACTCTTCTTACTGACTATGTTTTGAACCATTCCTGTGACACTAGTTATAGATTCCGATGCTTCACTTCAGGTTTGCTGTATACCTTGGACCTTCTTATTGACGATGAAACACAGAAATTGCATCGGAATTAAACACAAAAGGTACAATGCCGACTTACGTACTAGAAGACTGACACTTCCTACTGTCTATGTTTTGAACCATTCCTGTGACACTAGTTTTGGATTACGATGCTTCACTTCAGGTCTACTGTATCCCTTGGACATTCTTATTGACGATGAAACACAGAACTTGCATCGGATATAATACAAAAGGCACAATGCCGTCTTAAGTACAAGAAGACTGACTTTTCTTACTGTCTATGTTTTGAACCATTCCTGTGACACTAGTTATAGATTGCGATGTTTCACTCCAGGTTTACTGTATCCCGTGGACCTTCGTATTGACGATGAAACACAGAAATTGCATCGGAATTAAATACAAAAGGCACAATGCCGACTTAAGGACAAGAACACTGACTCTTCTTACTGACTATGTTCGAACCATTCCTGTGACACTAGTTATAGAATCCGATGCTTCACTTCAGGTTTACTGTATCCCTCTGACCTTCTTATTGACGATGAAACTCAGAAATAGCATCGGAATTAAATACAAAAGGCACAATGCCGACTTAAGTACAAGAAGACTAACTCTTCTTGTTGTCTATGTTTTGAACCATTCCATTGACACTAGTTACAGATTCCGATGCTTCACTCCAGATGTGCTGTATCCCTTGGACTTTTTTGTTGACGATGAAACACAGAAATTGCATCGGAATTAAATAGAAAAGGCACAATGCCGACGTAAGTACAAGAAGACTGACTCTTCTTACTGACTATGTTTTGAACCATTCCTGTGACACTAGTTATAGATTCTGATGCTTCACTTCAGGTTTACTGTATCCCTTGGACCTTCTTATTAACGATGTAACACAGAAATTGCATCCGAATTAAATTCAAAAGGCAAAATTTCGACTTAAGTATACGGAGACTGACTCTTCTTACTGTCTATGTTTTGAACCATTCCTGTGACCCTTGTTATAGATTCCTATGCTACTCTCCAGGTTTGCTGTATCCCTTGGACCGTCGTATTGACGAAGAAACACAGAAATTGCATCGGAATTAAATACAAAGTGCACAATGCCGACTTAAGTACAAGAACGCTGACTCTTCTTCCTGACTGTGTTTTGAACCATTCCTGTGACACTAGTTATAGATTCCGATGCTTCACCTCAGGTTTACTGTATCCCTCTGACCTTCTTATCGACGATGAAACACAGAAATTGCATCGGAATTAAAATGAAAAGGCACAATGCCGACTTAAGTACGAGAAGACTGACTCTTCTTACTGTCTATGTTTTGAACCTTTCCTGTGACACTTGTTATAGATTCCGATGCTTCACTCCTGGTTTACTGTATCCCTTGGATCTTCTTATTGACGATGAAACACAGAAATTGCATCGGAATTAAATAGAAAAGGCACAATGCCGACTTAAGTACAAAAAGACTGACTCCTCTTACTGATTATAGTTTGAACCAATCCTGTGACACTAGTTATAGATTCCGATGCTTTACGTCAGGTTTACTGTATACCTTGGACCTTCTTATTGACGATGAAACACAGAAATTGCATCGGAATTAAATACAAAAGGCACAATAACAACTTAAGAATAAGAAGACTGACTCTTCTTACTGACTATGTTTTGTACCATTCCTGTGACACTAGTTATAGATACCGATGCTTCACTTCAGGTTTACTGTATCCCTTGGACCTTCGTATTGACGATGAAACACAGAAATTGCATCGGAATTAAATACAACAGGCACAATAACAACTTAAGAAAGAGAAGACTGACTCTTCTTACTGACTACGTTTTGAACCATTCCTGTGACACTAGTTATAGATACCGTTGCTTCACTTCAGGTTTACTGTATCCCTTGGACCTTCGTATTGACGATGAAACACAGAAATTGCATCGGATTAAAATAAAAAAGGCAAAATGCCGACTTAAGTACACGAAGACTGACTCTTCTTACTGTCTATGTTTTGAACCATTCCTGTGAGACTAGTTATAGATTCCGATGCTTCACTTCAGGTTTATTGTATCCCTCTTACCTTCTTATTGACGATGAAACACAGAAATTGCATCGGAAATAAATAGAAAAGGCACAATGTCGACTTAAGTACATGAAGACCGACTCTTCCTACAGAAGGCAAAATGCTTACTTAAGTACACGAAGACTGACTCTTCTTACTGTCTATGTTTTGCACCATTACTGTGACTCTAGTGATAGATTCCGATGCTTCACTCCAGGTTTACTGTATACCTTGGACCTTCTTATTGACGATGAAACACAGAAATTGCATCGGAATTAAATACAAAAGGCACAATGCCGACTTAAGTACAAGAAGACTGACTCTTCTTACTGACTATGTTTTGAACCATTCCTGTGACACTAGTTATAGAATCCGATGCTTCACTTCAGGTTGACTGTATCCCTCTGACCTTCTTATTGACGATGAAACACAGAAATAGCATCGGAATTAAATACAAAAGGCACAATGCCGACTTAAGTACAAGAAGACTGACTCCTCTTGCTGTCTATGTTTTGAACCATTCCATTGACACTAGTTACAGATTCCGATGCTTCACTCCAGGTTTACTGTATCCCTTGGACCTTCTTGTTGACGATGAAACACAGAAATTGCATCGGAATTAAATAGAAAAGGCACAATGCCGACGTAAGTACAAGAAGACTGACTCTTCTTACTGACTATGTTTTCAACCATTCCTGTGACACTAGTTATAGATTCCGATGCTTCACTTCAGGTTTACTGTATCCCTTGTACCTTCTTATTGACGATGAAACACAGAAATTGCAACGGAATTAAATACAAAAGGAAAAATGCCGACTTAAGTATACGAAGACTGACTCTTCTTACTGTCTATGTTTTGAACCATTCCTGTGACACTAGTTATAGATTCCTATGCTCACTCCAGGTTTACTGTATCTCTTGGACCTTCTTATTGACGATGAACCACAGAAATTGCATCGGAATTAAATACAAAGGGCACAATGCCGACTTAAGTACAAGAAGACTGACTCTTCTTCCTGACTGTGTTTTCAACCTTTCCTGTGACACTAGTTATAGATTCCGATGCTTCACCTCAGGTTTACTGTATCCCTCTGACCTTCTTTTTGACGATGAAACACAGAAATTGCTTCGGAATTAAATAGAAAAGGCACAATGCAGGGTTAAGTACAAGAAGACTGACTCTTCTTACTGTCTAAGTTTTGAACCTTTCCTGTGACACTTGTTATAGATTCCAATGCTTCACTCCAGGTTTACTGTATCCCTTGGACCTTCTTATTGACGATGAAACACAGAAATTGCATCGGAATTAAATAGAAAAGGCACAATGCCGACTTAAGTACAAAAAGACTGACTCATCTTACATATTATAGTCTGAACCATTCCTGTGACAATAGTTATAGATTCCGGTACTTTACGTCAGGTTTACTGTATACCTTGGACCTTCTTATTGACGATGAAACACAGAAATTGCATCGGAATTAAATACAAAGGGCACAATGCCGACTTAAGTACAAGAAGATGACTCTTCTTCCTGACTGTGATTTGAACCATTCCTGTGACACTAGTTATAGATTCCGATGCTTCACCTCAGGTTTACTGTATCCCTCTGACCATCTTATTGACGATGAAACACAGAAATTACATCGGAATTAAATACAAATGGAACAATGCCGACTTAAGTACAAGAAGACTGACTCTTCCTACTGCATATGTTTTGAACCATTCCTGTGACACTAGTTGTGGATTCCGATGTTCACTTCCGGTTTACTGTATCCCTCTGAACTTCATATTGACGATGAAACACAGAAATTGCATCGGAATTAAATACAAAAGGCACAATGCCAACTTAAGGACAAGAAGACTGACTCTTCTTACTGACTATGATTGGAACCATTCCTGTGACACTAGTTATAGATTCCGATGCTTCACTTCAGGTTTACTGTATCACTTGGACCTTCGTATTGACGATGAAACACAGAAATTGCAACGGAATTAAATACAAAAGGCACAATGCCGACGTCAGTACACGAAGACTGACTCTTCTTACTGTCTATGGTTTGAACAATTCCTGTGACACTAGTTATAGATTCCGATGCTTCACTTCAGGTTTATTGTATCCCTCTGACCTTCTTATTGACGATGAAACACAGAAATTGCATCGGAATTAAATAGAAAGGCACAATGCCGGCTTAACTACAAGAAGACTGACTCTTCTTACTGACTATGTTTTGAACCATTCCTGTGACACTAGTTATAGATTCCGATGCATCACTTCAGGTTTGCTGTATACCTTGGACCTTCTTATTGACGATGAAACACAGAAATTGCATCGGAATTAAATACAAAAGGCACAATGCCGACTTACATACAAGAAGACTGACACTTCCTACTGTCTATGTTTTTAACCATTCCTGTGACACTAGTTTTGGATTACGATGCTTCACTTCAGGTTTACTCTATCCCTCTGACCTTCTTATTGACGATGAAACACAGAAATTGGATCGGAATTAAATAGAAAAGGCACAATGCCGACGTAAGTACAAGAAATTGACTCTTCTTACTGACTATGTTTGAACCATTCCTGTGACACTAGTTATAGATTCCGATGATTCACTTCAGCTTTACTGTATCCCTTGGACCTTCTTATTGACGATGAAACACAGAAATTGCATCGGAATTAAATACAAAAGGCAAAATGCCGACATAAGTATACGAAGACTGACTCTTCTTACTGTCTATGTTTTGAACCATTCCTGTGACACTAGTTATAGATTCCTATGCTACACACCAGGTTTGCTGTATCCCTTGGACCGTCTTATTGACGCTGAAACACAGAAATAGCATCGGAATTAAATACAAAGGGCACAATGCCGACTTAAGTACAAGAAGACTTACTCCTATTCCTGACTGTGTTTTGAATCATTCCTGTGACACTAGTTATAGATTCCGATGCTTAACCTCAGGTTTACTGTATCCCTCTGACCTTCTTATTGACGATGAAACACAGAAATGGCATCGGAATTAAATAGAAAAGGCACAATGCCGACTTAAGTGCAAGAAGACTGACTCTTCTTACTGTCTATGTTTTGAACCTTTCCTGTGACACTTGTTATAGATTCATATGCTTCTCTCCAGGTTTACTGTATCCCTTGGACCTTCTTATTGACGATGAAACACAGAAATTGCATCGGAATTAAATAGAAAAGGCACAATGCCGACTTAACTACAAGAAGACTGACTCTTCTTACTGACTATGTTTTCAACCATTCCTGTGACACTAGTTATAGATTCCGATGCATCACTTCAGGTTTGCTGTATACCTTGGACCTTCTTATTGACGATGAAACACAGAAATTGCATCGGAATTAAATACAAAAGGCACAATGCCGACTTACGTACAAGAAGACTGACACTTCCTTCTGTCTATGTTTTGAACCATTCCTGTGACACTAGTTTTGGATTACAATGCTTCACTTCAGGTTTACTCTATCCCTTGGACCTTCTTATTGACGATGAAACACAGAAAATGCCTCGGAATTAAATAGAAAAGGCACAATGCCGACTTAAGGACAAGAAGACTGACTCTTCTTACTGACTATGTTTTGAACCATTCCTGTGATACTAGTTATAGATTCCGATGCTTCACCTCAGGTTTACTGTATCCCTCTGACGTTCTTATTGACGATGAAACACAGAAGTTGCATCGGAATTAAATACAAATGCCACAATGCCGACTTAACTACAAGAAGACTGACTCTTCGTACTGTCTATGTGTGGAACCATTCCTGTGACACTAGTTACAGATTCCGATGCTTCACTCCAGGTTTACTGTATCCCTTGGACCTTCTTGATGACGATGAAACACAGAAATTGCATCGGAATTAAATAGAAAAGGCACAATGCCGACGTAAGTACAAGAAGACTGACTCTTCTTACTGACTATGTTTTGAACCATTCCTGTGACACTAGTTATAGATTCCGATGCTTCACTTCAGGTTTACTGTATCCCTTGGACCTTCATATTGACGATGAAACACAGAAATTGCATCGGAATTAAATACAAAAGGCAAAATGCCGACTTAAGTATACGAAGACTGACTCTTCTTACAGTCTATGTTTTGAACCATTCCTGTGACACTAGTTATAGATTCCTATGCTACACTCCAGGTTGGACCGTCTTATTGACAATGAAACACAGAAATTGCATCGGAATTAAATACAAAGGGCACAATGCCGACTTAAGCACAAGAAGACTGACTCTTCTTCCTGACTGTGTTTTGAACCATTCCTGTGACACTAATTATAGATTCCGATGCTTCACCTCAGGTTTACTGTATCCCTCTGACCTTCTTATTGACGATGAAACACAGAAATTGCATCGGAATTAAATAGAAAAGGCACAATGCCGACTTAAGTACAAGAAGACTGACTCTTCTTACTGTCTATGTTTTGAACCTTTCCTGTGACACTTGTTATAGATTCCGATGCTTCACTCCAGGTTTACTGTATCCCTTGGACCTTCTTATTGACGATGAAACACAGAAATTGCATCGGAATTAAATAGAAAAGGCACAATGCCGACTTAAGTACAAAAGGACTGACTCTTCTTACTGATTATAGTTTGAACCAATCCTGTGACACTAGTTATAGATTCCGATGCTTTACGTCAGGGTAACTGTATACCTTGGACCTTCTTACTGACGATGAAACACAGAAATTGCATCGGAATTAAATACAAAAGGCACAATGCCAACTTAAGGACAAGAAGACTGACTCTTCTTGCTGACTATGTTTTGAACCATTCCTGTGACACTAGTTATAGATTCCGATGCTTCACCTCAGGTTTACTGTATCCCTCTGACGTTCTTATTGACGATGAAACTCAGAATTAAATATAAAAGCCACAATGCCGACTTAAGTACAAAAAGACTGACTCTTCTTACTGTCTATGTTTTGAACCATTCCTGTGACACTAGTTATAGATTCCGATGCGTCACTTCAGGTTTACTGTTTCCCTTGGCCCTTCTTATTGACGATGAATCACAGAAATTGCTTCGGAATTAAATAGAAAAGGCACAATGCCGACTTAAGTACAAGAAGACTGACTCTTCATACTGTCTATATTTTGAACCATTCCAGTGACACTAGTTATAGATTCCGATGCTTCACTTAAGATTTACTTTATCCCTTGGACCTTCTTATTGACGATGAAACACTGATATTACATCGGAATTAAATCCAAAAGGCACAATGCCGACTTAAGTACGAGAAGACCAACTCTTCCTACTGTCTATGTTTTGAACCATTACTGTGACTCTAGTTATAGATTCCGGTGCTTCACTCCAGGTTTACTGTATCCCTTGGACCTACTTATTGACAATGAAACACAGAAATTCCATTGGAATTAAATACAAAAGGCACAATGCCGACTTAAGGACAAGAAGACTGATTCTTCTTACTGACTATGTTTTGAACCATTCCTGTGACACTAGTTATAGACTCCTATGCTTGACTTCATGTTTACTGTATCCCTATAACCCTCTTATTGACGATGAAACACAGAAATTGCATCGCAATTAAATACAAAAGGCACAATGCCGACTTTAGTACAAGAAGACTGACTCTTTTTACTGTATAAGTTTGAACCATTCCTGCTACACTGGTTATAGATTCCGATGCTTCACTTCAGGTTTACTGTATCCCTCGGACCTTCTTATTGACGGTGAAACACATAAATTGCATCGGAATTAAATACGAAAGGCACAATTCCGACTTACGTACAAGAAGACTGACACTTCCTTCTGTCTATGTTTGAACCATTCCTGTGACACTAGTTTTGGATTACAATGCTTCACTTCAGGTTTACTCTATCCCTTGGGCCTTCTTATTGACGATGAAACACAGAAAATGCCTCGGAATTAAATAGAAAAGGCACAATGCCGACTTAAGGACAAGAAGACTGACTCTTCTTACTGACTATGTTTTGAACCATTCCTGTGATACTAGCTATAGATTCCGATGCTTAACCTCAGGTTTACTGTATCCCTCTGACCTTCTTATTGACGATGAAACACAGAAATTGCATCGGAATTAAATAGAAAAGGCACAATGCCGACTTAAGTACAAGAAGACTGACTCTTCTTACTGTCTATGTTTGAACCTTTCCTGTGACACTTGTTATAGATTCCGATGCCTCACTCCAGGTTTACTGTTTCCCTTGGAGCTTCTTATTGACGATGAAACACAGAAATTGCATCGGAATTAAATACAAAAGGCAAAATGTCGACTTAAGTATACGAAGACTGACTCTTCTTACTGTCTATGTTTTGAACCATTCCTGTGACACTAGTTATAGATTCCTATGCTACACTCCAGGTTTACTGTATCCCTCTGACCTTCTTATTGACGATGAAACACAGAAATTGCACCGGAATTAAATAGAAAAGGCACAATGCCGACTTAAGTACAAGAAGACCGACTCTTCTTACTGTCTATGTTTTGAACCATTACTGTGACTCTTGTTACAGATTCCGGTGCTTCACTCCAGGTTTACTGTATCCCATGGACCTACTTATTGACGAAGAAACACAGAAATTGCATCGGAATTAAATACGAAAGGCACAATGCCGGCTTAAGGACAAGAAGACTGACTCTTCGTACTGTCTATGTGTTGAACCTTTCCTGTGACACTTGTTATAGATTCCGATGCATCACTCCAGGTTTACTGTATCCCTTGGATCTTGTTATTGACGATGAAACACAGAAATTGCGGCGGAATTAAATAGAAAAGGCACAAAGCCGACTTAAGTACAAAAAGACTGACTCTTCTTACTGACTATTCTTTGAACCATTCCTGTGACACTAGTTATAGGTTCCGATGCTTCACTTCAGGTTTGCTGTATACCTTGGACCTTCTTATTGACGATGAAACACAGAAATTGCATCGGAATTATATACAAAAGGCACAATGCCGACTTATGTACAAGAAGACTGACTCTTCCTACTGTCTATGATTTGAACCATTCCTGTGACACTAGTTTTGGATTCCGATGCTTCACTTCAGGTTTACTGTATCCATCTGACCTTCATATTGACGATGAATCACAGAAATTGCATCGGAATTAAATACAAAAGCCACAATGCCGACGTAAGTAGAAGAAGACTGACTCTTCTTACTGTCTATATTTTAAGCCTTTCCAGTGACACTAGTTATAGATTCCGATGCGTGACTTCAGGTTTATTGTATCCCTTGGACCTTCTTATTGACGATGAAACACTGATATTGCATCGGAATTAAATACAAAAGGCACAATGCCGACTTAAGTACAAGAAGACCGACTCTTCTTACTGTCTATGTTTTGAACCATTACTGTGACTCTAGTTACAGATTCCGGTGCTTCACTCCAGGTTTACTGTATCCCATGGACCTACTTATTGACGAAGAAACACAGAAATTGCATCGGAATTAAATACGAAAGGCACAATGCCGGCTTAAGGACAAGAAGACTGACTCTTCGTACTGTCTATGTTTGGAACCATTCCTGTGACACTAGTTATAGATTCCGATGCGTGACTTCAGGTTTACTGTTTCCCTTGGACCTACTTATTGACGATGAATCACAGAAATTGCATCGGAATTAAATAGAAAAGGCACAATGCCGACTTAAGTACAAAAAGAGTGACTCTTCTTACTGATTATAGTTTGAACCAATCCTGTGACACTAGTTATGGATTACGATGCTTCACTTCAGGTTTACTGTATCCCTCTGACCTTATTGCCGATGAAACACAGAAATTGCATCGGAATTAAATACAAAAGGCACAATGCCGACTTAAGGACAAGAAGACTGACTCTACTTACTGACTATGATTTGAACCATTCCTGTGAGACTAGTTATAGATTTCGATGCTTCACCTTAGGTTTACTGTATCCCTCTGACGTTCTTATTGACGATGAAACACAGACATTGCATCGGAATTAAATACAAATGCCACAATGCCGACTTTAGTACAAGAAGACTGACTCTTTGTACTGTCTATGTGTGGAACCATTCCTGTGACACTAGTTATAGATTCCGATGCTTCACTTCAGGTTTACCGTTTCCCTTGGACCTTCTTATTGACGATGAAACACAGAAATTGCATCGGAATTAAATACAAAAGGCAGAATGCCGACTTAAGTATGAGATGACTGACTCTTCCTACTGTCTATCTTTTGAACCATTTCTGTGACACTAGTTATAGAGTCCGATGCTTCAGTTCAGGTTTACTGTATCCCTTGGACCTTCTTATTGACGATGAATCACAGAAATTGCATCGGAATTAAATACAAAAGCCACAATGCCGACTTAAGTACAAGAAGACTGACTCTACGTACTGTCTATGTTTGGAACCATTCTTGTGACACTAGTTATAGATTCCGATGCGTCACTTCAGGTTTACTGTTTCCCTTGGACCTTCTTATTGACGATGAATCACAAAAATATCATCGGAATTAAATAGAAAAGGCACAATGCCGACTTAAGTACAAGAAGACTGACTCTTCATACTGTCTATATTTTTAACCATTCCAGTGACCGTAGTTATAGATTCCGATGCTTCACTTCAGGTTTAATGTATCCCTTGGACCTACTTATTGACGATGAAACACAGAAATTGCATCGGAATAAAATACAAATGGCACAATGCCGACTTAAGGACAATTATACTGATTGTTCTTACTGACTATGTTTTGAACCATTCCTGTGATACTAGTTATAGACTCCGATGCTTGACTTCATGTTTACTGTATCCCTATGACCCTCTTATTGACGATGAAACACAGAAATTGCATTGGAATTAAATACAAAAGGCACAATGCCGACTTTAGTACAAGAAGACTGACTCTTCTTACTGTATATGTTTGAACCATTCCTGCTACACTGGTTATAGATTCCGATGCTTCACTTCAGGTTTACTGTATCCCTCTGACCTTCTTATTGACGGTGAAACACAGAAATTGCATCGGAATCAAATACGAAAGGCACAATGCCGACTTAAGTACAAGAAGACTGACTCTTCTTATTGACTATGTTTTGAACCATTCCTGTGACACTAGTTACAGATTCCGATGCTTCACTTCAGGTTTACTGTATCCCTCTGACCTTCTTAGTGACGATGAAACAGAGAAATTGCATCGGAATTAAATCGAAATGGCACAATGCCGACTTACGTACAAGAAGACTGACTCTTCTTGCTGTCTATGTTTTGAAACAATCCTGTGACACTAGTTGTTGATTCCGATGCTTCACTTCAGGTTTACTGTATCCCTTGGACCTTCTTATTGACGATGAAACACAGAAATTGCATCGGAATTAAATACAAAAGGCACAATGCCGACTTAAGTACAAGAACACTGACTCTTCCTACTGGCTATGTTTTGAACCATTCCTGTGACACTAGTTATAGATTCCGACGCTTCACTTCAGGTTTACTGTATCGCTTGTACCTTCTTATTGACGATGAAACACAGAAATTGCATCGAAATTAAATACAAAAGGCAAAATGCCGACTTAAGTATACGAAGACTGACTCTTCTTACTGTCTATATTTTGAACCATTCCTGTGAAACTAGTTATAGATTCCTATGCTACACTCCAGGTTTACTGTATCCCTTGTACCTTCTTATTGACGATGAAACACAGAAATTGCATCGGAATGAAATACGAAGGGCACTATGCCGACTTAAGTACAAGAAGACTGACTCTTCTTCCGGACTATGCTTTGAACCATTCCTGTGACACTAGTTATAGATTCCGATGCTTCACCTCAGGTTTACTGTATCCCTCTGACCTTCTTATTGACGATGAAACCCAGAAATTGCATCGGAATTAAATAGAAAAGGCACAATGCCGACTTAAGTACAAGAAGACTGACTCTTCTTACTGTCTATGTTTTGAACCTTTCCTGTGACACTTGTTATAGATTCCGATGCTTCACTTCAGGTTTACTGTATCTCTTGGATCTTCTTATCGACGATGAAACACAGAAATTGCGTCGGAATTAAATAGAAAAGGATATAAAGCCGACTTAAGTACAAAAAGACTGACTCTTCTTACTGATTATAGTTTGAACCAGTCCTGTGACACTAGTTATAGATTCCGATGCTTCACTTCAGGTTTACTGTTTCCCATGGACCTTCTTATTGACGATGAAACACAGAAATTGCATCGGAATTAAATACAAAAGGCACAATGCCGACTTAAGTATGAGATGACTGACTCTTTCTACTGTCTATCTTTTGAACCATTTCTGTGACACTAGTTATAGAGTCCGATGCTTCACTTCAGGTTTACTGTATCCCTTGGACCTTCTTATTGACGATGAATCATAGAAATTGCATCGGAATTAAATACAAAAGGCACAATGCCGACTTAAGGACAAGAAGACTGACTCTTTTTACTGACTATGTTTTGAACCATTCCTGTTACACTAGTTATAGATTCCGATGCTTCACTTCAGGTTTACTGTATACCTCTAACCTTCTTATTGACGATGAAACACAGAAATTGCATTGGAATTAAATACAAAAGCCACAATGCCGACTTAAGTACAGGAAGACTGACTCTTCGTACTGTCTATGTTTGGAACCATTCCTGTGACACTAGTTATAGATTCCGATGCGTCACTTCAGGTTTACTGTTTCCCTTGGACCTTCTTATTGACGATGAATCACAGAAATTGCATTGGAATTAAATACAAAAGCCACAATGCCGACTTAAGTACAAGAAGACTGACTCTTCGTACTGTCTATGTTTGGAACCATTCCTGTGACACTAGTTATAGATTCCGATGCTTCACTTCGGGTTTACTGTTTCCCTCGGACCTTCTTATTGACGATGAATCACAGAAATTGCATCGGAATTAAATACAAAAGGCACAATGCCGACATAAGTACAAGAAGACTGTCTCTTCTTACTGTCTATGTTTTGAACCAATCCTGTGACACTAGTTGTAGATTCCGACGCTTCACTTCAGGTTCACTGTATCCCTTGCACCTTCTTATTGACGATGAAACACAGAAATTGCATCGGAATTAAATACAAAAGCCACAATGCCGTCTTAAGTACAAGAAGACTGACTCTTCGTACTGTCTATGTTTGGAACCATTCCTGTGACACTAGTTGTGGAATCCGATGCTTCACTTCAGGTTTACTGTATCCCACTGACCTTCTTATTGACGATGAAACACAGAAATTGCATCGGAATTAAATACAAAAGGCACAATGCCAACTTAAGGACAAGAAGACTGACTCTTCTTACTGACTATGCTTTGAACCATTCCTGTGACACTAGTTATAGATTCCGTTGCTTCACTTCAGGTTTAATGTATCCCTTGGGCCTTCGCATTGACGATGAAACACAGAAATTGCATCGGATTTAAATACAAAAGGCAAAATGCCGACTTAAGTACACGAAGACTGACTCATCTTACTGTCTATGTTTTGAACCATTCCTGTGACACTAGTTATAGATTCCGATGCTTCACTTCAGGTTTATTGTATCCCTCTGACCTTCTTATTGACGATGAAACACAGAAATTGCATCGGAAATAAATAGAAAAGGCACAATGCTGACTTAAGGACAAGAAGACTGACTCTTCTTACTGACTATGCTATGAACCATTCCTGTGACACTAGTTATAGATTCCGATGCTTCACCTCAGGTTTACTGTATCCCTCTGACGTTCTTATTGACGATGAAACACAGAAATTGCATCGGAATGAAATACAAAATATACAATGCCGACTTAAGTACAAGAAGACTGACTCTTCGTACTGTCTATGTGTGGTACCATTTCTGTGACACTAGTTATAGATTCCGATGCTTCACTTCAGGTTTACTGTTTCCCTTGGACCTTCTTATTGACGATGAAAGACAGAAATGGCATCGGAATTAAATACAAAAGGCACTATGCCGACTTAAGTATGAGATGACTGACTCTTTCTACTGTCTATATTTTGAACCATTTCTGTGACACTAGTTATAGCGTCCGATGTTTCACTTCAGGTTTACTGTATCCCTTGGACCTTCTTATTGACGATGAATCACAGAAATTGCATCGGAATTAAATACAAATGCACAATGCCGACTTAAGTACAAGAAGACTGACTCTTCCTACTATCTATGTTTTGAACCATTCCTGTGACACTAGTTATGGATTCCGATGCTTCTGCCGATGAAACACAGAAATTGCATCGGAATTAAATACAAAAGGCACAATGCCGACTTAAGTACAAGAAGACTGACTCTTCTTACTGACTATGCTTTGAACCATTTCTGTGACACTAGTTATAGCGTCCGATGCTTCACTTCAGGTTTACTGTATCCCGTGGACCTTCTTATTGACGATGTATCACAGAAATTGCATCGGAATTAAATACAAATGCACAATGCCGACTTAAGTACAAGAAGACTGACTCTTCCTACTATCTATGTTTAGAACCATTCCTGTGACACTAGTTATGGATTCCGATGCTTCACTTCAGGTTTACTGTATCCCTCTGACCTTCTTATTGACGATGAAACACAGAAATTGCATCGGAATTAAATACAAAAAACACAATGCCGACTTAAGTACAAGAAGACTGACTCTTCCTACTGTCTATGTTTTGAACCATTCCTGTGACACTAGTTATGGATTCCGATGCTTCACTTCAGGTTTACTGTATCCCTCTGACCTTATTGCCGATGAAACACAGAAATTGCATCGGAATTAAATACAAAAGGCACAATGCCGACTAAAGGACAAGAAGACTGACTCTACTTACTGACTATGATTTGAACCATTCCTGTGAGACTAGTTATAGATTTCGATGCTTCACCTTAGGTTTACTGTATCCCTCTGACGTTCTTATTGACGATGAAACACAGACATTGCATCGGAATTAAATACAAATGCCACAATGCCGACTTAAGTACAAGAAGACTGACTCTTCGTACTGTCTATGTGTGGAACCATTCCTGTGACACTAGTTATAGATTTCCGATGCTTCACTTCAGGTTCACCGTTTCCCTTGGACCTTCTTATTGACGATGAAACACAGAAATTGCATCGGAATTAAATACAAAAGGCAGAATGCCGACTTAAGTATGAGATGACTGACTCTTCCTACTGTCTATCTTTTGAACCATTTCTGTGACACTAGTTATAAAGTCCGATGCTTCAGTTCAGGTTTACTGTATCCCTTGGACCTTCTTATTGACGATGAATCACAGAAATTGCATCGGAATTAAATACAAAAGCCACAATGCCGACTTAAGTACAAGAAGACTGACTCTACCTACTGTCTATGCTTGGAACCATTCCTGTGACACTAGTTATAGATTCCGATGCGTCACTTCCGATTTAATGTTTCCCTTGGACCTTCTTATTGACGATGAATCAGAGAAATATCAACGGAATTAAATAGAAAAGGCACAATGCGGACTTAAGTACAAGAAGACTGACTCTTCATACTGTTTATATTTTGAACCATTCCAGTGACCCTAGTTATAGATTCCGATGCTTCACTTCAGGTTTAATGTATCCCTTGGACCTACTTATTGACGATGAAAGACAGAAATTGCATCGGAATTAAATACAAATGGCACAATGCCGACTTAAGGACAAGGATACTGATTCTTCTTACTGACTATGTTTTGAACCATTCCTGTGACACTAGTTATAGACTCCGATGCTTGACTTCATGTTTACTGTATCCCTTGTACCTTCTTATTGACGATGAAACACAGAAATTGCATCGAAATTAAATACAAAAGGCAAAATGCCGACTTAAGTATACGAAGACTGACTCTTCTTACTGTCTATGATTTGAACCATTACTGTGACACTAGTTATAGATTCCTATGCTACACTCCAGGTTTACTGTATCCCTTGGACCTTCTTATTGACGATGAAACACAGAAATTGCATCGGAATTAAATACGAAGGGCACTATGCCAACTTAAGTACAAGAAGACTGACTCTTCTTCCGGACTATGTTTTGAACCATTCCTGTGACACTGGTTATAGATTCCGATGCTTCACCTCAGGTTTACTGTATCCCTCTGACCTTCTTATGGACGATGAAACACAGAAATTGCATCGGAATTAAATAGAAAAGGCACAATGCCGACTTAAGTACAAGAAGACTGACTCTTCTTACTGTCTATGTTTTGAACCTTTCCTGTGACACTTGTTATAGATTCCGATGCTTCACTTCAGGTTTACTGTATCTCTTGGATCTTCTTATTGACGATGAAACACAGAAATTGCGTCGGAATTAAATAGAAAATGCCATAAAGCCGACTTAAGTACTAAAAGACTGACTCTTCTTACTGATTATAGTTTGAACCATTCCTGTGACACTAGTTATAGATTCCGATGCTTCACTTCAGGTTTACTGTTTCCCATGGACCTTCTTATTGACGATGAAACACAGAAATTGCATCGGAATTAAATACAAAATGCACAATGCCGACTTAAGTATGAGATGACTGACTCTTTTTCCTGTCTATCTTTTGAACCATTTCTGTGACACTAGTTATAGAGTCCGATGCTTCACTTCAGGTTTACTTTATCCCTTGGACCTTCTTATTGACGATGAATCTTAGAAATTGCATCGGAATTAAATACAAAAGGCACAATGCCGACTTAAGGACAAGAAGACTGTCTCTTTTTACTGACTATGTTTTGAACCATTCCTGGGACTCTAGTTATAGATTCCGATGCTTCACTTCAGGTTTACTGTATACCTCTGACCTTCTTATTGACGATGAAACACAGAAATTGCATCGGAATTAAATACAAAAGCCACAATGCCGACTTAAGTACAAGAAGACTGACTCTTCGTGCTGTCTATGTTTGGAACCATTCCTGTGACACTAGTTATAGATTCTGATGCTTCACTTCAGGTTTACTGTTTCCCTTGGACCTTATTATTGACGATGAAACACAGAAATTGCATCGGAATTAAATACAAAAGGCACAATGCCGACCAAAGTATGAGACGACTGACTCTTTCTACTGTCTATCTTTTGAACCATTTCTGTGACACTAGTTATAGAGTCCGATGCTTCACTTCAGGTTTACTGTATCCCTTGGACCTTCTTATTGACGATGAATCACAGAAATTGCATTGGAATTAAATACAAAAGCCACAATGCCGACTTAACTACAAGAAGTCTGACTCTTCGTACTGTCTATGTTTGGAACCATTCCTGCGACACTAGCTATAGATTCCGATGCTTCACTTCAGGTTTACTGTTTCCCTTGAACCTTCTTATTGACGATGAATCACAGAAATTGCATCGGAATTAAATACAAAAGGCACAATGCCGACTTAAGTACAAGAAGACTGTCTCTTCTTACTGTCTATGTTTTGAACCAATCCTGTGACACTAGTTGTAGATTCCGATGCTTCACTTCAGGTTCACTGTATCCCTTGCACCTTCTTATTGACGATGAAACACAGAAATTGCATCGGAATTAAATACAAAAGCCACAATGCCGACTTAAGTACAAGAAGACTGACTCTTCGTACTGTCTATGTTTGGAACCATTCCTGTGACACTAGTTGTGGATTCCGATGCTTCACTTCAGGTTTACTGTATCCCACTGACCTTCTTATTGACGATGAAACACAGAAATTGCATCGGAATTAAATACAAAAGGCACAATGCCAACTTAAGGACAAGAAGACTGACTCTTCTTACTGACTATGCTTTGAACCATTCCTGTGACACTAGTTATAGATTCCGATGCTTCACTTCAGGTTTAATGTATCCCTTGGGCCTTCGCATTGACGATGAAACACAGAAATTGCATCGGATTTAAATACAAAAGTCAAAATGCCGACTTAGGTACACGAAGACTGACTCTTCTTACTGTCTATGTTTTGAACCATTCCTGTGACACTGGTTATAGATTCCGATGCTTCACTTCAGATTTATTGTATCCCTCTGACCTTCTTATTGACGATGAAACACAGAAATTGCATCGGAAATAAATAGAAAAGGCACAATGCTGACTTAAGGACAAGAAGACTGACTCTTCTTTCTGACTATGTTATGATCCATTCCTGTGACACTAGTTATAGATTCCGATGCTTCACCTCAGGTTTACTGTATCCCTCTGACGTTCTTATTGACGATGAAACACAGAAATTACATCGGAATTAAATACAAAATATACAATGCCGACTTAAGTACAAGAAGACTGACTCTTCGTACTGTCTATGTGTGGTACCATTTCTGTGACACTAGTTATAGATTCCGATGCTTCTCTTCAGGTTTGCTGTATACCTTGGACCTTCTTATTGACGATGAAACACAGAAGTTGCATCGGAATTGAATACAAAAGGCACAATGCCGACTTACGTACGAGAAGAATGACACTTCCTACAGTCTATGTTTTGAACCATTCCTGTGACACTAGTTTTTGATTCCGATGCTTCACTTCAGGTTTACTGTATCCCTCTGACCTTCTTATTGACGATGAATCACAGAAATTGCATCGGAATTAAATACAGAAGGCACAATGCCGACTTAACTACAAGAAGACTGACTCTTCCTACTGTCTATGTTTTGAACCATTCCTGTGACACTAGTTATGGATTGCGATGCTTCACTTCAGGTTTACTGTATCCCTTTGACCTTATTGCCGATGAAACACAGAAATTGCATCGGAATTAAATACAAAAGGCACAATGCCGACTTAAGGACAAGAGGACTGACTCTACTTACTGACTATGATTTGAACCATTCTTGTGAGACTAGTTATAGATTTCGATGCTTCACCTTAGGTTTACTGTATCCCTCTGACGTTCTTATTGACGATGAAACACAGACATTGCATCGGAATTAAATACAAATGCCACAATGCCGACTTAAGTACAAGAAGAATGACTCTTCGTACTGTCTATGTGTGGAACCATTCCTGTGACACTAGTTATAGATTCCGATGCTTCACTTCAGGTTTACTGTATCCCTCTGACCTTCTTAGTGACGATGAAACAGAGAAATTGCATCGGAAATAAATACAAAAGGCACAATGCCGACTTTAGTACAAGAAGACTGACTCTTCTTACTGTATATGTTTGAACCATTCCTGCTACACTGGTTATAGATTCCGATGCTTCACTTCAGGTTTACTGTATCCCTCTGACCTTCTTATTGACGGTGAAACACAGAAAGTGCATCGGAATTAAATACGAAAGGCACAATGCCGACTTAAGTACAAGAAGACTGACTCTTCTTATTGACTATGTTTTGAACCATTCCTGTGACACTAGTTACAGATTCCGATGCTTCACTTCAGGTTTACTGTATCCCTCTGACCTTCTTAGTGACGATGAAACAGAGAAATTGCATCGGAATTAAATAGAAAAGGCACAATGCCGACTTAAGTACAAGAAGACTGACTCTTCTTGCTGTCTATGTTTTGAACCAATCCTGTGACACTAGTTGTAGATTCTGATGCTTCACTTCAGGTTTACTGTATCCCTTGGACCTTCTTATTGACGAAGAAACACAGAAATTGCATCGGAATTAAGTACAAAAGGCACAATGCCGACTTGAGTACAAGAACACTGACTCTTCCTACTGGCTATGATTTGAACCATTCCTGTGACACTAGTTATAGATTCCGACGCTTCACTTCAGGTTTACTGTCTCCCTTGTACCTTCTTATTGACGATGAAACACAGAAATTGCATCGAAATTAAATACAAAAGGCAAAATACCGACTTAAGTATACGAAGACTGACTCTTCTTACTGTCTATGTTTTGAACCATTCCTGTGACACTAGTTATAGATTCCTATGCTACACTCCAGGTTTACTGTATCCCTTGGACGTTCTTATTGACGATGAAACACAGAAATTGCATCGGAATTAAATAGAAAAGGCACAATGCCGACTTAAGTACAAGAAGACTGACTCTTCTTACTGTCTATGTTTTGAACCTTTCCTGTGACACTTGTTATAGATTCCGATGCTTCACTTCAGGTTTACTGTATCTCTTGGATCTTCTTATTGACGATGAAACTCAGAAATTGCGTCGGAATTAAATAGAAAAGGCCATAAAGCCGACTTAAGTACAAAAAGACTGACTCTTCTTACTGATTATAGTTTGAACTATTCCTGTGACACTAGTTATAGATTCCGATGCTTCACTTCAGGTTTACTGTTTCCCATGGACCTTCTTATTGACGATGAAACACAGAAATTGCATCGGAATTAAATACAAAAGGCACAATGCCGACTTAAGTATGAGATGACTGACTCTTTCTACTGTCTATCTTATGAACCATTTCTGTGACACTAGTTATAGAGTCCGATGCTTGACTTCAGGTTTACTGTATCCCTTGGACCTTCTTGTTGACGATGAATCATAGAAATTGAATCGGAATTAAATACAAAATGCACAATGCCGACTTAAGGACATGAAGTCTGACTCTTTTTACTGACTATGCTTTGAACCATTCCTGTGACACTAGTTATAGATTCCGATGCTTCACTTCAGGTTTACTGTATACCTCTGACCTTCTTATTGACGATGAAACACAGAAATTGCATTGGAATTAAATACAAAAGCCACAATGCCGACTTAAGTACAAGAAGACTGACTCTTCGTACTGTCTATGTTTGGAACCATTCCTGTGACACTAGTTATAGATTCCGATGCGTCACTTCAGGTTTACTGTTTCCCTTGGACCTTCTTATTGACGATGAATCACAGAAATTGCATTGGAATTAAATACAAAAGCCACAATGCCGACTTAAGTACAAGAAGACTGACTTTTCGTACTGTCTATGTTTGGAACCATTCCTGTGACACTAGTTATAGATTCCGATGCTTCACTTCAGGTTTACTGTTTCCCTTGGACCTTCTTATTGACGATGAAACACAGAAATTGCATCGGAATTAAATACAAAAGCCACAATGCCGACTTAAGTACAAGAAGACTGACTCTTCGTACTGTCTATGTTTGGAACCATTCCTGTGACACTAGTTGTGGATCTCGATGCTTCACTTCAGGTTTACTGTATCCCACTGACCTTCTAATTGACGATGAAACACAGAAATTGCATCGGAATTAAATACAAAAGGCACAATGCCAACTTAAGGACACGAAGACTGACTCTTCTTACTGACTATGCTTTGAACCATTCCTGTGACACTAGTTATAGATCCCGATGCTTCACTTCAGGTTTAATGTATCCCTTGGGCCTTCGCATTGACGATGAAACACAGAAATTGCATCGGATTTAAATACAAAAGGCAAAATGCCGACTTAAGTACACGAAGACTGACTCTTCTTACTGTCTATGTTTTGAACCATTCCTGTGACACTAGTTATAGATTCCGATGCTTCACTTCAGGTTTATTGTATCCCTCTGACCTTCTTATTGACGATGAAACACAGAAATTGCATAGGAAATAAATAGAAAAGGCACAATGCTGACTTACGGACAAGAAGTCTGACTCTTCTTACTGACTATGTTATGAACCATTCCTGTGACACTAGTTATAGATTCCGATACTTCACCTCAGGTTTACTGTATCCCTCTGACGTTCTTATCGACGATGAAACACAGACATTGCATCGGAATTAAATACAAATGCCACAATGCCGACTTAAGTACAAGAAGACTGACTCTTCGTACTGTCTATGTGTGGAACCATTCCTGTGACACTAGTTATAGATTCCGATGCTTCACTTCAGGTTTACTGTATCCCTCTGACCTTCTTAGTGACGATGAAACAGAGAAATTGCATCGGAAGTAAATACAAAAGGCACAATGCCGACTTACGTACGAGAAGACTGACACTTCCTACAGTCTATGTTTTGAACCATTCCTGTGACACTAGTTTTTGATTCCGATGCTTCACTTCAGGTTTACTGTATCCCTCTGACCTTCTTATTGACGATGAATCACAGAAATTGCATCGGAATTAAATACAGAAGGCACAATGCCGACTTAACTACAAGAAGACTGACTCTTCCTACTGTCTATGTTTTGAACCATTCCTGTGACACTAGTTATGGATTGCGATGCTTCACTTCAGGTTTACTGTATCCCTTTGACCTTATTGCCGATGAAACACAGAAATTGCATCGGAATTAAATACAAAAGGCACAATGCCGACTTAAGGACAAGAGGACTGACTCTACTTACTGACTATGATTTGAACCATTCTTGTGAGACTAGTTATAGATTTCGATGCTTCACCTTAGGTTTACTGTATCCCTCTGACGTTCTTATTGACGATGAAACACAGACATTGCATCGGAATTAAATACAAATGCCACAATGCCGACTTAAGTACAAGAAGAATGACTCTTCGTACTGTCTATGTGTGGAACCATTCCTGTGACACTAGTTATAGATTCCGATGCTTCACTTCAGGTTTACTGTATCCCTCTGACCTTCTTAGTGACGATGAAACAGAGAAATTGCATCGGAAATAAATACAAAAGGCACAATGCCGACTTTAGTACAAGAAGACTGACTCTTCTTACTGTATATGTTTGAACCATTCCTGCTACACTGGTTATAGATTCCGATGCTTCACTTCAGGTTTACTGTATCCCTCTGACCTTCTTATTGACGGTGAAACACAGAAAGTGCATCGGAATCAAATACGAAAGGCACAATGCCGACTTAAGTACAAGAAGACTGACTCTTCTTATTGACTATGTTTTGAACCATTCCTGTGACACTAGTTACAGATTCCGATGCTTCACTTCAGGTTTACTGTATCCCTCTGACCTTCTTAGTGACGATGAAACAGAGAAATTGCATCGGAATTAAATAGAAAAGGCACAATGCCGACTTAAATACAAGAATACTGACTCTTCTTGCTGTCTATGTTTTGAACCAATCCTGTGACACTAGTTGTAGATTCTGATGCTTCACTTCAGGTTTACTGTATCCCTTGGACCTTCTTATTGACGATGAAACACAGAAATTGCATCGGAATTAAGTACAAAAGGCACAATGCCGACTTGAGTACAAGAACACTGACTCTTCCTACTGGCTATGATTTGAACCATTCCTGTGACACTAGTTATAGATTCCGACGCTTCACTTCAGGTTTACTGTCTCCCTTGTACCTTCTTATTGACGATGAAACACAGAAATTGCATCGAAATTAAATACAAAAGGCCAAATGCCGACTTAAGTATACGAAGACTGACTCTTCTTACTGTCTATGTTTTGAACCATTCCTGTGACACTAGTTATAGATTCCTATGCTACACTCCAGGTTTACTGTATCCCTTGGACCTTCTTATTGACGATGAAACACAGAAATTGCATCGGAATTAAATAGAAAAGGCACAATGCCGACTTAAGTACAAGAAGACTGACTCTTCTTACTGTCTATGTTTTGAACCTTTCCTGTGACACTTGTTATAGATTCCGATGCTTCACTTCAGGTTTACTGTATCTCTTGGATCTTCTTATTGACGATGAAACTCAGAAATTGCGTCGGAATTAAATAGAAAAGGCCATAAAGCCGACTTAAGTACAAAAAGACTGACTCTTCTTACTGATTATAGTTTGAACTATTCCTGTGACACTAGTTATAGATTCCGATGCTTCACTTCAGGTTTACTGTTTCCCATGGACCTTCTTATTGACGATGAAACACAGAAATTGCATCGGAATTAAATACAAAAGGCACAATGCCGACTTAAGTATGAGATGACTACTCTTTCTACTGTCTATCTTATGAACCATTTCTGTGACACTAGTTATAGAGTCCGATGCTTGACTTCAGGTTTACTGTATCCCTTGGACCTTCTTGTTGACGATGAATCATAGAAATTGAATCGGAATTAAATACAAAATGCACAATGCCGACTTAAGGACATGAAGACTGACTCTTTTTACTGACTATGCTTTGAACCATTCCTGTGACACTAGTTATAGATTCCGATGCTTCACTTCGGGTTTACTGTATACCTCTGACCTTCTTGTTGACGATGAAACACAGAAATTGCATTGGAATTAAATACAAAAGCCACAATGCCGACTTAAGTACAAGAAGACTGACTCTTCGTACTGTCTATGTTTGGAACCATTCCTGTGACACTAGTTATAGATTCCGATGCGTCACTTCAGGTTTACTGTTTCCCTTGGCCCTTCTTATTGACGATGAATCACAGAAATTGCATTGGAATTAAATACAAAAGCCACAATGCCGACTTAAGTACAAGAAGACTGACTTTTCGTACTGTCTATGTTTGGAACCATTCCTGTGACACTAGCTATAGATTCCGATGCTTCACTTCAGGTTTACGGTTTCCCTTGGACCTTCTTATTGACGATGAATCACAGAAATTGCATCGGAATTAAATACAAAAGGCACAATTCCGACATAAGTACAAGAAGTCTGTCTCTTCTTACTGTCTATGTTTTGAACCAATCCTGTGACACTAGTTGTAGATTCCGATGCTTCACTTCAGGTTCACTGTATCCCTTGCACCTTCTTATTGACGATGAAACACAGAAATTGCATCGGAATTAAATACAAAAGCCACAATGCCGACTTAAGTACAAGAAGACTGACTCTTCGTACTGTCTATGTTTGGAACCATTCCTGTGACACTAGTTGTGGATTCCGATGCTTCACTTCAGGTTTACTGTATCCCACTGACCTTCTTATTGACGATGAAACACAGAAATTGCATCGGAATTAAATACAAAAGGCACAATGCCAACTTAAGGACACGAAGACTGACTCTTCTTACTGACTATGCTTTGAACCATTCCCGTGACACTAGTTATAGATCCCGATGCTTCTCTTCAGGTTTAATGTATCCCTTGGGCCTTCGCATTGACGATGAAACACAGAAATTGCATCGGATTTAAATACAAAAGGCAAAATGCCGACTTAAGTACACGAAGACTGACTCTTCTTACTGTCTATGTTTTGAACCATTCCTGTGACACTAGTTATAGATTCCGATGCTTCACTTCAGGTTTATTGTATCCCTCTGACCATCTTATTGACGATGAAACACAGAAATTGCATAGGAAATAAATAGAAAAGGCACAATGCTGACTTACGGACAAGAAGTCTGACTCTTCTTACTGACTATGTTATGAACCATTCCTGTGACACTAGTTATAGATTCCGATGCTTCACCTCAGGTTTACTGTATCCCTCTGACGTTCTTATTGACGATGAAACACAGAAATTGCATCGGAATTAAATACAAAATATACAATGCCGACTTAAGTACAAGAAGACTGACTCTTCGTACTGTCTATGTGTGGTACCATTTCTGTGACACTAGTTATAGATTCCGATGCTTCACTTCAGGTTTACTGTTTCCCTTGGACCTTCTTATTGACGATGAAACACAGATATGGCATCGGAATAAAATACAAAAGGCACAATGCCGACTTAAGTATGAGATGACTGACTCTTTCTACTGTCTACGTTTTGAACCATTTCTGTGCCACTAGTTATAGCGTCCGATGCTTCACTTCAGGTTTACTGTATCCCTTGGACCTTCTTACTGACGATGAATCACAGAAATTGCATCGGAATTAAATACAAATGCACAATGCCGACTTAAGTACAAGAAGACCGACTCTTCCTACTATCTATGTTTTGAACCATTCCTGTGACACTAGTTATGGATTCCGATGCTTCACTTCAGGTTTACTGTATCCCTCTGACCTTATTGCCGATGAAACACAGAAATTGCATCGGAATTAAATACAAAAGGCACAATGCCGACTTAAGGACAAGAAGACTGACTCTTCGTACTGTCTATGTTTGGAACCATTCCTGTGACACTAGCTATAGATTCCGATTTTTCACTTCACGTTTACTGTTTCCCTTGGACCTTCTTATTCACGATGAATCACAGAAATTGCATCGGAATTAAATACAAAAGACTCAATGCCGACTTAAGTACAAGAAGACTGTCTCTTCTTACTGTCTATGTTTTGAACCAATCCTGTGACACTAGTTTTAGATTCCGATGCTTCACTTCAGGTTCACTGTATCCCTTGGACCTTCTTATTGACGATGAAACACAGAAATTGCATCGGAATTAAATACGAAAGGCACAATGCCGACTGAAGTACAAGAAGACTGACTCTTCTTATTGACTATGTTTTGAACCATTCCTGTGACACTAGTTACAGATTCCGATGCTTCACTTCAGGTTTACTGTATCCCTCTGACCTTCTTAGTGACGATGAAACAGAGAAATTGCATCGGAAATTAAATAGAAAAGGCACAATGCCGACTTAAGTACAAGAAGACTGACTCTTCTTGCTGTCTATGTTTTGAACCAATCCTGTGACACTAGTTGTAGATTCTGATGCTTCACTTCAGGTTTACTGTATCCCTTGGACCTTCTTATTGACGATGAAACACAGAAATTGCATCGGAATTAAGTACAAAAGGCACAATGCCGACTTGAGTACAAGAACACTGACTCTTCCTACTGGCTATGATTTGAACCATTCCTGTGACACTAGTTATAGATTCCGACGCTTCACTTCAGGTTTACTGTCTCCCTTGTACCTTCTTATTGACGATGAAACACAGAAATTGCATCGAAATTAAATACAAAAGGCAAAATGCCGACTTAAGTATACGAAGACTGACTCTTCTTACTGTCTATGTTTTGAACCATTCCTGTGACACTAGTTATAGATTCCTATGCTACACTCCAGGTTTACTGTATCCCTTGGACCTTCTTATTGACGATGAAACACAGAAATTGCATCGGAATTAAATAGAAAAGGCACAATGCCGACTTAAGTACAAGAAGACTGACTCTTCTTACTGTCTATGTTTTGAACCTTTCCTGTGACACTTGTTATAGATTCCGATGCTTCACTTCAGGTTTACTGTATCTCTTGGATCTTCTTATTGACGATGAAGCTCAGAAATTGCGTCGGAATTAAATAGAAAAGGCCATAAAGCCGACTTAAGTACAAAAAGACTGACTCTTCTTACTGATTATAGTTTGAACTATTCCTGTGACACTAGTTATAGATTCCGATGCTTCACTTCAGGTTTACTGTTTCCCATGGACCTTCTTATTGACGATGAAACACAGAAATTGCATCGGAATTAAATACAAAAGGCACAATGCCGACTTAAGTATGAGATGACTGACTCTTTCTACTGTCTATCTTATGAACCATTTCTGTGACACTAGTTATAGAGTCCGATGCTTGACTTCAGGTTTACTGTATCCCTTGGACCTTCTTGTTGACGATGAATCATAGAAATTGAATCGGAATTAAATACAAAATGCACAATGCCGACTTAAGGACATGAAGACTGACTCTTTTTACTGACTATGCTTTGAACCATTCCTGTGACACTAGTATAGATTACGATGCTTCACTTCAGGTTTACTGTATACCTCTGACCTTCTTATTGACGATGAAACACAGAAATTGCATTGGAATTTAATACAAAAGCCACAATGCCGACTTAAGTACAAGAAGACTGACTCTTCGTACTGTCTATGTTTGGAACCATTCCTGTGACACTAGTTATAGATTCCGATGCGTCACTTCAGGTTTACTGTTTCCCTTGGACCTTCTTATTGACGATGAATCACAGAAATTGCATTGGAATTAAATACAAAAGCCACAATGCCGACTTAAGTACAAGAAGACTGACTTTTCGTACTGTCTATGTTTGGAACCATTCCTGTGACACTAGTTATAGATTCCGATGCTTCACTTCAGGTTTACTGTTTCCCTTGGACCTTCTTATTGACGATGAATCACAGAAATTGCATCGGAATTAAATACAAAAGGCACAATTCCGACATAAGTACAAGAAGACTGTCTCTTCTTACTGTCTATGTTTTGAACCAATCCTGTGACACTAGTTGTAGATTCCGATGCTTCACTTCAGGTTCACTGTATCCCTTGCACCTTCTTATTGACGATGAAACACAGAAATTGCATCGGAATTAAATACAAAAGCCACAATGCCGACTTAAGTACAAGAAGACTGACTCTTCGTACTGTCTATGTTTGGAACCATTCCTGTGACACTAGTTGTGGATTCCGATGCTTCACTTCAGGTTTACTGTATCCCACTGACCTTCTTATTGACGATGAAACACAGAAATTGCATCGGAATTAAATACAAAAGGCACAATGCCAACTTAAGGACACGAAGACTGACTCTTCTTACTGACTATGCTTTGAACCATTCCTGTGACACTAGTTATAGATCCCGATGCTTCTCTTCAGGTTTAATGTATCCCTTGGGCCTTCGCATTGACGATTAAACACAGAAATTGCATCGGATTTAAATACAAAAGGCAAAATGCCGACTTAAGTACACGAAGACTGACTCTTCTTACTGTCTATGTTTTGAACCATTCCTGTGACACTAGTTATAGATTCCGATGCTTCACTTCAGGTTTATTGTATCCCTCTGACCTTCTTATTGACGATTAAACACAGAAATTGCATAGGAAATAAATAGAAAAGGCATAATGCTAACTTACGGACAAGAAGTCTGACTCTTCTTACTGACTATGTTATGAACCATTCCTGTGACACTAGTTATAGATTCCGATGCTTCACCTCAGGTTTACTGTATCCCTCTGACGTTCTTATTGACGATGAAACACAGAAATTGCATCGGAATTAAATACAAAATATACAATGCCGACTTAAGTACAAGAAGACTGACTCTTCGTACTGTCTATGTGTGGTACCATTTCTGTGACACTAGTTATAGATTCCGATGCTTCACTTCAGGTTTACTGTTTCCCTTGGACCTTCTTATTGACGATGAAACACAGATATGGCATTGGAATTAAATACAAAAGGCACAATGCCGACTTAAGTATGAGATGACTGACTCTTTCTACTGTCTATGTTTTGAACCATTTCTGTGACACTAGTTATAGCGTCCGATGCTTCACTTCAGGTTTACTGTATCCCTTGGACCTTCTTACTGACGATGAATCACAGAAATTGCATCGGAATTAAATACAAATGCACAATGCCGACTTAAGTACAAGAAGACTGACTCTTCCTACTATCTATGTTTTGAACCATTCCTGTGACACTAGTTATGGATTCCGATGCTTCACTTCAGGTTTACTGTATCCCTCTGACCTTATTGCCGATGAAACACAGAAATTGCATCGGAATTAAATACAAAAGGCACAATGCCGACTTAAGGACAAGAAGACTGACTCTTCGTACTGTCTATGTTTGGAACCATTCCTGTGACACTAGCTATAGATTCCGATCCTTCACTTCACGTTTACTGTTTCCCTTGGACCTTCTTATTGACGATGAATCACAGAAATTGCATCGGAATTAAATACAAAAGTCTCAATGCCGACTTAAGTACAAGAAGACTGTCTCTTCTTACTGTCTATGTTTTGAACCAATCCTGTGACACTAGTTTTAGATTCCGATGCTTCACTTCAGGTTCGCTGTATCCCTTGGACCTTCTTATTGACGATGAAACACAGAAATTGCATCGGAATTAAATACAAAAGCCACAATGCCGACTTGAGTACAAGAAGACTGACTCTTCGTACTGTCTATGTTTTGAACCATTCCTGTGACACTAGTTATAGATTTCGATGCGTCACGTCAGGTTTACTGTTTCCCTTGGACCTTCTCATTGACGATGAATCACAGAAAATGCATCGGAATTAAATACAAAAAGCACAATGCCGACTTAAGTACAAGAAGACCGACTCTTCTTACTGTCTATGTTTTGAACCACTACTGTGACTCTAGTAATAGATTCCGGTGCTTCACTCCAGGTTTACTGTATCCCTTGGACCTACTTATTGACGATGAAACACAGAAATTGCAACGGAATTAAATACAAAAGGCACAATGCCCACTTAAGGACAAGAAGACTGACTCTTCTTACTGACTATGTTATGAACCATTCCTGTGACACTAGTTATAGATTCCGATGCTTCACCTCAGCTTTACTGCATCCGTTGGACCTACTTATTGACGATGAAACACAGAAATTAATCGGCAATAAATAGAAAAGGCACAATTTCGACTTAGGTACAAGAGGACTGACTCTTCTTACTGTCTATGTTTTGAACCATACCTGTGACTCTAGTGATAGATTCCGATGCTTCACTCCAGGTTTACTGTACCCCTTGGACCTTCTTATTGACGATGAAACACAGAAATTGCAACGGAATTAAATACAAAAGGCACAATGCCCACTTAAGGACAAGAAGACTGACTCTTCTTACTGACTATGTTTTGAACTATTCCTGTGACACTAGTTATAAACTCCGATGCTTGACTTCATGTTTACTGTATCCCTATGACCCTCTTATTGACGATGAAACGCAGAAATTGCATCGGAATTTAATACAGAAGGCACAATGCCGACTTTGGTACAAGAAGAATGACTCTTCTTACTGTATATGTTTGAACCATTCCTGCTACACTGGTTATAGATTCCGATGCTTCACTTCAGGTTTACTGTATCCCTCTGACCTTCTTATTGATGGGGAAACACAGAAATTGCATCGGAATTAAATACGAAAGGCACAATGCCGACTAATGTACAAGAACACTGACTCTTCTTACTAACTGTGTTTGGAACCATTCCTGTGACACTAGTTATAGATTCCGATGCTTCACTTCAGGTTTACTGTATCCCTCTGACCTTCTTAGTGACGATGAAACACAGAAATTGCATCGGAATTAAATAGAAAAGGCACAATGCCGACTTAAGTACAAGAAGAATGACTCTTCTTACTGTCTATGATTTGAACCAATCCTGTGACACTAGTTGTAGATACCGATGCTTCACTTCAGGTTTACTGTATCCCTTGGACCTTCTTATTGACGATGAAACACAGAAATTGCATCGGAATTAAATACGAAGGGCACTATGCCGACTTAAGTACAAGAAGACTGACTCTTCTTCCTGACTATGTTTTAAACCATTCCTGTGACACTAGTTATAGACTCTGATGCTTGTCTTCATGTTTACTGAACCCTATGACCCTCTTATTGACGATGAAACACAGAAATTGCATCGGAATTAAATACAAAAGGCACAATGCCGACTTAAGTACAAGAGGACTGACTCTTCTTACTGTCTATGTTTTGAACCATTCCTGTGACTCTAGTTATAGATTCCGATGCTTCACCTCAGCTTTACTGTATCCCTTGGACCTACTTATTGACGATGAAACACAGAAATTAATCGGATATAAATAGAAAAGGCACAATGTCGACTTAAGTACAAGTAGACTGACTCTTCTTACTGTCTATGTTTTGAACCATACCTGTGACTCTAGTGATAGATTCCGATGCCTAACTCCAGGTTTACTGTATCCCTTGGACCTTCTTATTGACGATGAAACAGAAATTGAATCGGAATTAAATGGAAAAGGCACAATGCCGACTTAAGGACAAGAAGACTGACTCTTCTTACTGACTATGTTATGAACCATTCCTGTGACACTAGTTATAGATTCCGATGCTTCACCTCAGGTTTACTGTATCCCTTGGACCTACTTATTGACGATGAAACACAGAAATTGCATCGGAATTAAATACGAAGGGCACTATGCCGACTTAAGTACAAGAAGACTGACTCTTCTTCCTGACTATGTTTTGAACCATTCCTGTGACACTAGTTATAGATTCCGATGCTTCACCTCAGGTTTACTGTATCCCTCTGACCTTCTTATTGACGATGAAACACAGAAATTAATCGAAATTAAATAGAAAAGGCACAATGCCGACTTAAGTACAAGAAGACTGACTCTTCTTACTGTCTATGTTTTGAACCTTTCCTGTGACACTTGTTATAGCTTCCGATGCTTCATTCCATCTTTACTGTATCCCTTGGATCTTCTTATTGACGATGAAACACAGAAATTGCGTCGGAATTAAATAGAAAAGGCACAAAGCCGACTTAAGTACAAAAAGACTGACTCTTCTTACTGATTATAGTTTGAACCATTCCTGTGACACTAGTTATAGATTCCGATGCTTTACGTCAGGTTTACTGTATACCTTGGACCTTCTTATTGACGATGAAACACAGAAATTGCATCGGAATTAAATACAAAAGGCACAATGCCGACATAAGTACAAGAAGACTGACTCTTCCTACTGCCTATGTTTTTAACCATTCCTGTGACACTAGTTGTGGATTCCGATGCTTCACTTCAGGTTTACTGTATCCCTTCGACCTTCTTATTGACGATGAAACACAGAAATTGCATCGGAATGAAATACAAACGGCACAATGCGACTTAAGTACAAGAAGACTGACTCTTCTTACTGACTATGTTTTGAACCATTCCTGTGTCACTAGTTATAGATTCCGATGCTTCACTTCTGGTTTAATGTATCCCTTGGGCCTTCGTATTGGCGATGAAACACAGAAATTGCAACGGAATTAAATACAAAAGGCAAAATGACGACTTCAGTACTCGAAGACTGACTCTTCTTACTGTCTATGTTTTGAACCATACCTGTGACACTAGTTATAGATTCCGATGCTTCACGTCAGGTTTATTGTATCATTCTGACCTTCTTATTGACGATGAAACACAGAAATTGCAACGGAAATAAATAGAAAAGGCACAATGTCGACTTAAGTACAAGAGGACTGATTCTTCTTACTGTCTATGTTTCGAACCATTCCGGTGACTCTAGTAATATATTCCGATGCTTCACTCCAGGTTTACTGTATCCCTTGGACCTTCTTATTGACGATGAAACACAGAAATTGAATCGGAATTAAATGGAAAAGGCACAATGCCGACTTAAGTACAAGAAGACTGACTCTTCCTACTGTCTATGTTTTGAACCATTCCTGTGTCACTAGTTATGGATTCCGATGCTTCACTTCAGGTTTACTGTATCCCTCTGACCTCATTGCCGATGAAACGCAGAAATTGCATCGGAATTAGATACAAATGCACAATGCGGACTTAAGGACAAGAAGACTGACACTTCTTACTGACTATGTTTTGAACCATTCCTGTGACACTAGTTATGGATTCCGATGCTTCACTTCAGATTTACTGTATCCCTTGGACCTTCTTATTGCCGATGGAACACAGAAATTGCATCGGAATTAAATACAGAAGCCACAATGCCGACTTAAGTTCAAGAAGACTGACTATTCGTACTGTCTATGTTTGGATCCATTCGTGTAACACTACTTATAGATTCCGATGCGTCACTTCAGGTTTACTGTCTCCCTTGGACCTTCATTCTGACGATGAATCACAGAAATTGCATCGGAAATAAATAGAAAAGGCACAATGCCGACTTAAGTACAAGAAGACTGACTCTTCTTACTGTCTATGTTTTGATCCAATCCTGTGACACTAGTTGTAGATTCCGATTCTTCACTTCAGGTTCACTGTATCCCTAGGACCTTCTTATTGACGACGAAACACAGAAATTGCACCGGAATTAAATACAAATGGCACAATACCGATTTAAGTACAAGAACACTAACTCTTCTTACTGTATATGTTTGAACCATTCCTCTGACACTGGTTATAGATTCCGATGCTTCAACTCAGGTTTACTGTATCCCTCTGACCTTCTTATTGACGGTGAAACACAGAAATTGCATCGGAACTAAATACGAAAGGCACAATGCCGACTTAAGTACAAGAAGACTGACTCTTCTTACTGACTATGTTTTGAACCATTCCTGTGACACTAGTTATAGATTCCGATGCTTCACTTCCGGTTTACTGTATCCCTCTGACCTTCTTAGTGACGATGAAACACAGTAATTGCATCGGAATTAAATAGAAAAGGCACAATGCCGACTTAAGTACGAGAAGACTGACTCTTCTTACTGTCTATGTTTTGAACCAATCCTGTGACACTAGTTGTAGATTCCGATGCTTCACTTCAGGTTTACTGTATCCCTTGCACCTTCTACTTGACGATGAAACACTGAAATTGCATCGGAATTAAATATAAAAGGCAAAATGCCGACTTAAGTACAAGAAGACTGACTCTTCTTATTGTCTATGTTTTGAAACTTTCCTGTGACACTAGTTATAGATTCCTACGCTACACTCCAGGTTTATTGTATCCCTTGGACCTTCTTATTGACGATGAATCACAGAAATTGCATCGGAATTAAATAGAAAAGGCACAATGCCGACTTAAGTACAAGAAGACTGACTCTTCTTACTGTCTATATTTTGAACCATTCCAGTGACACTAGTTATAGATTCCAATGCTTCAATCAGGTTTACTGTATCCCTTGGACCTTCTTATTGACGATGAAACACTGATATTGCATCGGAATTAAATACAAAAGGCACAATGCCGACTTAAGTACAAGAAGACGGACTCTTCATGCTGTCTATGTTTTGAACCATTACTGTGACTCTAGTTATAGATTCCGGTGCTTCACTCCAGGTTTACTGTATCCCTTGGACCTACGTATTGACGATGAAACACAGAAATTGCAACGGAATTAAATACAAAAGACAGAATGCCGACTTACGGACAAGAAGACCGTCTCTTCTTACTGACTATGTTTGAACCATTCCTGTGACACTAGTTATAGACTCCGATGCTTGACTTCATGTTTACTGTATCCCTATGACCCTCTTAATGACGATGAAACACAGAAATTGCATCGGAAATAAATACAAAAGGCACAATGCCGACTTTAGTACAAGAAGACTGACTCTTCTTACTGTATATGTTTGAACCATTCCTGCTACACTGGTTATAGAATCCGATGCTTCACTTCAGGTTTACTGTATCCCTCTGAACATCTTATTGACGGTGAAACACGGAAATTACATTGGAATTAAATACGAATGGCACAATGCCGACTTAAGTACAAGAAGACTGACTCTTCTTACTGACTATGTTTTGCCCCATTCCTGTGACACTAGTTATAGATTCCGATGCTTCACTTCAGGTTTACCGTATCCCTCTGAACTCCTTAGTGACGATGAAACACAGAAATTGCATCGGAATTAAATAGAAAAGGCACAATGCCGACTGAAGTACAAGAAGACTGACTCTTCTTACTGTCTATGTTTTGAACCATTCCTGTGACACTAGTTATAGATTCCGACGCTTCACTTCAGGTTTACTGTATCCCTTGTACCTGCTTATTGACGATGAAACACAGAAATTGCATCGGAATTAAATACAAAGTTCAAAATGCCGACTTAAGTATACGAAGACTGACTCTTCTTACTGTCTATGATTTAAACCATTCCTGTGACACTAGTTATAGATTCCTATGCTTCACCTCAGGTTTACTGTATCCCTCTGACCTTCTTATTGACGATGAAACACAAAAATTGCATCGGAATTAAATAGAAAATGCACAATGCCGACTTAAGTACAAGAAGACTAACTCTTCTTACTGTCTATGTTTTGAACGTTTCCTGTGACACTTGTTGTAGATTCCGATGCTTCGCTCCAGGTTTACTGTATCCCTTGGATCTTCTTATTGACGATGACACACAGAAATTTCATCGGAATTAAATAGGAAAGGCACAATGCCGACCTAAGTACAAAAAGACTGACTCTTCTTACTGATTATAATTTGAACCATTCCTGTGACACTAGTTATAGATTCCGATGCTTTACGTCAGGTTTACTGTATACCTTGGACCTTCTTATTGAAGATGAAACACAGAAATTGCATCGGAATTAAATACAAAAGGCACAATGCCGACTTAAGTACAAGAAGACTGACTCTTCCTACTGCCTATGTCTTGAACCATTCCTGTGACACTAGTTGTGGATTCCGATGCTTCACTTCAGGTTTACTGTATCCCACTGACCTTCTTATTGACGATGAAACACAGAAATTGCATCGGAATTAAATACAAAAGGCACAATGCCAACTTAAGGACAAGAAGACTGACTCTTCTTACTGACTATGCTTTGAACCATTCCTGTGACACTAGTTATAGATTCCGATGCTTCACTTGAGGTTTAATGTATCACTTGGGCCTTCGTATTGACGATGAAACACAGAAATTGCAACGGATTTAAATACAAAAGGCAAAATGCCGACTTAAGTACACGAAGAATGACTCTTCTTATTGTCTATGTTTTGAACCATTCCTGTGACTCTAGTTATAGATTCCGATGCTTCACTTCAGGTTTACTGTATCCCTCTGACCTTCTTATTGACGATGAAACACAGAAATTGCATCGGAAATAAATAGAAAAGGCACAATGTCGACTTACGTACAAGAAGACTGACTGATCCTAACGTCTATGTTTTGAACCATTCCTGTGACTCTAGTGATAGATTCCGATGCTTCTCTCCAGGTTTGCTGTATCCCTTGGACCTTCTTATTGACGATGAAAAACAGAAATTGCATCGGAATTAAATAGAAAAGGCACAATGCCGACTTAAGTACAAGAAGACTGACTCTTCTTACTGACTATCTTTTGAACCATTCCTGTGACACTAGTTATAGATTCCGATGCTTCACTTCAGGTTTGCTGTATACCTGGGACCTTCCTATTGTCAATGAAACACAGAAATTGCATCGGAATGAAATACAAAAGGCACAGTGCCCACTTACGTACAAGAAGACTGACTCTTCCTAATGTCTATGTTTTGAACCATTCCTGTGACACTAGTTATGGATTCCGATGCTTCACTTCAGGGTTACTGTATCCCTCTGACCTTATTGCCGATGAAACACAGAAATTGCATCGGAATTAAATACAAAAGGCACAATGCCGACTTACGGACAAGAAGACTGACTCTTCTTACTGACTATGTTATGAACCATTCCTGTGCCACTAGTTATAGATTTCGATGCTTCACTTCAGGTTTACTGTATACCTCTGACCTTCTTATTTACGATGAAACACAGAAATTGCATCGAAATTAAATATAAAAGCCACAATGCCGACTGAAGTACAAGAAGACTGACTCTTCATACTGTCTATGTTTGGAACCATTCCTGTGACACTAGTTATAGATTCCGATGCTTCACTTCAGGTTTACCGTTTCACTTGGACCTTCTTATTGACGATGAATCACAGAAATTGCATCGGAATTAAATAGAAAAGGCACAATGCCGACTTAAGTACAAGAAGACTGACTCTTCTTACTGTCTATGTTTTGAACCAATCCTGTGACACTAGTTGTAGATTCCGGTGCTTCACTTCAGGTTTACAGTATCCCTCTGACCTTCATATTGACGATGAAACACTGAAATAGCATCGGAATTAAATATAAAAGGCAAAATGCCGACTTAAGTACAAGAAAACTGACTCTTCTTACTGTCTATGTTTTGAACCAGTCCTGTGACACTAGTTATAGATTCCGACGCATCACTTCAGGTTTACTGTATCCCTTGTACTTTCTTATTGACGATGAAACACAGAAATTGCATCGAAATTAAATACAAAAGGCAAAATGCCGACTTAAGTATACGAAGACTGACTCTTCTTACTGTCTATGTTCTGAAACATTCCTGTGACACTAGTTATTGATTCCTACGCTACACTCCAGGTTTATTGTATCCCTTGGACCTTCTTATTGACGATGAATCATAGAAATTTCATCGGAATTAAATACAAAAGACACAATGCCGACTTCAGGACAAGAAGACTGACTCTTTTTACTGACTATGATTTGAACCATTCCTGTGACACTAGTTATAGATTCCGATGCTTCACTTCAGGTTTACTGTATACCTCTGACCTTCTTATTGACGATGAAACTCAGAAATTGCATTGAATTAAATACAAAAGCCACAATGCCGACTTAAGTACAAGAAGACTGACTCTTCGTGCTGTCTATGTTTGGAACCATTCCTGTGACACTAGTTATAGATTCCGATGCGTCACTTTAGGTTTAGTGTTTCCCTTGGACCTTCTTATTGACGATGAATCACAGAAATTGCATTGGAATTAAATTCAAAAGCCACAATGCCGACTTAAGTACAAGAAGACTGACTCTTCGTACTGTCTATATTTGGAACCATTCCTGTGACACTAGTTATAGATTCCGATGCTTCACTTCAGGTTTACTGTTTCCCTTGGACCTTCTTATTGACGATGAATCACAGTAATTGCATCGGAATTAAATACAAAAGGCACAATGCCGACATAAGTACAAGAAGACTGTCTCTTCTTACTGTCTATGTTTTGAACCAATCCTGTGACACTAGTTGTAGATTCCGATGCTTCACTTCAGTTTCACTGTATCACTTGCAACTTCTTATTGACGATGAAACACAGAAATTGCATCGGAATTAAATACAAAAGCCACAATGCCGACTTAAGTACAAGAAGACTGACTCTTCGTACTGTCTATGTTTGGAACCATTCCTGTGACACTAGTTGTGGATTCCGATCCTTCACTTCAGGTTTACTGTATCCCACTGACCGTCTTATTGACGATGAAACACAGAAATTGCATCGGAATTAAATACAAAAGGCACAATGCCAACTTAAGGACAAGAAGACTGACTCTTCTTACTGACTATGCTTTGAACCATTCCTATGACACTAGTTATAGATTCCGATTCTTCACTTCTGGTTTAATGTATCCCTTGGGCCTTCGCATTGACGATGAAACACAGAAATTGCATCGGATTTAAATACAAAAGGCAAAATGCCGACTTAAGTACACGAAGACTGACTCTTCTTATTGTCTATGTTTTGAACCATTCCTGTGACACTAGTTATAGATTCCGATGCTTCACTTCAGGTTTATTGTATCCCTCTGACTTTCTTATTGACGATGAAACACAGAAATTGCATCGGAAATAAATAGAAAAGGCACAATGCTGACTTAAGGACATGAAGTCTGACTCTTCTTACTGACTATGTTATGAAGCATTCCTGTGACACTAGTTATAGATTCCGATGCTCCACCTCAGGTTTACTGTATCCCTTTGACGTTCTTCTTGACGATGAAACACAGAAATTGCATCGGAATTAAATACAAAATATACAATGTCGACTTAAGTACAAGAAGACTGACTCTTCGTACTGTCTATGTGTGGTACCATTTCTGTGACACTAGTTATAGATTCCGATGCTTCACTTCAGGCTTACTGTTTCCCTTGGACCTTCTTATTGACGATGAAACACAGAAATGGCATCGGAATTAAATACAAAAGGCACAATGCCGACTTAAGTATGAGATGACTAACTCTTTCTACTGTCTATGTTTTGAACCATTCCTGTGACACTAGTTATAGCGTCCGATGCTTCACTTCAGGTTTACTGTATCCCTTGGACCTTCTTATTGACGATGAATCACAGAAATTGCATCGGAATTAAATACAAATGCACAATGCCGACTTAAGTACAAGAAGACTGACTCTTCCTACTATCTATGTTTTGAACCATTCCTGTGACACTAGTTATGCATTCCGATGCTTCACTTCAGGTTTACTGTATCCCTCTGACCTTATTGCCGATGAAACACAGAAATTGCATCGGAATTAAATACAAAGGGCACAATGCCGACTTAAGTACAAGAAGACTGACTCTTCTTACTGACTATGATTTGAACCATTCCTGTCACACTAGTTATTGATTCCGATGCTTCAGTTCAGGTTTGCTGTATACCTTGGACCTTCTTATTGACGATGAAACACAGAAGTTGCATCGGAATTGAATACAAAAGGCACAATGCCGACTTACGTACAGGAAGACTGACACTTCCTACTGTCTATGTTTTGAACCATTCCTGTGACACTAGTTTTGGATTCCGATGCTTCACTTCAGGTTTACTGTATCCCTCTGACCTTCTTATTGACGATGAAACACAGAAATTGCATCGGAATTAAATACAGAAGGCACAATGCCGACTTAAGTACAAGAAGACTGACTCTTCCTGCTGTCTATGTTTTGAACCATTCCTGTGACACTAGTTATGGATTCCGATGCTTCACTTCAGGTTTACTGTATCCCTCTGACCTTATTGCCGATGAAACACAGAAATTGCATCGGAATTAAATACAAAAGGCACAATGCCGACTTAAGGACAAGAAGACTGACTCTACTTACTGACTATGATTTGAACCATTCCTGTGAGACTAGTTATAGATTTCGATGCTTCACCTCAGGTTTACTGTATCCCTCTGACGTTCTTATTGACGATGAAACACAGACATTGCATCGGAATTAAATACAAATGCCACAATGCCGACTTAAGTACAAGAAGACTGACTCTTCGTACTCTCTATGTGTGGAACCATTCCTGTGACACTAGTTATAGATTCCGATGCTTCACTTCAGGTTTACCGTTTCCCTTGGACCTTCTTATTGACGATGAAACACAGAGATTGCATCGGAATTAAATACAAAAGGCAGAATGCCGACTTAAGTATGAGATGACTGACCCTTCCTACTGTCTATCTTTTGAACCATATCTGTGACACTAGTTATAGAGTCCGATGCTTCAGTTCAGGTTTACTGTATCCCTTGGACCTTCATATTGACGATGAATCACAGAAATTGCATCGGAATTAAATACAAAAGCCACAATGCCGACTTAAGTACAAGAAGACTGACTCTACGTACTGTCTATGTTTGGAACCATTCCTGTGACACTAGTTATAGACCCCGATGCTTGACTTCATGTTTACTGTATCCCTATGAGCCTCTTATTGACGATGAAACAAAGAAATTGCATCGGAATTAAATACAAAAGGCACAATGCCGACTTTAGTACAAGAAGACTGACTCTTCTTACTGTATATGTTTGAACCATTCCTGCTACACTGGTTATAGATTCCGATGCTTCACTTCAGGTTTACTGTATCCCTCTGACCTTCTTATTGACGGTGAAACACAGAAATTGCATCGGAATTAAATACGAAAGGCCCAATGCCGACTTAAGTACAAGAAGACTGACTCTTCTTATTGACTCTGTTTTGAACCATTCCTGTGACACTAGTTACAGATTCCGATGCTTCACTTCTGGTTTACTGTATTCCTCTGACCTTCTTAGTGACGATGAAACAGAGAAATTGCATCGGAATTAAATCGAAAAGGCACAATGCCGACTTAAGTACAAGAAGACTGACTCTTCTTGCTGTCTATGTTTTGAACCAATCCTGTGACACTAGTTGTAGATTCCGATGCTTCACTTCAGGTTTACTGTATCCCTTGGACCTTCTTATTGACGATGAAACACAGAAATTGCATCGGAATTAAATACAAAAGGCACAATGCCGACTTGAGTACAAGAACACTGACTCTTCCTACTGTCTATGATTTGAACCATTCCTGTGACACTAGTTATAGATTCCGACGCTTCACTTCAGGTTTACTGTCTCCCTTGTACCTTCTTATTGACGATGAAACACAGAAATTGCATCGAAATTAAATACAAAAGGCAAAATGCCGACTTAAGTATACGAAGACTGACTCTTCTTACTGTCTATGTTTTGAACCATTCCTGTGACAGTAGTTATAGATTCCTATGCTACACTCCAGGTTTACTGTATCCCTTGGACCTTCTTATTGACGATGAAACACAGAAATTGCATCGGAATTAAATAGAAAAGCACAATGCCGACTTAAGTACAAGAAGACTGACTCTTCTTACTGTCTATGTTTTGAACCTTTCCTGTGATACTTGTTATAGATTCCGATGCTTCACTTCAGGTTTACTGTATCTCTTGGATCTTATTATTGACGATGAAACACAGAAATTGCGTCGGAATTAAATAGAAAAGGCCATAAAGCCGACTTAAGTACAAAAAGACTGACTCTTCTTACTGATTATAGTTTGAACCATTCATGTGACACTAGTTATAGATTCCGATGCTTCACTTCAGGTTTACTGTTTCCCATGGACCTTCTTATTGACGATGAAACACAGAAATTGCATCGGAATTAAATACAAAAGGCACAATGCCGACTTGAGTATGAGATGACTGACTCTTTCTACTGTCTATCTTATGAACCATTTCTGTGACACTAGTTATAGAGTCCGATGCTTCACTTCAGGTTTACTGTATCCCTTGGACCTTCTTATTGACGATGAATCATAGAAATTGCATCGGAATTAAATACAAAAGGCACAATGCCGACTTAAGGACAAGAAGACTGACTCTTTTTACTGACTATGTTTTGAACCATTCCTGTGACACTAGTTATAGATTCCGATGCGTCACTTCAGGTTTACTGTATACCTCTGACCTTCTTATTGACGATGAAACACAGAAATTGCATTGGAATTAAATACAAAAGCCACAATGCCGACTTAAGTACAAGAAGACTGACTCTTCGTACTGTCTATGTTTGGAACCATTCCTGTGACACTAGTTATAGATTCCGATGCGTCACTTCAGGTTTACTGTTTCCCTTGGACCTTCTTATTGACGATGAATCACAGAAATTGCATTGGAATTAAATACAAAAGCCACAATGCCGACTTAAGTACAAGAAGACTGACTTTTCGTACCGTCTATGTTTGGAACCATTCCTGTGACACTAGTTATAGATTCCGATGCTTCACTTCAGGTTTACTGTTTCCCTTGGACCTTCTTATTGACGATGAAACACAGAAATGGCATCGGAATTAAATACAAAAGGCACAATGCCGACTTAAGTATGAGATGACTAACTCTTTCTACTGTCTATGTTTTGAACCATTTCTGTGACACTAGTTATAGCGTCCGATGCTTCACTTCAGGTTTACTGTATCCCTTGGACCTTCTTATTGACGATGAATCACAGAAATTGCATCGGAATTAAATACAAATGCACAATGCCGACTTAAGTACAAGAAGACTGACTCATCCTACTATCTAGGTTTTGAACCATTCCTGTGACACTAGTTATGGATTCCGATGCTTCACTTCAGGTTTACTGTATCCCTCTGACCTTATTGCCGATGAAGCACAGAAATTGCATCTGAATTAAATACAAAAGGCACAATGCCGACTTAAGTACAAGAAGACTGACTCTTCTTACTGACTATGATTTGAACCATTCCTGTGACACTAGTTATTGATTCCGATGCTTCAGTTCAGGTTTGCTGTATACCTTGGACCTTCTTATTGACGATGAAACACAGAAGTTGCATCGGAATTGAATACAAAAGGCACAATGCCGACTTACGTACAAGAAGACTGACACTTCCTACTGTCTATGTTTTGAACCATTCCTGTGACACTAGTTTTGGATTCCGATGCTTCACTTCAGGTTTACTGTATCCCTCTGACCTTCTTATTGACGATGAAACACAGAAATTGCATCGGAATTAAATACAGAAGGCACAATGCCGACTTAAGTACAAGAAGACTGACTCTTCCTACTGTCTATGTTTTGAACCATTCCTGTGACACTAGTTATGGATTCCGATGCTTCACTTCAGGTTTACTGTATCCCTCTGACCTTATTGCCGATGAAACACAGAAATTGCATCGGAATTAAATACAAAAGGCACAATGCCGACTTAAGGACAAGAAGACTGACTCTACTCACTGACTATGATTTGAACCATTCCTGTGAGACTAGTTATAGATTTCGATGCTTCACCTTAGGTTTACCGTATCCCTCTGACGTTCTTATTGACGATGAAACACAGACATTGCATCGGAATTAAATACAAATGCCACAATGCCGACTTAAGTACAAGAAGACTGACTCTTCGTACTGTCTATGTGTGGAACCATTCCTGTGACACTAGTTATAGATTCCGATGCTTCACTTCAGGTTTACCGTTTCCCTTGGACCTTCTTATTGACGATGAAACACAGTAATTGCATCGGAATTAAATACAAAAGGCAGAATGCCGACTTAAGTATGAGATGACTGACTCTTCCTACTGTCTATCTTTTGAACCATTTCTGTGACACTAGTTATAGCTTCCGATGCTTCACTTCAGGTTTACTGTATCCCTTGGACCTTCCTACTGACGATGAATCACAGAAATTGCATCGGAATTAAATACAAATGCACAATGCCGACTTAAGTACAAGAAGACTGACTCTTCCTACTATCTATGTTTTGAACCATTCCTGTGACACTAGTTATGGATTCCGATGCTTCACTTCAGGTTTACTGTATCCCTCTGACCTTATTGCCGATGGAACACAGAAATTGCATCGGAATTAAATACAAAAGGCACAATGCCGACATAAGGACAAGAAGACTGACTCTTCGTACTGTCTATGTTTGGAACCATTCCTGTGACACTAGCTATAGATTCTGATCCTTCACTTCAGGTTTACTGTTTCCCTTGGACCTTCTTATTGACGATGAATCACAGAAATTGCATCGGAATTAAATACAAAAGACACAATGCCGACTTAAGTACAAGAAGACTGACACTTCCTACTGTCTATGTTTTGAACCATTCCTGTGACACTAGTTTTGGATTCCGATGCTTCAGTTCAGGTTTACTGTATCCCTTGGACCTTCTTATTGACGATGAATCACAGAAATTGCATCGGAATTATATACAAATGCACAATGCCGACTTCAGTACAAGAAACCTTACTCTTCTTGCTGTCTATGTTATGAACCAATCCTGTGACACTAGTTGTAGATTCCGATGCTTCACTTCAGGTTTACTGTATCCCTTGGACCTTCTTATTGACGATGAAACACAGAAATTGCATCGGAATTAAATACAAAAGGCACAATGCCGACTTGAGTACAAGAACACTGACTCTTCCTACTGGCTATGATTTGAACCATTCCTGTGACACTAGTTATAGATTCCGATGCTTCACTTCAGGTTTACTGTATCCCTCTGACCTTCTTATTGACGATGAAACACAGAAATTGCATCGGAATTAAATACAGAAGGCACAATGCCGACTTAAGTACAAGAAGACTGACTCTTCCTACTGTCTATGTTTTGAACCATTCCTGTGACACTAGTAATGGATTCCGATGCTTCACTTCAGGTTTACTGTATCCCTCTGACCTTATTGCCGATGAAACACAGAAATTGCATCGGAATTAAATACAAAAGGCACAATGCCGACTTAAGGACAAGAAGACTGACTCTACTCACTGACTATGATTAGAACCATTCCTGTGAGACTAGTTATAGATTTCGATGCTTCACCTTAGGTTTACCGTATCCCTCTGACGTTCTTATTGACGATGAAACACAGACATTGCATCGGAATTAAATACAAATGCCACAATGCCGACTTAAGTACAAGAAGACTGACTCTTCGTACTGTCTATGTGTGGAACCATTCCTGTGACACTAGTTATAGATCCCGATGCTTCACTTCAGGTTTAATGTATCCCTTGGACCTTCTTATTGACGATGAATCACAGAAATTGCATCGGAATTAAATACAAAAGGCACAATTCCGACATCAGTACAAGAAGACTGTCTCTTCTTACTGTCTATGTTTTGAACCAATCCTGTGACACTAGTTGTAGATTCCGATGCTTCACTTCAGGTTCACTGTATCCCTTGCACCTTCTTATTGACGATGAAACACAGAAATTGCATCGGATTTAAATACAAAAGGCAAAATGCCGACTTAAGTACACGAAGACTGACTCTTCTTACTGACTATGTTATGAACCATTCCTGTGACACTAGTTATAGATTCCGATGCTTCACCTCAGGTTTACTGTATCCCTCTGACGTTCTTATTGACGATGAAACACAGAAATTGCATCGGAATTAAATACAAAATATACAATGCCGACTTAAGTACAAGAAGACTGACTCTTCCTACTGTCTATGTGTGGTACCATTTCTGTGACACTAGTTATAGATTCCGATGCTTCACTTCAGATTTACTGTTTCCCTTGGACCTTCTTATTGACGATGAAACACAGAAATGGCATCGGAATTATATACAAAAGGCACAATGCCGACTTAAGTATGAGATGACTGACTCTTTCTACTGTCTATGTTTTGAACCATTTCTGTGACACTAGTTATAGCTTCCGATGCTTCACTTCAGGTTTACTGTATCCCTTGGACCTTCCTACTGACGATGAATCACAGAAATTGCATCGGAATTAAATACAAATGCACAATGCCGACTTAAGTACAAGAAGACTGACTCTTCCTACTATCTATGTTTTGAACCATTCCTGTGACACTAGTTATGGATTCCGATGCTTCACTTCAGGTTTACTGTATCCCTCTGACCTTATTGCCGATGGAACACAGAAATTGCATCGGAATTAAATACAAAAGGCACAATGCCGACATAAGGACAAGAAGACTGACTCTTCGTACTGTCTATGTTTGGAACCATTCCTGTGACACTAGCTATAGATTCTGATCCTTCACTTCAGGTTTACTGTTTCCCTTGGACCTTCTTATTGACGATGAATCACAGAAATTGCATCGGAATTAAATACAAAAGACACAATGCCGACTTAAGTACAAGAAGACTGTCTCTTCTTACTGTCTATGTTTTGAACCAATCCTGTGACACTAGTTTTAGATTCCGATGCTTCACTTCATGTTCACTGTATCCGTTGGACCTTCTTATTGACGATGAAACACAGAAATTGCATCGGAATTAAATACAAAAGCCACAATGCCGACTTGAGTACAAGAAGACTGACTCTTCGTACTGTCTATGTTTTGAACCATTCCTGTGACACTAGTTATAGATTCCGATGCGTCACTTCAGGTTTACTGTATCCCTCTGACCTTCTTATTGACGATGAAACACAGAAATTGCATCGGAATTAAATAGAAAAGGCACAATACCGACTTAAGTACAAAAATAGTTACTCTTCTTACTGTCTATGTTTTGAACCTTTCCTGTGACACTTGTTATCAATTCCGATGCTTCACTCCAGGTTTACTGTATCCCTTGGAACCTCTTATTGACAATGAAACACATAAATTGCGTCGGAATTAAATAGAAAAGGCACAATGTCGACTTAAGGGCAAGAAGACTGACTCTTCTTACTGACTATGTTTTGAACCATTCCTGTGACACTAGTTATAGATTCCGATGCTTCACTTCAGGTTTACTGTATCCCTGTGACCCTCTTATTGACGATGAAACACAGAAATTGCATCGGAATTAAATACAAATGGCACAATGCCGACTTAAGTACAAGAGGACTGACTCTTCTTACTGTCTATGTTTTGAACCATTCCTGTGACTCTAGTGATAGATTCCGATGCTTCACTCCAGGTTTACTGTATCCCTTGGACTTTCTTATTGACGATGAAACCCAGAAATTGAATCGGAATTAAATGGAAAATGCACAATGCCGACTTAAGGACAATAAGACTGACTCTTCTTACTGACTATGTTATGAACCATTCCTGTGACACTAGTTATAGATTCCGATGCTTCAGCTCAGCTTTACTGTATCCGTTGGACCTACTTATTGACGATGAAACACAGAAATTAATCGGCAATAAGTAGAAAAGGCACAATGTCGACTTAAGTACAAGAGGACTGACTCTTCTTACTGTCTATGTTTTGAACCATACCTGTGACTCTAGTGATAGATTCCGATGCTTCACTCCACGTTTACTGTATCCCTTGGACCTTCTTATTGACGATGAAACACAGAAATTGCAACGGAATTAAATACAAAAGGCACAATGCCCACTTAAGGACAAGAAGACTGACTCTTCTTACTGACTATGTTTTGAACCATTCCTGTGACACTAGTTATAAACTCCGATGCTTGACTTCATATTTACTGTATCCCTATGACCCTCTTATTGACGATGAAACGCAGAAATTGCATCGGAATTTAATACAAAAGGCACAATGCCGACTTTAGTACAAGAAGAATGACTCTTCTTACTGTATATGTTTGAACCATTCCTGCTACACTGGTTATAGATTCCGATGCTTCACTTCAGGTTTACTGTATCCCTCTGACCTTCTTAGTGACGATGAAACACAGAAATTGCATCGGAATTAAATAGAAAAGGCACAATGCCGACTTAAGTACAAGAAGAGTTACTCTTCTTACTGTCTATGTTTTGAACCTTTCCTGTGACACTTGTTATAAATTCCGATGCTTCACTCCAGGTTTACTGTATCCCTTGGAACTTCTTATTGACAATGAAACACAGAAATTGCGTCGGAATAAAATAGAAAAGGCACAATGTCGACTTAAGGACAAGAAGACTGTCTCTTCTTACTGACTATGTTTTGAACCATTCCTGTGACACTAGTTATAGACTCCGATGCTTGTCTTCATGTTTACTGAATCCATATGACCCTCTTATTGACGATGAAACACAGAAATTGCATCGGAATTAAATACAAAAGGCTCAATGCCGACTTAAGTACAAGAGGACTGACTCTTCTTACTGTCTATGATTTGAACCATTCCTGTGACTCTAGTGATAGATTCCGATGCTTCACTCCAGGTTTACTGTATCCCTTGGACCTTCTTATTGACGATGAAACCCAGAAATTGAATCGGAATTAAATGGAAAAGGCACAATGCCGACTTAAGGACAAGAAGACTGACTCTTCTTACTGACTATGTTATGAACCATTCCTGTGACACTTGTTATAGATTCCGATGCTTCACCTCAGCTTTACTGTATCCCTTGGACCTACGTATTGACGATGAAACACAGAAATTAATCGGAAATAAATAGAAAAGGCACAATGTCGACTTAAGTACAAGAGGACTGACTCTTCTTACTGTCTCTGTTTTGAACCATACCTGTGACTCTAGTGATAGATTCCGATGCCTAACTCCAGGTTTACTGTATCCCTTGGACCTTCTTATTGACGATGAAACACAGAAATTGAATCGGAATTAAATGGAAAAGGCACAATGCCGACTTAAGGACAAGAAGACTGACTCTACTTACTGTATATATTTGAACCATTCCTGCTACACTAGTTACAGATTCCGATGCTTCACTTCAGGTTTACTGTATCCGTCTGACCGTCTTATTGACGGTGAAACACAGAAATTGCATCGGAATTAAATACGAAAGGCACAATGCCGACTTAAGTACAAGAAGACTGACTCTTCTTATTGACTATGTTTTGAACCATTCCGGTGACACTAGTTATAGATTCCGATGCTTCACTTCAGGTTTACTGTATTAATCTGACCTTCTTAGTGACAATGAAACACAGAAATTGCATCGGAATTAAATAGAAAAGGCACAATGCCGACTTAAGTACAAGAAGACTGACTCTTCTTACTGTCTATGTTTTGAACCAATCCTGTGACACTAGTTGTAGATTCCGATGCTTCACTTCAGGTTTACTGTATCCCTTGGACCTTCTTATTGACGATGAAACACAGAAATTGCATCGGAATTAAATACGAAGGGCACTATGCCGACTTAAGTACAAGAAGACTGACTCTTATTCCTGACTATGTTTTGAACCATTCCTGTGACACTAGTTATAGATTCCGATGCTTCACCTCAGGTTTACTGTATCCCTCTGACCTTCTTATTGACGATGAAACACAGAAATTGGATCGAAATTTAATAGAAAAGGCACAATGCCGACTTAAGTACAAGAAGACTGACTCTTCTTACTGTCTATGTTTTGAACCTTTCCTGTGACACTTGTTATAGATTCCGATGCTTCACTCTAGGTTTACTGTATCCCTATGATCTTCTTATTGACGATGAAACACAGAAATTGCGTCGGAATTAAATAGAAAAGGCACAAAGCCGACTTAAGTACAAAAAGACTGACTCTTCTTACTGATTATAGTTTGAACCATTCCTGTGACACTAGTTATAAATTCCGCTGCTTTACGTCAGGTTTACTGTATACCTTGGGCCTTCTTATTGACGATGAAACACAGAAATTGCATCGGAATTAAATACAAAAGGGTACAATGCCGACTTACGTACAAGAAGACTGACTCTTCCTACTGTCTATGATTTGAACCATTCCTGTGACACTAGTTTTGGATTCCGATGCTTCACTTCAGGTTTACTGTATCCCTCTGACCTTCATATTGAGGTTGAATCACAGAAATTGCATCGGAAATGAATACAGAAGGCACAATGCCTTCTTAAGTACAAGAAGACTGACTCTTCCTACTGTCTATGTTTTGAACCATTCCTGTCTAACTAGTTATGGATTCCGATGCTTCGCTTCAGGTTTACTGTATGCCTCTGACCTTATTGCCGATGAAACACAGAAATTGCATCGGAATTAAATACAAAAGGCACAATGCCGACTTAAGGACAAGAAGACTGACTCTTCTTACTGACTATGTTATGAACCATTCCTGTGACACTAGTTATAGATTCCGATGCTTCACTTCAGGTTAACTGTATCCCTCTGACCGTCTTATTGACGGTGAAACACAGAAATTGCATCGGAATAAAAATACGAAAGGCACAATGCCGACTTAAGTACAAGAAGACTGACTCTTCTTACTGACTATGTTTTGAACCATTCCTGTGACACTAGTTACAGATTCCGATACTTCACTTCAGGTTTACTGTATCCCTCTGACCTTCTTATTGACGATGAAACACAGAAATTGCATCGGAATTAAATAGAAAAGGCACAATGCCGACTTAAGTACAAGAAGACTGACTCTTCTTACTGTCTATGTTTTGAACCAATCCTGTGACACTAGTTGAAGATTCCGATGCTCCACTTCAGGTTTACTGTATCCCTTGGACCTTCTTATTGACGATGAAACACAGAAATTGCATCGGAATTAAATACAAAAGGCACAATGCCGACTTAAGTACAAGAACACTGACTCTTCCTACTGGCTATGATTTGAACCATTCCTGTGACACTAGTTATAGATTCCGATACTTCACTTCAGGTTTACTGTATCCCTTGTACCTTCTTATTGACGATGAAACACAGAAATTGCATCGGAATTAAATACAAAAGGCAATATCCCGACTTCAGTATACGAAGACTGACTCTTCTTACTGTCTTTGTTTTGAACCATTCCTGTGACACTAGTTACAGATTCCTATGCTACACTTCAGGTTTACTGTATCCCTTGGACCTTCTTATTGACGATGAAACTCAGAAATTGCATCGGAATTAAATACGAAGGGCACTATGCCGACTTAAGTACAAGAAGACTGACCCTTCTTCCTGACTATGTTTTGAACCATTCCTGTGACACTAGTTATAGATTCCGATGCTTCACCTCAGGTTTACTGTATCCCTCTGACCTTCTTATTGACGATGAAACACAGAAATTAATCGAAATTAAATAGAAAAGGCACAATGCCGACTTAAGTACAAGAAGACTGACTCTTCTTACTGTCTATGTTTTGAACCTTTCCTGTGACACTTGTTATAGCTTCCGATGCTTCATTCCAGGTTTACTGTATCCCTTGGATCTTCTTATTGACGATGAAACACAGAAATTGCGTCGGAATTAAATAGAAAAGGCACAAAGCCGACTTAAGTACAAAAAGACTGACTCCTCTTACTGATTATAGATTTAACCATTCCTGTGACACTAGTTATAGATTCCGATGCTTTACGTCAGGTTTACTGTATACCTTGGACCTTCTTATTGACGATGAAACACAGAAATTGCATCGGAATTAAATACAAAAGGCACAATGCCGACATAAGTACAAGAAGACTGACTCTTCCTACTGCCTATGTTTATAACCATTCCTGTGACACTAGTTGTGGATTCCGATGCTTCACTTCAGGTTTACTGTATCCCACTGACCTTCTTATTGACGATGAAACACAGAAATTGCATCGGAATGAAATACAAACGGCACAATGCCGACTTAAGTACAAGAAGACTGACTCTTCTTCCTGACTATGTTTTGAACCATTCCTGTGTCACTAGTTATAGATTCCGATGCTTCACTTCTGGTTTAATGTATCCCTTGGGCCTTCGTATTGACGATGAAACACAGAAATTGCAACGGAATTAAATACAAAAGGCAAAATGACGACTTCAGTACACGAAGACTGACTCTTCTTACTGTCTATGTTTTGAACCATACCTGTAACACTAGTTATAGATTCCAATGCTTCACTTCAGTTTTACTGTATCCCTTGGACCTTCTTATTGACGATGAAACACTGATATTGCATCGGAATTAAATACAAAAGGCACAATGCCGACTTAAGTACATGAGGACTGATTCTTCTTACTGTCTATGTTTTGAACCATTCCGGTGACTCTAGTAATATATTCCGATGCTTCACTCCAGGTTTACTGTATCCCTTGGACCTTCTTATTGACGATGAAACACAGAAATTGAATCGGAATTAAATGGAAAAGGCACAATGCCGACTTAAGTACAAGAAGACTGACTCTTTCGACTGTCTATGTTTTGAACCATTCCTGTGTCACTAGGTATGGATTCCGATGCTTCACTTCAGGTTTACTGTATCCCTCTGACCTTATTGCCGATGAAACACAGAAATTGCATTGGAATTAAATACAAATGAACAATGCCGACTTAAGGACAAGAAGACTGACTCTTCTTACTGACTATGTTTTGAACCATTCCTGTGACACTCGTTATAGATTCTGATGCTTCACTTCAGGTTTACTGTATACATCTGACCTTCTTATTGCCGTTGGAACACAGAAATATCATCGGAATTAAATACAAAAGCCACAATGCCGACTTAAGTTCAAGAAGACTGACTATTCGTACTGTCTATGTTTCGAACCATTCGTGTAACACTAGTTATAGATTCCGATGCGTCACTTCAGGTTTACTGTTTCCCTTGGACCTTCTTTCTGACGATGTATTACAGAAATTGCATCGGAATTAAATAGAAAAGGCACAATGCCGACTTAAGTACAAGAAGACTGACTCTTCTTACTGTCTATGTTTTGATCCAATCCTGTGACACTAGTTGTAGATTCCGATTCTTCACTTTAGGTTCACTGTATCCCTAGGACCTTCTTATTGACGATGAAACACAAAAATTGCACCGGAATTAAATACAAAAGGCACAATGCCGATTTAAGTACAAGAACACTAACTCTTCTTACTGTATATGTTTGAACCATTCCTCTGACACTGGTTATAGATTCCGATGCTTCACTTCAGGTTCACTGTATCCCTAGGACCTTCTTATTGACGATGAAACACAGAAATTGCACCGGAATTAAATACTAAAGGCACAATGCCGACTTAAGTACAAGAAGACTGACTCTTCTTACTGACTATGTTTTGAACTATTCCTGTGACACTAGTTATAGATTCCGATGCTTCACTTCCGGTTTACTGTATCCCTCTGACCTTCTTAGTGACGATGAAACACACTAATTGCATCGGAATTAAATAGAAAAGGCACAATGCCGACTTAAGTACGAGAAGACTGACTCTTCTTACTGTCTATGTTTCGAACCAATCCTGTGACACTAGTTGTAGATTCCGATGCTTCACTTCAGGTTTACTGTATCCCTTGCACCTTCTACTTGACGATGAAACACTGAAATTGCATCGGAATTAAATATAAATGGCAAAATGCCGACATAAGTACAAGAAGACTGACTCTTCTTACTGTCTATGTTTTGAAACATTCCTGTGACACTAGTTATAGATTCCTACGCTACACTCCAGGTTTATTGTATCCCTTGGACCTTCTTATTGACGATGAATCACAGAAATTGCATCGGAATTAAATAGAAAAGGCACAATGCCGACTTAAGTACAAGAAGACTGACTCTTCTTACTGTATATGTTTGAACCATTCCTGCTACACTGGTTATAGATTCCGATGCTTCACTTCAGGTTTAATGTATCCCTCTGAACATCTTATTGACGGTGAAACACGGAAAATGCATCGGAATTAAATACGAATGGCACAATGCCGACTTAAGTACAAGAAGACTGACTCCTCTTACTGACTATGTTTTGCCCCATTCCTGAGACACTAGTTATAGATTCCGATGCTTCACTTCAGGTTCACTGTATCCCTCTGAACTCCTTAGTGACGATGAAACACAGAAATTGCATCGGAATTAAATAGAAAAGGCACAATGCCGACTGAAGTACAAGAAGACTGACTCTTCTTACTGTCTATGTTTTGAACCAATCCTGTGACACTAGTTGTAGATTCCGATGCTTCACTTCAGGTTTACTGTATCCCTTGGACGTTCTTATTGACGATTAAACACAGAAATTGCATCGGAGTTAAATACAAAAGGCACAACGCCGACTTAAGTACAAGAACACTGACTCTTCCTACTGGCTATGTTTGAACCATTCCTGTGACACTAGTTATAGATTCCGACGCTTCACTTCAGGTTTACTGTATCCCTTGTACCTGCTTATTGACGATGAAACACAGAAATTGCATCGGAATTAAATACAAAAGGCAAAATGCCGACTTAAGTATACGAAGACTGACTCTTCTTACTGTCTATGTTTTAATCCATTCCTGTGACACTAGTTATAGATTCCTATGCTTCACCTCAGGTTTACTGTATCCCTCTGACCTTCTTATTGACGATGAAACACAGAAATTGCATCGGAATTAAATAGAAAATGCACAATGCCGACTTAAGTACAAGAAGACTAACTCTTCTTACTGTCTATGTTTTGAACGTTTCCTGTGACACTTGTTGTAGATTCCGATGCTTCGCTCCAGGTTTACTGTATCCCTTGGATCTCCTTATTGACGATGACACACAGAAATTTCATCGGAATTAAATAGAAAAGGCACAATGCCGACCTAAGTACAAAAAGACTGACTCTTCTTACTGATTATAATTTGAACCATTCCTGTGACACTAGTTATAGATTCCGATGCTTTACGTCAGGTTTACTGTATACCTTGGACCTTCTTATTGACGATGAAACACAGAAATTGCATCGGAATTAAATACAAAAGGCACAATGCCGACTTAAGTACAAGATGACTGACTCTTCCTACTGCCTATGTCTTGAACCATTCCTGTGACACTAGTTGTGGATTCCGATGCTTCACTTCAGGTTTACTGTATCCCACTGACCTTCTTATTGACGATGAAACACAGAAATTGCATCGGAATTAAATACAAAAGGCACAATGCCAACTTAAGGACAAGAAGACTGACTCTTCTTACTGACTATGCTTTGAACCATTCCTGTGACACTAGTTATAGATTCCGATGCTTCACTTGAGGTTTAATGTATCCCTTGGGCCTTCGTATTGACGATGAAACACAGAAATTGCAACGGATTTAAATACAAAAGGCAAAATGCCGACTTAAGTACACGAAGAATGACTCTTCTTATTGTCTATGTTTTGAACCATTCCTGTGACACTAGTTATAGATTCCGATGCTTCTCTCCAGGTTTACTGTATCCCTTGGACCTTCTTATTGACGATGAAAAACAGAAATTGCATCGGAATTAAATAGAAAAGGCACAATGCCGACTTAAGTACAAGAAGACTGACTCTTCTTACTGACTATCTTTTGAACCAATCCTGTGACACTAGTTACTGATTCCGATGCTTCACTTCAGGTTTGCTGTATACCTTGGACCTTCCTATTGTCAATGAAACACAGAAATTGCATCGGAATTAAATACAAAAGGCACAGTGCCCACTTACGTACAAGAAGACTGACTCTTCCTACTGTCTATGTTTTGAACCATTCCTGTGACACTAGTTTTGGATTCCGATGCTTCACTTCAGGTTTACTGTATCCGTCTGACCTTCATATTGACGATGAAACACTGAAATAGCATCGGAATTAAATACAGAAGGCACAATGCCGACTTAAGTACAAGAAGATTGACTCTTCCTACTGTCTATGTTTCGAACCATTCCTGTGACACTAGTTATGGATTCCGATGCTTCACTTCAGGGTTACTGTATCCCTCTGACCTTATTGCCGATGAAACACAGAAATTGCATCGGAATTAAATACAAAAGGCACAATGCCGACTTACGGACAAGAAGACTGACTCTTCTTACTGACTATGTTATGAACCATTCCTGTGACACTAGTTATAGATTTCGATGCTTCACTTCAGGTTTACTGTATACCTCTGACCTTCTTATTTACGATGAAACACAGAAATTGCATCGAAATTAAATATAAAAGCCACAATGCCGACTTAAGTACAAGAAGACTGACTCTTCGTACTGTCTATGTTTGGAACCATTCCTGTGACACTAGTTATAGATTCCGATGCGTCACTTCAGGTTTACCGTTTCACTTGGACCTTCTTATTGACGATGAATCACAGAAATTGCATCGGAATTAAATAGAAAAGGCACAATGCCGACTTAAGTACAAGAAGACTGACTCTTCTTACTGTCTATGTTTTGAACCAATCCTGTGACACTAGTTGTAGATTCCGATGCTTCACTTCAGGTTTACAGTATCCCTCTGACCTTCATATTGACGATGAAACACTGAAATAGCATCGGAATTAAATATAAAAGGCAAAATGCCGACTTAAGTACAAGAAGACTGACTCTTCTTACTGTCTATGTTTTGAACCAGTCCCGTGACACTAGTTATAGATTCCGACGCATCACTTCAGGTTTACTGTATCCCTTGTACCTTCTTATTGACGATGAAACACAGTAATTGCATCGGAATTAAATACAAAAGGCAAAATGCCGACTTAAGTAAACGAAGACTGACTCTTCTTACTGTCTATGTTTTTAAACATTCCTGTGACACTAGTTATTGATTCCTGCGCTACACTCCAGGTTTATTGTATCCCTTGGACCTTCTTATTGACGATGAAACACAGAAATTGCATCGGAATTAAATACGAAGGGAACTATGCCGACTTAAGTACAAGAGGACTGACTCTTCTTCCTGACTATGTTTTGAACCTTTCCTGTGACACTAGTTATAGATTCCGATGCTTCACCTCAGGTTTACTGTATCCCTCTGACCTTCTTATTGACGATGAAACACAGAAATTGCATCGGAATTAAATAGAAATGGCACAATGCCGAATTAAGTACAAGAAGCCTGACTCTTCTTACTGTCTATGTTTTGAACTAATCCTGTGACACTAGTTGTAGATTCCGATGCTTCACTTCAGGTTCACTGTATCCCTTGGACCTTCCTACTGACGATGAAACACAGAAATTGCATCGGAATTAAATACAAAAGCCACAATGCCGACTTAAATACAAGAAGACTGACTCTTCGTACTGTCTATGTTTGGAACCATTCCTGTGACACTAGTTATAGATTCCGATGCGTCACTTCAGGTTTACTGTTTCCCTTGGACCTTCTTATTGACGATGAATCACAGAAATTGCATCGGAATTAAATAGAAAAAGCACAATGCCGACTTAAGTTTAAGAAGACTGACTCTTCTTACTGTCTATATTTTGAACCATTCCAGTGACGCTAGTTATAGATTCCAATGCTTCACTTCAGGTTTACTGTATCCCTTGGACCTTCTTATTGACGATGATACAGTGATATTGCATCGGAATTAAATACAAAAGGCACAATGCCGACTTAATTACAAGAAGACGGACTCTTCATACTGTCTATGTTTTGAACCATTACTGTGACTCTAGGTATAGATTCCGGTGCTTCACTCCAGGTTTACTGTATCCCTTGGACTTACGTATTGACGATGAAACACAGAAATTGCAACGGAATTAAATACAAAAGGCAGAATGCCGACTTAAGGACAAGAAGACCGACGCTTCTTACTGACTATGCTTTGAACCATTCCTGTGACACTAGTTATAGACTCCGATGCTTGACTTCATGTTTACTGTATCCCTATGACCCTCTTAATGACGATGAAACACAGAAATTTCATCGGAAATAAATACAAAAGGCACAATGCCGACTTTAGTACTAGAAGACTGACTCTTCTTACTGTATATGTTTGAACCATTCCTGCTACACTGGTTATAGATTCCGATGCTTCACTTCAGGTTTACTGTATCCCTCTGACCATCTTACTGACGGTGAAACACAGAAATTGCATCGGAAATAAATACGAATGGCACAATGCCGACTTAAGTACAAGAAGACTGACTCTTCTTACTGACTATGTTTTGAACCATTCCTGTGACGCTAGTTATAGATTCCGATGCTTCACTTCAGGTTTACTGTATCCCTCTGACCTCCTTAGTGACGATGAAACACAGAAATTGCATCGGAATTAAATAGAAAAGGCACAATGCCGACTGAAGTACAAGAAGACGGACTCTTCTTACTGTCTATGTTTTGAACCAATCCTGTGACCCTAGTTGTAGATTCCGATGCTTCACTTCAGGTTTACTGTATCCCTTGGACGTTCTTATTGACGATGAAACACAGAAATTGCATCGGATTTAAATACAAAAGGCACAATGCCGACTTAAGTACAAGAACACTGACTCTTCCTACTGGCTATGTTTGAACCATTCCTGCGACACTAGTTATAGATTCCGACGCTTCACTTTAGGTTTACTGTATCCCTTGTACCTTCTTATTGACGATGAAACACAGAAATTGCATCGGAATTTAATAGAAAAGGCCGAATGCCGACTTAAGTACAAGAAGACTGACTCTTCTTACTGACTATGATTTGAACCATTCCTGTGACACTAGTTATAGATTCCTATGCTTCACCTAAGGTTTACTGTATCCCTCTGACCTTCTTATTGACGATGAAACACAGAAATAGCATCGGAATTAAATAGAAAATGCACAATGCCGACTTAAGTACAAGAAGACAAACTCTTCTTACTGTCTATGTTTTCAACCTTTCCAGTGACATTTGTTATAGATTCCGATGCTTCGCTCCAGGATTACTGTTTCCCTTGGATCTTCTTATTGACGATGACACACAGAAATTGCATCGGAATTAAATAGAAAAGGCACAATGCCGACCTAAGTACAAAAAGACTGACTCTTCTTACTGATTATAATTTGAACCATTCCTGTGACACTAGTTATAGATTCCGATGCTTTACGTCAGGTTTACTGTATACCTCGGACCTTCTTATTGACGATGAAACACAGAAATTGCATCGGAATTAAATACAAAAAGCACAATGCCTACTTAAGTACAAGAAGACTGACTCTTAATATTGTCTATGTCTTGAACCATTCCTTTGACACTAGTTGTGGATTCCGATGCTTCACTTCAGGTTTACTGTATCCCAATGACCTTCTTATTGACGATGAAACAAAGAAATTGCATCGGAATTAAATACAAAAGGCACAATGCCAACTTAAGGACAAGAAGACTGACTCTTCTTACTGACTATGCTTTGAACCATTCCTGTGACACTAGTTATTGATTCCGATGCTTCAATTGAGGTTTAATGTATCCCTTGGGCCTTCGTATTGACCATGAAACACATAAATTGCAACGGATTTAAATACAAATGGCAAAATGCCGACTTAAGTACACGAAGAATGACTCTTCTTACTGTCTATGTTTTGAACCATTCCTGTGACACTAGTTAGAGATTCCGATGCTTCACTTCAGGTTTATTGTATCCCTCTGACCTTGTTATTGACGATGAAACACAGAAATTGCATCGGAAATAAATAGAAAAGGCACAAAGTCGACTTAAGTACAAGAGGACTGACTCTTCTTACTGTCTATGTTTTGAACCATTCCTGTGACTCTAGTGATAGATTCCGATGCTTCTCTCCAGGTTTACTAAATCCCTTGGACCTTCTTATTGACGATGAATAACAGAAATTGCATCGGAATTAAATAGAAAAGGCACAATGCCGACTTAAGTATACGAAGACTGACTCTTCTTACTCTATATGTTTTAAACCATTCCTGTGACACTAGTTATAGATTCCTATGCTTCACCTCAGGTTTACTGTATCCCTCTGACCTCCTTAGTGACGATGAAACACAGAAATTGCATCGGAATTAAATAGAAAAAGCACAATGCCGACTGAAGTACAAGAAGACTGACTCTTCGTACTGTCTATGTTTGGAACCATTTCTGTGACACTAGTTATAGAGTCCGATGCTTCACTTCAGGTTTACTGTATCCCTTGGACCTTCTTATTGACGATGAAACACAGAATTTGCATCGGAATTAAATACAAAAGGCACAATGCCAACTTAAGTACAAGAGGACCTACTCTTCTTACTGTCTATGTTTTGATCTATTACTGTGACTCTAGTTATAGATTCCCGTGCTTCACTCCAGGTTCACTGTATCCCTTGGACCTACTTATTGACGATGAAACACAGGAATTGCATCGGAATTAAATAGAAAAGGCACAATGGCGACTTAAGTACAAGAACACTGACTCTCCCTACTGTCTATGTTTTGAACCATTCCTGTGGCACTAGTTATAGATTCCGACGCTTCACTTCACGTTAAGTGTATCCCATGTACCTTCTTATTGACGATGAAACACAGAAATTTCATTGGAATTAAATACAAAAGGCACAATGCCGACTTAAGTACAAGAAGACTGACTCTTCTTACTGACTATGTTATGAACCATTCCTGTGAAACTAGTTACAGATTTCGATGCTTCACTTCAGGTTTCCTGTATACCTCTGACCTTCTTATTTAAGATGAAACACAGAAATTGCATCGAAATTAAATATAAAAGCCACAATGCCGACTTAAGTACAAGAAGACTGACTCTTCGTACTGTCTATGTTTGGAACCATTCCTGTGACACTAGTTATAGATTCCGATGCGTCACTTCAGGTTTACCGTTTCACTTGGACCTTCTTATTGACGATGAATCACAGAAATTGCATCGGAATTAAATAGAAAAGGCACAATGCCGACCTAAGTACAAGAAGACTGACTCTTCTTAGTGTCTATATTTTGAGCCATTCCAGTGACACTAGTTATAGATTCCGATGCTTCACTTCAGGTTTACTGTATCCCTTGGACCTTCTTATTGACGATGAAACACTGATATTGCATCGGAATTAAATACAAAAGGCACAATGCCGACTTAAGTACAAGAAGACTGACTCTTCTTACTGACTATGCTTTGAACCATTTCTGTGACACTAGTTATAGATTCCGATGCTTCACTTCAGGTATGCTGTATACCTTAGACTTCCTTATTGACGATGAAACTCAGAAATTGCATCGGAATTAAATACAAAAGCGCAATGCCGACTTACGTACAAGAAGACTGACTCTTCCTACTGTCTATGTTTTGAACCGTTCCTGTGACAATATTTTTGGATTCCGATCCTTCACTTCAGGTTTACTGTATCCCTCTGACGTTATTGCCGGTGAAACACAGAAATTGCATCGGAATTAATTACAAAAGCCACAATGCCGACATAAGTACAAGAAGACTGACTCTTCGTAATGTCTATGTGTGGAACCATTCCTGTGACACTAGTTATAGATTCAGATGCTTCACTTCGGGTTTACTGTTTCCCTTTGACCTTCTTATTGACGATGAAACACAGAAATTGCATCGGAATTAAATACAAAAGGCACAATGCCGACTTACGTATGAGATGACGGACTCTTCCTACTGGCTATGTTTTGAACCATTTCTGTGACACTAGTTATAGAGTCCGATGCTTCACTTCAGGTTTACTGTATCCCTTGGACCTTCTTATTGACGATGAAACACAGAATTTGCATCGGAATTAAATACAAGAGGCACAATGCCAACTTAAGTACAAGAAGACCTACTCTTCTTACTGTCTATGTTTTGATCTATTACTGTGACTCTAGTTATAGATTCCCGTGCTTCACTCCAGGTTCACTGTATCCCTTGGACCTACTTATTGACGATGAATCACAGGAATTGCATCGGAATTAAATAGAAAAGGCACAATGGCGACTTAAGTACAAGAACACTGACTCTCCCGACTGTCTATGTTTTGAACCATTCCTGTGGCACTAGTTATTGATTCCGACGCTTCACTTCACGTTAACTGTATCCCATGTACCTTCTTATTGACGATGAAACACAGAAATTTCATTGGAATTAAATACAAAAGGCACAATGCCGACTTAAGTACAAGAAGACTGACTCTTCTTACTGTCTATACTTTGAACCATTCCAGTGACACTAGTTATAGATTCCGATGCTTCACTTCTGGTTTACTGTATCCCTTGGACCTTCTTATTTACGATGAAACGCAGAATTTGCATCGGAACTAAATACAAATGCACAATGCCAACATAAGGACAAGAAGACCTACTCTTCTTACTGTCTATGTTTTGATCCATTACTGTGACTCTAGTTATAGATTCCCGTGCTTCACTCCAGGTTTACTGTATCCCTTGGACCTTCTTATTGACGATCAAACACAGAAATTGCATCGGAATTAAATACAAAAGGCACAATGGCGACTTAAGGACAAGAAGACTGAATCTTCTTACTGACTATGTTTTAAACCATTCCTGTGACACTAGTTATAGATTCCGATGCTTCACTACAGGTTTGCTGTATCCTTCTGACTTTCTTATTGACGGTGAAACACAGAAATTGCATCGGAATTAAATACGAAAGGCACAATGCCGACTTAAGTACAAGAAGACGGTCTTTTCTTACTGACTATGTTTTGACCCATTCCTGTGACACTAGTTAGAGATTCCGATGCTTCACTTCAGGTTAACTGTATACCTCTGACCTTCTTATTGACGATGAAACACAGAAATTGCATCGGAATTAAATAGAAAAGGCACAATGCCGACTTAAGTACAAAAAGATTGACTCTTCTTACTGTCTATGTTTTGAACCAATCCTGTGACATTAGTTGTAGCTTCCGATGCTTCACTCCAGGTTTACTGTATCCCTTGGAGCTACTTATTGACGATGAAACACAGAAATTGCATCGGAATTAAATACAAAAGGCCCAAACCCGGCTTTACGACCAGAAGACTGACTCTTCTTACCGACTATGTTTTGAACCATTCCTGTGACACTAGTTACAGATTCCGCTGCTTCACTTCATGTTTACTGTATCCCTCTGACCCTCTTATTGACGATGATACACAGAAATTGCATCGGAATTAAATACATAAGGCACAATGCCGACTTAAGTACAAGAAGACTGACTCTTCTTACTGTATATGTTTGAACCATTCCTGTGACACTAGTTATAGATTCCGATGCTTCACTTCAGGTTTACTGTATCCCTCTGACCTTCTTATTGACGGTGAAACACAGAAATTGCATCGGAATTAAATACAAAAGGCACAATGCCGACTTAAGTACAAGAACACTGACTCTTGCTACTGTCTATGTTTTGAACCATTCCTGTGGCACTAGTTATAGATTCCGACGCTTCACTTCAGGTTAACTGTATCCCATGTACCTTCTTATTGACGATGAAACACAGAAATTGCATCGGAATTAAATACAAAAGGCACAATGCCGACTTAAGTACATGAAGACCGACTCTTCTTATTGACAATGATTTGAACCATTCCTGTGATACTAGTTATAGATTCCGATGCTACACTTCAGGTTTACTGTATCCCTTGGACCTTCTTATTGACGATGAAACACAGAAATTGCATCGGAATTAAATACAAAAGGCACAATGCCGACTTAAGTACAAGAAGACTGACTCTTCTTACTGTCTATGATTTGAACCATTCCTGTGACACTAGTTATAGATTCCGATCCTTCACTCCAGGTTTACTATATCCCTTGGACCTTCTTATTGACGATGAAACATAGAAATTGCATCGGAATTAAATACAAAATGCACAATGCCGACTTAAGGACAAGACGACTGTCTCTTCTTACTGACTATGTTTTGAACCATTCCTGTGACACTAGTTACAGATTCCGATGCTTCACTTCAGGTTTACTGTATCCCTCTGACCTTCTTATTGACGATGAAACTCAGAAATAGCATCGGAATTAAATACAAAAGGCTCAATGCCGACTTAAGTACAAGAAGCCTGACTCTTCTTAATGACTATGATTTGAACCATTCCATTGACACTAGTTACAGATTACGATGCTTCACTCCAGGTTTACTGTATCCCTTGGACCTTCTTATTAACGATGAAACACAGAAATTGCATCGGAATTAAATAGAAAAGGCCGAATGCCGACTTAAGTACAAGAAGACTGACGCTTCCTACTGACTATGATTTGAACCATTCCTGTGACACTAGTTATAGATTCCGATGCTTCACTTCAGGTTTACTGTATCCCTTGGACCTTCTTATTGACGATGAAACACAGAAATTGCATCGGAATTAAATACAAAAGGCAAAATGCCGACTTAAGTACACGAAGACTGACTCTTCTTACTGTCTATGTTTTGAACCATTCCTGTGACTCTAGTGATAGATTCCGATGCTTCTCTCCAGGTTTACTAAATCCCTTGGACCTTCTTATTGACGATGAAAAACAGAAATTGCATCGGAATTAAATAGAAAAGGCACAATGCCGACTTAAGTACAAGAAGACTGACTCTTCTTACTGACTATGTTTTGAACCATTCCTGTGACACTAGTTATAGATTCCGATGCTTCACTTCAGGTTTGCTGTATACCTTGGACCTTCTTATTGTCAATGAAGCACAGAAATTGCATCGGAAATAAATACAAAAGGCACAATGCCGACTCACGTACAAGAAGACTGACTCTTCCTACTGTCTATGTTTTGAACCATTCCAGTGACACTAGTTTTGGATTCCGATGCGTCACTTCAGGTTTACTGTATCCCTCTGACCTTCATATTGACGATGAATCACAGAAATTGCATCGGAATTAAATAGAAAATGCACAATGCCGACTTAAGTACAAGAAGACTGACCCTTCTTACTGTCTATATTTTGAACCATTCCAGTGACCTCAATTATAGATTCCAATGCTTCACTTCAGGTTTACTGTATCCCTTGGACCTTCTTATTGACGATGAAACACTGATATTGCATCGGAATTAAATACAAAAGGCACAATGCCGACTTAAGTACAAGAAGACGGACTCTTCATACTGTCTATGTTTTGAACCATTACTGTGACTCTAGTTATAGATTCCGGTGCTTCACTCCAGGTTTACTGTATCCCTTGGACCTACGTATTGACGATGAAACACAGAAATTGCAACGGAATTAAATACAAAAGGCAGAATGCCGACTTAAGGACAAGAAGACCGACTCTTCTTACTGACTATGATTTGAACCATTCCTGTGACACTAGTTATAGACTCCGATGCTTGACTTCATGTTTACTGTATCCCTATGACCCTCTTAATGACGATGAAACACAGAAATTGCATCGGAAATAAATACAATAGGCACAATGCCGACTTTAGTACAAGAAGACTGACTCTTCTTACTGTATATGTTTGAACCATTCCTGCTACACTAGTTATAGATTCCGATCCTTCACTTCAGGTTTACTGTATCCCTCTGACCATCTTATTGACGGTGAAACACAGAAATTGCATCGGAATTAAATACGAATGGCACAATGCCGACTTAAGTACAAGAAGACTGACTCTTCTTACTGTCTATGTTTTGAACCAATCCTGTGACACTAGTTGTAGATTCCGATGCTTCACTTCAGGTTTACTGTATCCCTTGGACGTTCTTATTGACGATGAAACACAGAAATTGCATCGGAATTAAATACAAAAGGCACAATGCCGACTTAAGTACAAGAACACTGACTCTTCCTACTGGCTATGTTTTGAACCATTCCTGTGACACTAGTTATAGATTCCGACGCTTCACTTCAGGTCTACTGTATCCCTTGTACCTTCTTATTGACGATGAAACACAGAAATTGCATCGGAATTAAACACAAAAGGCAAAATGCCGACTTAAGTATACGAAGACTGACTCTTCTTACTGTCTATGATTTAAACCATTCCTGTGACACTAGTTATAGATTCCTATGCTTCACCTCAGGTTTACTGTATCCCTCTGACCTTCTTATTGACGATGAAACTCAGAAATTGCATCGGAATTAAATACAAAAGGCACAATGCCAACTTAAGGACAAGAAGACTGACTCTTCTTACTGACTATGCTTTGAACCATTCCTGTGACACTAGTTATAGATTCCGATTCTTCAATTGAGGTTTAATGTATCCCTTGGGCCTTCGTATTGACGATGAAACACATAAATTGCAACGGATTTAAATACAAAAGGCAAAATGACGACTTAAGTACACGAAGAATGACTCTTCTTACTGTCTATGTTTTGAACCATTCCTGTGACACTAGTTATAGATTCCGATGCTTCACTTCAGGTTTATTGTATCCCTCTGACCTTCATATTGACGATGAAACACAGAAATTGCATCGGAATTAAATACAGGAAGCACAATGCCGACTTAAGTACAAGAGGACTGACTCATCTTACTGTCTATGTTTTGAACCATTCCTGTGACTCTAGTGATAGATTCCGATGCTTCTCTCCAGGTTTACTAAATCCCTTGGACCTTCTTATTGACGATGAATAACAGAAATTGCATCGGAATTAAATAGAAAAGGCACAATGCCGACTTAAGTACAAGAAGACTGACTCTTCTTACTGACTATGTTTTGAACCATTCCTGTGACACTAGTTATAGATTCCGATGCTTCACTTCAGGTTTGCTGTATACCTTGGACCTTCTTATTGTCAATGAAACACAGAAATTGCATCGGAATTAAATACAAAAGGCACAATGCCGACTCACGTACAAGAAGACTGACTCTTCCTACTGTCTATGTTTTGAACCATTCCTGTGACACTAGTTTTGGATTCCGATGCTTCACTTCAGGTTTACTGTATCCCTCTGACCTTCATATTGACGATGAAACACAGAAATTGCATCGGAATTAAATACAGGAAGCACAATGCCGACTTAAGTACAAGAAGACTGACTCTTCCTACTGTCTATGTTTTGAACCATTCCTGTGACACTAGTTATGGATTCCGATGCTTCACTTCAGGTTTACTGTATCCCTCTGACCTTATTGCCGATGAAACACAGAAATTGCATCGGAATTAAATACAAAAGGCACAATGCCGACTTACGGACAAGAAGACTGACTCTTCTTACTGACTATGTTATGAACCATTCCTGTGACACTAGTTACAGATTTCGATGCTTCACTTCAGGTTTCCTGTATACCTCTGACCTTCTTATTTAAGATGAAACACAGAAATTGCATCGAAATTAAATATAAAAGCCACAATGCCGACTTAAGTACAAGAAGACTGACTCTTCGTACTGTCTATGTTTGGAACCATTCCTGTGACACTAGTTATAGATTCCGATTCGTCACTTCAGGTTTACCGTTTCACTTGGACCTTCTTATTGACGATGAATCACAGAAATTGCATCGGAATTAAATAGAAAAGGCACAATGCCGACCTAAGTACAAGAAGACTGACTCTTCTTAGTGTCTATATTTTGAGCCATTCCAGTGACACTAGTTATAGATTCCGATGCTTCACTTCAGGTTTACTGTATCCCTTGGACCTTCTTATTGACGATGAAACACTGATATTGCATCGGAATTAAATACAAAAGGCACAATGCCGACTTAAGTACAAGAAGGCTGACTCTTCTTACTGACTATGCTTTGAACCATTTCTGTGACACTAGTTATAGATTCCGATGCTTCACTTCAGGTATGCTGTATACCTTGGACTTCCTTATTGACGATGAAACTCAGAAATTGCATCGGAATTAAATACAAAGGCGCAATGCCGACTTACGTACAAGAAGACTGACTCTTCCTACTGTCTATGTTTTGAACCGTTCCTGTGACAATATTTTTGGATTCCGATCCTTCACTTCAGGTTTACTGTATCCCTCTGACGTTATTGCCGGTGAAACACAGAAATTGCATCGGAATTAAATACAAAAGCCACAATGCCGACATAAGTACAAGAAGACTGACTCTTCGTAATGTCTATGTGTGGAACCATTCCTGTGACACTAGTTATACATTCAGATGCTCACTTCGGGTTTACTGTTTCCCTTTGACCTTCTTATTGACGATGAAACACAGAAATTGCATCGGAATTAAATACAAAATGCACAATGCCGACTTACGTATGAGATGACGGACTCTTCCTACTGGCTATGATTTGAACCATTTCTGTGACACTAGTTATAGAGTCCGATGCTTCACTTCAGGTTTACTGAATCCCTTGGACCTTCTTATTGACGATGAAACACAGAATTTGCATCGGAATTAAATACAAAAGGCACAATGCCAACTTAAGTACAAGAAGACCTACTCTTCTTACTGTCTATGTTTTGATCTATTACTGTGACTCTAGTTATAGATTCCCGTGCTTCACTCCAGGTTCACTGTATCCCTTGGACCTACTTATTGACGATGAAACACAGGAATTGCATCGGAATTAAATAGAAAAGGCACAATGGCGACTTAAGTACAAGAACACTGACTCTCCCTACTGTCTATGTTTTGAACCATTCCTGTGGCACTAGTTATAGATTCCGACGCTTCACTTCACGTTAACTGTATCCCATGTACCTTCTTATTGACGATGAAACACAGAAATTTCATTGGAATTAAATACAAAAGGCACAATGCCGACTTAAGTACAAGAAGACTGACTCTTCTTACTGTCTATACTTTGAACCCTTCCAGTGACACTAGTTATAGATTCCGATGCTTCACTTCTGGTTTACTGTATCCCTTGGACCTTCTTATTGACGATGAAACGCAGAATTTGCATCGGAATTAAATACAAATGCACAATGCCAACATAAGTACAAGAAGACCTACTCTTCTTACTGTCTATGTTTTGATCCATTACTGTGACTCTAGTTATAGATTCCCGTGCTTCACTCCAGGTTTACTGTATCCCTTGGACCTTCTTATTGACGATGAAACACAGAAATTGCATCGGAATTAAATACAAAAGGCACAATGGCGACTTAAGGACAAGAAGACTGAATCTTCTTACTGACTATGTTTTGAACCATTCCTGTGACACTAGTTATAGATTCCGATGCTTCACCTCATGTTTACTGTGTCCCTCTGACCCTCTTATTGACGATGAAACACAGAAATTGCATCGGAATTAAATACAAAAGGCACAATGCCATCTTAAGTACAAGAAGACTGACTCTTCTTACTGTATATGTTTGAACCATTCCTGTGACACTAGTTATAGATTCCGATGCTTCACTTCAGGTTTGCTGTATCCTTCTGACTTTCTTATTGACGGTGAAACACAGAAATTGCATCGGAATTAAATACGAAAGGCACAATGCCGACTTAAGTACAAGAAGACGGTCTTTTCTTACTGACTATGTTTTGACCCATTCCTGTGACACTAGTTAGAGATTCCGATGCTTCACTTCAGGTTAACTGTATACCTCTCACCTTCTTATTGACGATGAAACACAGAAATTGCATCGGAATTAAATAGAAAAGGCACAATGCCCACTTAAGTACAAAAAGATTGACTCTTCTTACTGTCTATGTTTTGAACCAATCCTGTGACATTAGTTGTAGCTTCCGATGCTTCACTCCAGGTTTACTGTATCCCTTGGAGCTACTTATTGACGATGAAACACAGAAATTGCATCGGAATTAAATACAAAAGGCCCAAACCCGGCTTTACGACCAGAAGACTGACTCTTCTTACCGACTATGTTTTGAACCATTCCTGTGACACTAGTTACAGATTCCGCTGCTTCACTTCATGTTTACTGTATCCCTCTGACCCTCTTATTGACGATGAAACACAGAAATTGCATCGGAATTAAATACATAAGGCACAATGCCGACTTAAGTACAAGACGACTGACTCTTCTTACTGTATATGTTTGAACCATTCCTGTGACACTAGTTATAGATTCCGATGCTTCACTTCAGGTTTACTGTATCCCTCTGACCTTCTTATTGACGGTGAAACACAGAAATTGCATCGGAATTAAATACAAAAGGCACAATGCCGACTTAAGTACAAGAACACTGACTCTTGCTACTGTCTATGTTTTGAACCATTCCTGTGGCACTAGTTATAGATTCCGACGCTTCACTTCAGGTTAACTGTATCCCATGTACCTTCTTATTGACGATGAAACACAGAAATTGCATCGGAATTAAATACAAAAGGCACAATGCCGACTTAAGTACATGAAGACCGACTCTTCTTATTGACAATGACTTGAACCATTCCTGTGATACTAGTTATAGATTCCGATGCTTCACTTCAGGTTTACTGTATCCCTTGGACCTTCTTATTGACGATGAAACACAGAAATTGCATCGGAATTAAATACAAAAGGCACAATGCCGACTTAAGTACAAGAAGACTGACTCTTCTTACTGTCTATGATTTGAACCATTCCTGTGACACTAGTTATAGATTCCGATCCTTCACTCCAGGTTTACTATATCCCTTGGACCTTCTTATTGACGATGAAACATAGAAATTGCATCGGAATTAAATACAAAATGCACAATGCCGACTTAAGGAAAAAGACGACTGTCTCTTCTTACTGACTATGTTTTGGACCATTCCTGTGACAGTAGTTACAGATTCCGATGCTTCACTTCAGGTTTACTGTATCCCTCTGACCTTCTTATTGACGATGAAACTCAGAAATAGTATCGGAATTAAATACAAAAGGCTCAATGCCGACTTAAGTACAAGAAGCCTGACTCTTCTTAATGACTATGTTTTGAACCATTCCATTGACACTAGTTACAGATTACGATGCTTCACTCCAGGTTTACTGTATCCCTTGGACCTTCTTATTAACGATGAAACACAGAAATTGCATCGGAATTAAATACAAAAGCCACAATGCCGACTTAAGTACAAGAAGACTGACTCTTCTTACTGACTATGATTTGAACCATTCCTGTGACACTAGTTATTGATTCCGATGCTTCACTTCAGGTTTACTGTATCCCTTGGACCTTCTTATTGACCATGAAACACAGAAATTGCATCGGAATTAAACACAAAAGGCAAAATGCCGACTTAAGTACACGAAGACTGACTCTTCTTATTGTCTATGTTTTGAACCATTCCTGTGACACTAGTTACAGATTACGATGCTTCACTCCAGGTTTACTGTATCCCTTGGACCTTCTTATTAACGATGAAACACAGAAATTGCATCGGAATTAAATAGAAAAGGCCGAATGCCGACTTAAGTACAAGAATACTGACTCTTCTTACTGATTATAGTTTGAACCATTCCTGTGACACTAGTTATAGATTCCGATGCTTTACTTCTGGTTTACTGTATACCTTGGACCTTCTTATTGACGATGAAACACAGAAATTGCATCGGAATTAAATACAAAAGGCAAAATGCCGACTTAAGTACACGAAGACTGACTCTTCTTATTGTCTATGTTTTGAGCCATTCCTGTGACACTAGTAATAGATTCCGATGCTTCACTTCAGGTTTACTGTATCCCTCTGACGTTATTGCCGGTGAAACACAGAAATTGCATCGGAATTAAATACAAAAGGCACAATGCAGAATTAAGGACAAGAAGACTGACTCTTCTTACAGACTATGTTTTGAACCATTCCTGTGACACTAGTTATAGATTCCGATGCTTCACTTCAGGTTTACTGTATCCCTCTGCCGTTCTTATTGACGATGAAACAGAGAAATTGCATCGGAATTAAATACAAAAGCCACAATGCCGACATAAGTACAAAGAGACTGACTCTTCGTAATGTCTATGTGTGGAACCATTCCTGTGACACTAGTTGTTGATTCCGATGCTTCACTTCGTGTTTACTGTTTCCCTTTGACCTTCTTACTGACGATGAAACACAGAAATTGCATCGGAATTAAATACAAAAGGCACAATGCCGACTTAAGTAAGAGATGACTGACTCTTCCTACTGTCTATGTTTTGAACCATTTCTGTGACACTAGTTATAGAGTCCGATGCTTCACTTCAGGTTTACTGTATCCCTTGGTCCTTCTTATTGACGATGAATCACAGAAATTGCATCGCAATTAAATACAAAAGGCACAATGCCGACTTAAGTACAAGAAGACTGACTCTTCTTACTGTCTATATTTTGAACCATTCCAGTGACACTAGTTATAGATTCCGATGCTTCACTACATGTTTACTGTATCCCTTGGACCTTCTAATTGACGATGAAACACAGAATTTGCATCGGAATTAGATACAATAGTCACAATGCCGACTTAAGTACAAGAAGACTGACTCTTCTTACTGTATATGTTTGAACCACTCCTGTGACACTAGTTATAGATTCCGATGCTTCACTTCTGGTTTACTGTATCCCTCTGACCTTCTTATTGACGGTCAAACACAGAAATTGCATCGGAATTAAATACGAAAGGCACAATGCCGACTTAAGTACAAGAAGACGGTGTTTTCTTACAGACTATGTTTTGACACATTCCTGTGACACTAGTTATAGATTCCGATGCTTGACTTGAGGTTTACTGTATACCTCTGACCTTCTTATTGACGATGAGACACAGAAATTGCATCGGAATTAAATAGAAAAGGCACAATGCCGACTTAAGTACAAAAAGATTGACTCTTCTTACTGTCTATGTTTTGAACCAATCCTGTGACACTAGTTGTAGCTTCCGATGCTTCACTCCAGGTTTACTGTATCCCTTGGACCTACTTATTGACGATGAAACACAGAAATTGCATCGGAATTAAATACAAAACGCACAATGCCGAATTAAGTACAAGAACACTGACTCTTCCTACTGTCTATGTTTTGAACCATTCCAGTGGCACTAGTTATAGATTCCGACGCTTCACTTCAGGTTAACTGTATCCCATGTATCTTCTTATTGACGATGAAACACAGAAATTGCATTGGAATTAAATACAAAAGGCACAATGCCGACTTAAGTACAAGAAGACTGACTCTTCTTACTGTCTATACTTTGAACCATTCCAGTGACACTAGTTATAGATTCCGATGCTTCACTTCTGGTTTACTGTATCCTTTGGACCTTCTTATCGACGATGGAATTGAGAAATTGCATCGAAATTAAATACAAAAGGCACAATGCCGACTTAAGTACAAGAAGACTGACTCTTCTTACTGTCTATACTTTGACCCATTCCTGTGACACTAGTTATAGATTCCGATGCTTCACTTCAGGTTTACTGTATACCTCTGACCTTCTTATTGACGATGAGACACAGAAATTGCATCGGAATTAAATAGAAAAGGCACAATGCCGACTTAAGTACAAAAAGATTGACTCTTCTTACTGTCTATGCTTTGAACCATTACTGTGACTCTAGTTATAGATTCCGATGCTTCACTCCAGGTTTACTGTATCCCTTAGACCTACTTTTTGACGATGAAACACAGAAATTGCATCGGAATTAAATATAAAAGGCCCGAACCCGACTTTACGACCAGAAAACTGACTCTTCTTACCGACTATGTTTTGAACCATTCCTGTGACACTAGTTATAGATTCCGATGCTTCACTTCATCTTTACTGTATCCCTCTGACCCTCTTATTGACGATGAAACACAGAAATTGCATCGGAATTAAATACAAGAGGCACAATGCCGACTTAAGTGCAAGAAGACTGACTCTCCTTACTGTCTATGATTTGAACCATTCCTGTGACACTAGTTATAGATTCCGATCCTTCACTCCAGGTTTACTATATCCCTTGGACCTTCTTATTGACGATGAAACATAGAAATTGCATCGGAATTAAATACAAAAGGCACAATGCCGACTTAAGGACAAGACGACTGTCTCTTCTTACTGACTATGTTTTGAACCATTCCTGTGACACTAGTTACAGATTCCGATGCTTCACTTCAGGTTTACTGTATCCCTCTGACCTTCGTATTGACGATGAAACTCAGAAATAGCATCGGAATTAAATACAAAATGCTCAATGCCGACTTAAGAACTAGAAGACTGACTCTTCTTAATGACTATGTTTGGAACCATTCCATTGACACTAGTTACAGATTACGATGCTTCACTCCAGGTTTACTGTATCCCTTGGACCTTCTTATTGACGATGAAACACAGAAATTGCATCGGAATTAAATAGAAAAGGCCGAATGCCGACTTAAGTACAAGAAGACTGACTCTTCTTACTGACTATGCTTTGAACCATCCCTGTGACACTAGTTATAGATTCCGATGCTTCACTTCAGCGTTACTGTATCCCTGTGACCTTCTTATTGACGGTGAAACACAGAAATTGCATCGGAATTAAATACGAAAGGCACAATGCCGACTTAAGTACAAGAAGACGGTCTCTTCTTACTGACTATGTTTTGAATCATTCCTGTGACACTAGTTATAGATTCCGATGCTTCACTTCAGGTTTACTGTATCCCTCTGACCTTCTTATTGACGATGAAACACAGAAATTGCATCGGAATTAAATAGAAAAGGTACAATGCCGACTTAAGTACTAGAAGATTGACTCTTCTTACTGTCTATGTTTAGAACCAATCCTGTAACACTAGTTGTAGATTCCGATGCTTCACTCCAGGTTTACTGTATCCCTTAGACCTACTTATTGACGATGAAACACAGAAATTGCATCGGAATTAAATACAAAAGGCACAAAGCCGACTTTACGACCAGAAGACTGACTCTTCTTACTGACTATGTTTAGAACGATTCCTGTGACACTAGATAAAGATTCCGATGCTTCACTTCATGTTTACTGTATCCCTTGTACCTTCTTATTGACGATGAAACACAGACATTGCATCAGAATTAAATACAAAAGGCACAATGCCGACTTAAGTACAAGAAGACCGACCCTTCTTACTGTCTATGTTTTGAACCATTACTGTGACTCTAGTTATAGATTCCGATGCTCTCTCCAGGTTTACTGTATCCCTTAGACCTACTTATTGACGATGAAACACAGAAATTGCATCGGAATTTAATACAAAATGCACAATGCCGACTTAAGGACAAGACGACTGACTCTTCTTACTGACTATGTTTTGAACGATTCCTGTGACACTAGTTAAAGATTCCGATCCTTCACTTCATGTTTACTGTATCCCTTGTACCTTCTTATTGACGATGAAACTCAGAAATAGCATCGGAATTAAATACAAAAGGCTCAATGCCGACTTAAGTACAAGAAGACTGACACTTCTTACTGACTATGTTTTGAACCATTCCTGTGACACTAGTTATAGATTTTGATGCTTCACTTCAGGTTTACTGTATCCCTTGGACCTTCTTATTGACGATGAAACACAGATACTGCATCGGAATTAAATACAAAAGGCACAATGCCGACTTAAGTACAAGAAGACTGACTCTTCTTACTGATTATAGTTTGAACCATTCCTGTGACACTAGTTATAGATTCCGATGCTTTACTTCAGGTTTACTGTATACCTTGGACCTTCTTATTGACGATGAAACACAGAAATTGCATCGGAATTAAATGCAAAAGGCACAATGCCAACTTATGTACAAGAAGACCTACTCTTCTTACTGTCTATGTTTTGATCCATTACTGTGACTCTAGTTATAGATTCCCGTGCTTCACTCCAGGTTTACTGTATCCCTTGGACCTACTTATTGACGATGAAACAAAGAAATTGCATCGGAATTTAATACAAAAGGCACAATGGCGACTTAAGGACAAGAAGACTGAATCTTCTTACTGTATATGTTTGAACCATTCCTGTGACACTAGTTATAGATTCCGATGCTTCACTTGAGGTTTACTGTATCCCTCTGATCCTCTTATTGACGGTGAAACACAGAAATTGCATCGGAATTAAATACGAAAGGCACAATGCCGAATTGAGTACAAGAAGACGGTCTCTTCTTACTGACTACGTTTTGAAGCATTCCTGTGACACTAGTTATAGATTACGATGCTTCACTTCATGTTTACTGTATCCCTTTGACCCTCTTATTGACGATGAAACACAGAAATTGCATCGGAATTAAATACAAAAGGCACAATGCCGACTTAAGTACAAGAAGACTGAATTTTCTTACTGTATATGTTTGAACCATTCCTGTGACACTAGTTATAGATTCCGATGCTTCACTTCAGGTTTACTGTATCCCTCTGAACTTCATATTGACGATGAAACACAGAAATTGCATCGGAATTAAATACAAAAGGCACAATGCCGACTTAAGTACAAGAGGACTAACTCTTCTTACTGTCTATACTTTGAACCATTCCAGTGATACTAGTTATAGATTCCGATGCTTCACTTCTGGTTTACTGTATCCCTTGGACCATCTTATTGACGATTAAACACAGAAATTGCATCAATATTAAATACAAAAGGCACAATGCCGACTTAAGTACAAGAAGACCGACCCTTCTTACTGTCTATCTTTTGAACCATTATTGTGACTCTAGTTATAGATTCCGATGCATCACTCCAGGTTTACTGTATCCCTTAGACCTACTTATTAACGATGAAACACAGTAATTGCTTCGGAATTAAATACAAAAGGCATAAAGCCGACTTTACGACCAGAAGACTGACTCTTCTCACTGACTATGTTTTGAACCATTCCTGTGACCCTAGTTATAGATTCCGATGCTTCACTTCATGTTTACTGTACCCTCTGACCCTCTTATTGAAGATGAAACACAGAAATTGCAACGGAATTAAATACAAAATGTACAATGCCGACTTAAGTACAAGAAGACTGACTCTTCTTACTGTATATGTTTGAACCATTCCTGTGACACTAGTTATAGATTCCGATGCTTCACTTCAGGTTTACTGTATCTCTCTGACCTTCTTATTGACGGTAAAACACAGAAATTGCATCGGAATTAAATACGAAAGGCACAATGCCGACTTAAGTACAAGAAGACTGACTCTTCTTACTGACTATGTTTTGAACCAATCCTGTGACACTAGTTATAGATTCCGACGCTTCACTTGAGGTTTACTGTATCCCTCTGACCCTCTTATTGACGATGAAACACAGAAATTGCATCGGAATTAAATATCAAAGGCACAATGCCGAATTAAGTACAAGAAGACTGACTCTTCTTACTGTCTATGTTTTGAACCATTCCTGTGACATTAGTTGTAGATTCCGATGCTTCACTTCAGGTTTACTGTATCCCTGGGACCTTCTTATTGACGATGAAACACAGAAATTGCATCGGAATTAAATACAAAAGCCACAATGCCGACTTAAATACAAGAACACTGACTCTTGCTACTGTCTATGTTTTGAACCATTCCTGTGGCACTAGTTATAGATTACGACGCTTCACTTCACGTTAACTGTATCCCTTGTACCTTCTTATTGACGATGAAACACAGAAATTGCATCTGAATTAAATACAAAGGGCACAATGCCGACTTAAGTACATGAAGACCGACTCTTCTTTTTGACAATGATTTGAACCATTCCTGTGATAATAGTTATAGATTCCGATGCTTCACATCAGGTTTACTGTATCCCTTGGACCTTCTTGTTGACGATGAAACACAGAAATTGCATCGGAATTAAATACAAAAGGCACAATGCCGACTTAAGTACAAGAAGTCTGACTCTTGTTAGTGATTATAGTTTGAACCATTCCTGTGACACTAGTTATAGATTCCGATGCTTTACTTCAGGTTTACTGTATACCTTGGACTTTCTTATTGACGATGAAACACAGAAATTGCATCGGAGTTAAATACAAAAGGCACAATGCCGACTTAAGTACAAGAAGACTGACTCTTCCTACTGTCTATGATTTGAACCATTCCTGTGCCACTAGTTGTGGATTCCGGTGCTTCACTTCAGGTTTACTGTATACCTCTGACCTTCGTATTGTCGATGAAAGACAGAAATTGCATCGGAATTAAATACAAAAGGCACAATGCCAACTTAAGGACAAGAAGACTGACTCTTCTTACTGACTATTTTTTGTACCAATCCTGTGACACTAGTTATAGATTGCGATGCTTCACTCCAGGTTTACTGTATCCCTTGGACCTTGTTATTGACGATGAAACACAGAAATTGCATCTGACTTAAATAGAAAAGGAACAATGCCGACTTAAGTACAAGAAGGCTGACTCTTCGTACTGTCTATGTTTTGAACCATTCCTGTGACACTAGTTATAGATTCCGATGCTTCACTTCAGGTTTAATGTTTCCCTTGGACCTTCGTATTGACGATGAATCACTGAAATTGCATCGGAATGAAATACAAAAGCCCTAATGCCGGCTTAAGTACAGGACGACTGACTCTTCATATTCTTAATATATAGAACCATTCCAGTGACACCAGTTATAGATTCCGATGCTTCACTTCAGGTTTACTGTATCCATTGGACCTTCTTATTGACGATGGAGCACAGAAACTGCATAGGAATTAAATAGAAAAGGCACAATGTCGACTTAAGTGCAAGAAAACTGACTCTTCTTACTGATTATAGTTTGAACCATTCCTGTGACACTAGTTATAGATTCCGATGCTTTACTTCAGATTTACTGTATACCTTAGACCTTCTTATTGACGATGAAACACAGAAATTGCATCGGAATTAAATAGAAAAGGCACAATCCCGACTTAAGTGCAAGAAGACTGACTCTTCTTACTGACTATGTTTTGAACCATTCCTGTGACACTAGTTATAGATTCCGATGCTTCACTTCAGGTTTACTGTATCACTTGGACCTGCTTATTGACGATTAAACACAGAAATAGCATCGGAATTAAATAGAAAAGGCACAATGCCGACCTAAGTACAAGAAGACTGACTCTTCTCACTGTCTATGATTTGAACCTTTCCTGTGACTCTAGTTATAGATTCCGATGCTTCACTCCAGGTTTACTGAATCCCTTGGAACTTCTTATTGACGATGAAACACAGAAATTGCCTTGGAATTAAGTAGAAAAGGCACAATGCCGACTTAAGTACAAGAAGACTGACTCTTCTTACTGATTATAGTTTGAACCATTTCAGTGACACTAGTTATTGATTCCGATGCTTCACTTCAGGTTTACTGTATCCCTTGGACCTTCTTATTGACGATGGAACACAGAAACTGCATTGGAATTAAATAGAAAAGGCACAATGCTGACTTAAGTACAAGAAGACTGACTCTTCTTACTGATTATAGTTTGAACCATTCCTGTGACACTAGTTATAGATTCCGATGCTTTACTTCAGATTTACTGTATACCTTAGACCTTCTTATTGACGATGAAACACAGAAATTGCATCGGAATTAAACAGAAAAGGCACAATGCCGACTTAAGTGCAAGAAGACTGACTCTTCTTACTGCCTATGTTTTGAACCATTCCTGTGACACTAGTTATAGATTCCGATGCTTCACTTCAGGTTTACTGTATCCCTTAAACCTTCTTATTGACGATGAAACACAGAAATTGCATCAAATTAAATAGAAAGAGGCACAATGCCGACTTCATTACAAGAAGACTGACTCTTCTTATTGTCTATGTTTTGAACCATTCCTGTGACACTAGTTATAGATTCCGATGCTACACTCCAGGTTTACTGTATCCCTCTGACCTTCTTATTGACGATGAAACACTGAAATTGCATCGGAATTAAATAGAAAAGGCACAATGCCGACTTAAGTACAAGAAGACTGACTCTTCTTACTGTCTATGATTTGAACCTTTCCTGTGACACTAGTTATAGATTCCGATGCTTCACTCCAGGTTTACTGTATCCCTTGGACCTTCTTATAGACGATGAAACACAGAAACTGCATCGGAATTAAATAGAAAAGGCACAATGCCGACTTAAGTACAAGAAGCTGACTCTTCTTACTGATTATAGTTTGAACCATCCCTGTGACACTAGTTATAGATACCGATGCTTTAATTCAGGTTTACTGTATACCTTGGACTTTCTTATTGACGATGAAACACAGAAATTGCATCGGAATTAAATAAAAAAGGCACAATGCCGACTTAAGTACAAGAAGACTGACTCTTCCTACTGTCTATGTTTTGAACCATTCCTGTGACACTAGTTGTGGATTCCGATGCTTCACTTCAGGTTTACTGTATACCTCTGACCTTCTTATTGACGATGAAACACAGAAACTGCATCGGAATTAAGTAGAAAAGGCACAATGCCGACTTAAGTACAAGATGAGTGACTCTTCTTACTGATTATAGTTTGAACCATTCCTGTGACACTAGTTATAGATTCCGATCCTTTACTTCAGGTTTACTGTATAACTTGGACCTTCTTATGGACGATGAAACACAGAAATTGCATCGGAATTAAATACAAAATGCACAATGCCGACTTAAGTACAACAAGACTGACTCTTCCTACTGTCTATGTTTTGAACCATTCCTGTGTCACTAGTTGTGGATTCCGATGCTTCACTTCAGGTTTACTGTGTACCTCTGACCTTCTTATTGATGATGAAATACAGAAATTGCATCGGAATTAAATACAAAAGGCAGAAAGCCAACTTAAGGGCAAGAAGACTGACTTTTCTTACTGACTATGTTTCGAACCAATCCTGTGACACTAGTTGTGGATCCGATGCTTCACTTCAGTTTACTGTATCCCTCTGACCTTCTTATTGACGATGATACACAGAAATTGCATCGGAATTAAATACAAAAGGCACAATGCCAACTTAAGGACAAGGAGACTGACTCTTCTTACTGACTATGTTTTCAACCATTCCTGTGACACTAGTTATAGATTCCGATGCTTCACTCCAGGTTTATTGTATCCCTTGGACCATGTTATTGACGATGAAACACAGAAATTGGATAGCAGTTAAATAGAAATGGCACGATGCCGAATTAATTACAAGAAGACTGACTCTTCGTACTGTCTATGCTTTGAACCATTCCTGTGACACTAGTTATAGATTCCGATGCTTCACTTCAGGTTTACTGTTTCCCTTGGACCTTCTTATTGACAATGAATCACAGAAATTGCATCGGAATTAAATACAAAAGCCATAATGCCGACTTAAGTACAAGAAGACTGACTCATCTTAATGTCTATATTTTGAACCATTCCAGTGACACTAGTTATAGATTCCGATGCTTCACTTCAGGTTTACTGTATACCTTGGACCTTCATATTGGCGATGAAACACAGAAATTGCATCCGAATTAAATACAAAAGGCACAATGCCGACTTAAGTACAAGAAGACTGCCTCTTCTTACTGTCTATGCTTTGAACCAATCCTGTGACACTAGTTGTAGATTCCGATGCTTAACTTCAGGTTTACTGTATCCCTTGGACTTTCTTATTGACGATGAAACACAGAAATTGCATCGGAATTAAATACAAAAGGCACAATGCCGACTTAAGTACAAGAAGATTGACTCTACTTACTGACTGTGTTTGAACCATTCCTGTGACACTAGTTATAGATTCCGATGCTTCACTTCAGGTTTACTGTATCCCTCTGACCTTCTTATTGACGATGGAACACAGAAATTGCATCGGAATTAAATACGAAAGGCACAATGCCGACTTAAGTACAAGAAGACTGACACTTCTTACTGTCTATGTTTTGAACCATTCCTGTGACACTAGTTATGGATTCCGATGCTTCACTTCAGGTTTACTGTATCCCTTAAACCTTCTTATTGACGATGAAACACAGAAATTGCATCGGAATTAAATACAAAAGGCACAATGCCGACTTAAGTACAAGAAGACTGACTCTTCCTACTGTCTATGTTTTGAACTATTCCTGTGACACTAGTTGTGGATTCCGATGCTTCACTTCAGGATTTGTGTATACCTCTGACCTTCTTATTGACGATGAAACACAGAAATTGCATCAAATTAAATAGAAAGAGGCACAATGCCGACTTAATTACAAGAAGACTGACTCTTCTTATTGTCTATGTTTTGAACCATTCCTGTGACACTAGTTATAGTTTCCGATGCTACACTCCAGGTTTACTGTATCCCTCTGACCTTCTTATTGACGATGAAACACTGAAATTGCATCGGAATTAAATAGAAAAGGCACAATGCCGACCTAAGTACAAGAAGACTGACTCTTCTAACTGTCTATGATTTGAACCTTTCCTGTGACACTAGTTATAGATTCCGATGCTTCACTCCAGGTTTACTGTATCCCTGGGACCTTCTTATAGACGATGAAACACAGAAACTGCATCGGAATTAAATAGAAAAGGCACAATGCCGACTTAAGTACAAGAAGCTGACTCTTCTTACTGATTATAGTTTGAACCATCCCTGTGACACTAGTTATAGATACCGATGCTTTAATTCAGGTTTACTGTATACCTTGGACTTTCTTATTGACGATGAAACACAGAAATTGCATCGGAATTAAATACAAAAGGCACAATGCCGACTTAAGTACAAGAAGACTGACTCTTCCTACTGTCTATGTTTTGAACCTTTCCTGTGACTCTAGTTATGGATTCCGATGCTTCACTTCAGGTTTACTGTATCCCTTGGACCTTCTTATTGACGATGAAACACAGAAATTGCATTGGAATTAAGTAGAAAAGGCACAATGCCGACTTAAGTACAAGATGAGTGACTCTTCTTACTGATTATAGTTTGAACCATTCCTGTGACACTAGTTATATACTCCGATCCTTTACTTCAGGTTTACTGTATAACTTGGACCTTTTTATGGACGATGAAACACAGAAATTGCATCGGAATTAAATACAAAATGCACAATGCCGACTTAAGTACAACAAGACTGACTCTTCCTACTGTCTATGTTTTGAACCATTCCTGTGACACTAGTTGTGGATTCCGATGCTTCACTTCAGGTTTACTGTGTACCTCTGACCTTCTTATTGATGATGAAACACAGAAATTGCATCGGAATTAAATACAAAAGGCACAAAGCCAACTTAAGGGCAAGAAGACTGACTCTTCTTACTGACTATGTTTTGAACCATTAATGTGACACTAGTTATAGATTCCGATGCTTCACTCCAGGTTTACTGTATCCCTTGGACCTTGTTATTGACGATGAAACACAGAAATTGCATCAAATTAAATAGAAAAATGCACAATGCCGACTTAAGTACAAGAAGACTGACTCTTCTTACTGTCTATATTTTGGACCATTCCTGTGACACTAGTTATAGTTTCCGATGCTTCACTTCAGGTTTACTGTTTCCCTTGGACCTTCGTATTGACGATGAATCACAGAAATTGCATCGGAATTAAATACAGAAGCCACAATGCCGACTTAAGTACAGGAAGACTGACTCATCTTACTGTCTATATTTAGTATCATTCCTGTGACACTAGTTATAGGTTCCGATGCTTCACTTCAGGTTTACTGTATCCCTCTGACATTCTTATTGACGATGAAACACAGAATTTGCATCGAAATTAAATGGAAAAGGCACAATGACGACTTAAGTACAAGAAGACTGACTCTTCTTACTGTCTATGTTTTGAACCAATCCTGTGACACTAGTTGTGGATCCGATGCCTTACTTCAGGTTTACTGTATCCCTTGGACCTTCTTATTGACGATGAAACACAGAAATTGCATCGGAATTAAATACAAAAGGCACAATGAAGACTTAAGTACAAGAAGACTGACTCTTCCTACTGTCTATGTTTTTAACCATTCCTGTGACACAAGTTGTGGATTCCGATGCTTCACTTCAGTTTACTGTATCCCTCTGACCTTCTTATTGACGATGATACACAGAAATTGCATCGGAATTAAATACAAAAGGCACAATGCCAACTTAAGGACAAGGAGACTGACTCTTCTTACTGACTATGTTTTCAACCATTCCTGTGACACTAGTTATAGATTCCGATGCTTCACTCCAGGTTTATTGTATCCCTTGGACCATGTTATTGACGATGAAACACAGAAATTGCATAGCAGTTAAATAGAAATGGCACAATGCCGAATTAATTACAAGAAGACTGACTCTTCGTACTGTCTATGCTTTGAACCATTCCTGTGACACTAGTTATAGATTCCGATGCTTCACTTCAGGTTTACTGTTTCCCTTGGACCTTCTTATTGACAATGAATCACAGAAATTGCATCGGAATTAAATACAAAAGCCATAATGCCGACTTAAGTACAAGAAGACTGACTCTTCTTAATGTCTATATTTTGAACCATTCCAGTGACACTAGTTATAGATTCCGATGCTTCACTTCAGGTTTACTGTATACCTTGGACCTTCATATTGACGATGAAACACAGAAATTGCATCCGAATTAAATACAATAGGCACAATGCCGACTTAAGTACAAGAAGACTGACTCTTCTTACTGTCTATGTTTTGAACCAATCCTGTGACACTAGTTGTAGATTCCGATGCTTAACTTCAGGTTTACTGTATCCCTTGGACCTTCTTATTGACGATGAAACACAGAAATTGCATCGGAATTAAATACAAAAGGCACAATGCCGACTAAAGTACAAGCACACTGACTCTTCGTACTGTCTATGATTTCAACCATTCCTGTGACACTAGATATAGATTCCGACGCATCCCTTCAGGCTTACTGCATCCATTGTACCTTCTTATTGACGATGAAACATAGAAATTGCATCGGAATTAAATACAAAAGGCACAATGCCGACTTAAGTACAAGAAGATTGACTCTACTTACTGACTGTGTTTGAACCATTCCTGTGACACTAGTTATAGATTCCGATGCTTCACTTCAGGTTTACTGTATCCCTCTGACCTTCTTATTGACGATGGAGCACAGAAATTGCATCGGAATTAAATACGAATGGCACAATGCCGACTTAAGTACAAGAAGACTGACACTTCTTACTGTCTATGTTTTGAACCATTCCTGTGACACTAGTTATAGATTCCGATGCTTCACATCCAGGTTTACTGTATACCTTGGACCTTCTTTTTGACGATGAAACACAGAAATAGCATCGGAATGAAAAACAAAAGCACAATGCCGACTTAAGTACAAGAAGACTGACTCTTCTTACTGATTATAGTTTGAACCACTCCTGTGACACTAGTTGTAGATTCTGATGCTTTACTTCAGGTTTACTGTATTCCTTGGACTTTCTTATTGACAACGAATCACAGAAATTGCATCGGAATAAATACAAAAGGCACAATGCCGACTTATGTACAAGATGACCGACTCTTCCTACTGTCTATGCTTTGAACCATTCCTGTGACGCTAGTTGTCGATTCCGATGCTTCTCTTCAGGTTTACTGTATCCTTCTGACCTTCTTATTGACGATGAAAGACAGAAATTGCATCGGAATTAAATACAAAAGGCACAATGCCAACTTATGGACAAGAAGACTGACTCTTCATACTGACTATGTTTTGAACCATTGCTGTGACAGTAGTTATAGATTCCGATGCTTCACTCCAGCTTTACTGTATCCCTTGGACCTTGTTATTGACGATGAAACAAAGAAATTGCATCGGAATTTAATAGAAAAGGCACAATGCCGACTTAAGAACAAGAGGACTGAGTCTTCTTACTGACTATGTTTTGAACCATTCCTGTGACACTAGTTATAGATTCCGATGCTTCACTTCAGGTTTACTGTATCCCTTGGACCTTCTTATTGACGATGAAACACGTAAATTGCATCGGAATTAGATACAAAAGGCACAATGCCAACTTAAGGACAAGGAGACTGACTCTTCTTATTGACTATGTTTTCAACCATTCCTGTGACACTAGTTATAGTTTCCGATGCTTCACTCCAGGTTTACTGAATCCCTTGGACCATGTTATTGACGATGAAACACAGAAATTGCATAGCAGTTAAATAGAAAAGGCACAATGCCGACTAAATTACAAGAAGACTGACACTTCGTACTGTCTATGCTTTGAACCATTCCTGTGACACTAGTTATAGATTCCGATGCTTCACTTCAGGTTTACTGTTTCCCTTGGACCTTCTTATTGACAATGAATCACAGAAATTGCATCGGAATTAAATACAAAAGGCACGATGCCGACTTAAGGACCAGAACACTGACTCTTCTTACTGTCTATATTATGAACCATTCCAGTGACACTAGTTATAGATTCCGATGCTTCACTTCAGGTTTACTGTATACCTTGGACCTTCATATTGACGATGAAACACAGAAATTGCATCCGAATTAAATACAAAAGGCACAATGCCGACTTAAGTACAAGAAGACTGACTCTTCTTACTGACTATGTTTTGAACCATTCCTGTGACACTAGTTATAGATTCCGATGCTTCACTTCAGGTTTACTGTATCCCTTGGATCTTCTTATTGACGATGAAACACAGATATTGCATCGGAATTAAATACAAAAGGCACAATGCCGACTTAAGTACAAGAAGACTGGCTCTTCCTACTGTCTATGCTTTGAACCATTCCTGTTACACTAGTTATAGATTCCGATGCTACACTCCAGTTTTATTGTATCCCTTGGACCTTCTTATTGACGATGAAACACAGAAATTGCATCGGAATTAAATACAAAAGGCACAATGAAGACTTAAGTACAAGAAGACTGACTCTTCCTACTGTCTATGTTTTTAACCATTCCTGTGACACTAGTTGTGGATTCCGGTGCTTCACTTCAGGTTTACTGTATCCCTCTGACCTTCTTATTGGCGTTGAAACACAGAAATTGCATCGGAATTAAATACAAAAGGCACAATGCCAACTTAAGGACAAGAAGACTGACTCTTCTTACTGACTATGTTTTGACCCATTCCTGTGACACTAGTTATAGATTCCGATGCTTCACTCCAGGTTTACTGTATTCCTTGGACCTTCTTATTTACGATGAAACACAGAAATTGTATAGGAATTAAATACAAAATGCACAATGCCGACTTAAGGACAAGAAGACTGGTTCTTCTTACTGTCTATGTTTTGAACCATTCCATTGACACTAGTTACAGATTCCGATGCTTCACTTCAGGGTTACTGTATACCTTGGACCTTCATATTGACGATGAAACACAGAAATTGCATCCGAATTAAATACAAAAGGCACAATGCTGACTTAAGTACAAGAAGACTGACTCTTCTTACTGTCTATGTTTTGAACCAATCCTGTGACACTAGTTGTAGATTCCGATGCTTCACTTCAGTTTTACTGTATCCCTTGGACCTTCTTATTGACGATGAAACACAGAAATTGCATCGGAATTAAATACAAAAGGCACAATGCCGACTAAAGTACAAGCACACTGACTCTTCGTACTGTCTATGATTTCAACCATTCCTGTGACACTAGATATAGATTCCGACGCTTCACTTCAGGCTTACTGCATCCCTTGTACCTTCTTATTGACGATGAAACATAGAAATTGCATCGGAATTAAATACAAAAGGCACAATGCCGACTTAAGTACAAGAAGATTGACTCTACTTACTGACTGTGTTTGAACCATTCCTGTGACACTAGTTATAGATTCCGATGCTTCACTTCAGGTTTACTGTATCCCTCTGACCTTCTTATTGACGATGGAACACAGAAATTGCATCGGAATTATATATAAAAGGCACAATGCCGACTTAAGTACAAGAAGACTGACACTTCTTACTGTCTATGTTTTGAACCATTCCTGTGACACTAGTTATAGATTCCGATGCTTCACATCCAGGTTTACTGTATACCTTGGACCTTCTTTTTGACGATGAAACACAGAAATAGCATCGGAATGAAATACAAAAGCACAATGCCGACTTAAGTACAAGAAGACTGACTCTTCTTTCTGATTATAGTTTGAACCATTCCTGTGACACTAGTTATAGATTCCGATGCGTTACTTCAGGTTTACTGTATTCCTTGGACCTTCTTATTGACAACGAAACACAGAAATTGCATCGGAATAAATACAAAAGGCACAATGCCGACTTATGTACAAGATGACCGACTCTTCCTACTGTCTATGCTTTGAACCATTCCTGTGACACTAGTTGTGGATTCCGATGCTTCCCTTCAGGTTTACTGTATCCTTCTGACCTTCTTATTGACGATGAAACACAGAAATTGCATCGGAATTAAATACAAAAGGCACAATGCCAACTTACGGACAAGAAGTCTGACTCTTCATACTGACTATGTTTTGAACCATTCCTGTGACACTAGTTATAGATTCCGATGCTTCACTCCAGCTTTACTGTATCCCTTGGACCTTGTTATTGACGATGAAACACAGAAATTGCATCGGAATTTAATAGAAAAGGCACAATGCCGACTTAAGAACAAGAGGACTGAGTCTTCTTACTGACTATGTTTTGAACCATTCCTGTGACACTAGTTATAGATTCCGATGCTTCACTTCAGGTTTACTGTATCCCTTGGACCTTCTTATTGACGATGAAACACATAAATTGCATCGGAATTAAATACAAAAGGCACAATGAAGACTTAAGTACAAGAAGACTGACTCTTCCTACTGTCTATGCTTTTAACCATTCCTGTGACACAAGTTGTGGATTCCGATGCTTCACTTCAGTTTACTGTATCCCTCTGACCTTCTTATTGACGATGATACACAGAAATTGCATCGGAATTAAATACAAAAGGCACAATGCCAACTTAAGGACAAGGAGACTGACCCTTCTTACTGACTATGTTTTGAACCATTCCTGTGACACTAGTTATAGATTCCGATGCTTCACTCCAGGTTTATTGTATCCCTTGGACCATGTTATTGACGATGAAACACAGAAATTGCATAGCAGTTAAATAGAAATGGCACAATGCCGACTTAATTACAAGAAGACTGACTCTTCGTACTGTCTATGCTTTGAACCATTCCTGTGACACTAGTAATAGATTCCGATGCTTCACTTCAGGTTTACTGTTTCCCTTGGACCTTCTTATTGACAATGAATCACAGAAATTGCATCGGAATTAAATACAAAATCCATAATGCCGACTTAAGTACAAGAAGACTGACTCTTCTTAATGTCTATATTTTGAACCATTCCAGTGACACTAGTTATAGATTCCGATGCTTCACTTCAGGTTTACTGTATACCTTGGACATTCATATTGACGATGAAACACAGAAATTGCATCCGAATTAAATACAAAAGGCACAATGCCGACTTAAGTACAAGAAGACTGACTCTTCTTACTGTCTATGTTTTGAACCAATCCTGTGACACTAGTTGTAGATTCCGATGCTTTACTTCAGGTTTACTGTATCCCTTGGACCTTCTTATTGACGATGAAACACAGAAATTGCATCGGAATTAAATACAAAAGGCACAATGCCGACTAAAGTACAAGCACACTGACTCTTCGTACTGTCTATGATTTCAACCATTCCTGTGACACTAGATATAGATTCCGACGCTTCACTTCAGGCTTACTGCATCCCTTGTACCTTCTTATTGACGATGAAGCATAGAAATTGCATCGGAATTAAATACAAAAGGCACAATGCCGACTTAAGTACAAGAAGATTGACTCTACTTACTGACTGTGTTTGAACCATTCCTGTGACACTAGTTATAGATTCCGATGCTTCACTTCAGGTTTACCGTATCCCTCTGACCTTCTTATTGACGATGGAACACAGAAATTGCATCGGAACTAAATACGAAAGGCACAATGCCGACTTAAGTACAAGAAGACTGACACTTCTTACTGTCTATGTTTGGAACCATTCCTGTGACACTAGTTATAGATTCCGATGCTTCACATCCAGGTTTACTGTATACCTTGGACCTTCTTTTTGACGATGAAACACAGAAATAGCATCGGAATGAAATACAAAAGCACAATGCCGACTTATGTACAAGATGACCGACTCTTCCTACTGTCTATGCTTTGAACCATTCCTGTGACACTAGTTGTGGATTCCGATGCTTCTCTTCAGGTTTACTGTATCCTTCTGACCTTCTTATTGACGATGAAACACAGAAATTGCATCGGAATTAAATACAAAAGGCACAATGCCAACTTACGGACAAGAAGACTGACTCTTCATACTGACTATGTTTTGAACCATTCCTGTGACACTAGTTATAGATTCCGATGCTTCACTCCAGCTTTACTGTATCCCTTGGACCTTGTTATTGACGATGAAACACAGAAATTGCATCGGAATTTAATAGAAAAGGCACAATGCCGACTTAAGAACAAGAGGACTGAGTCTTCTTACTGACTATGTTTTGAACCATTCCTGTGACACTAGTTATAGATTCCGATGCTTCACTTCAGGTTTACTGTATCCCTTGGACCTTCTTATTGACGATGAAACACAGAAATTGCATCGGAATTAAATACAAAAGGCACAATGCCGATTAAGTACAAGAAGACTGACTCTTCCTACTGTCTATGCTTTGAACCATTCCTGTTACACTAGTTATAGATTCCGATGCTACACTCCAGTTTTATTGTATCCCTTGGACCTTCTTATTGACGATGAAACACAGAAATTGCATCGGAATTAAATACAAAATTCACAATGAAGACTTAAGTACAAAAAGACTGACTCTTCCTACTGTCTATGTTTTTTACCATTCCTGTGACACTAGTTGTGGATTCCGGTGCTTCACTTCAGGTTTACTGTATCCCTCTGACCTTCTTATTGGCGATGAAACACAGAATTTGCATCGGAATTAAATACGAAAGGCACAATGCCAACTTAAGGACAAGAAGACTGACTCTTCTTACTGACTATGTTTTGAACCATTCCTGTGACACTAGTTATAGATTCCGATGCCTTACTCCAGGTTTACTGTATTCCTTGGACCTTCTTATTGACGATGAAACACAGAAATTGCATAGGAATTAAATACAAAATGCACAATGCCGACTTAAGGACAAGAAGACTGATTCTTCTTACTGTCTATGTTTTGAACCATTCCATTGACACTAGTTACAGATTCCGATGCTTCACTTCAGGATTACTGTATTCCTTGGACCTTCTTATTGACGATGAAACACAGAAATTGCATCGGAATTAAATAGAAAAGACACAATGCCGACTTAAGAACAAGAAGACTGACTCTTCTTACTGACTATGTTTTGAACCATTCCTGTGACACTAGTTATAGATTCCGATGCTTCACTTCAGGTTTACTGTATCCCTCTGACCTTCTTATTGACGATGAAACACAGAAATTGCATCGGAATTAAATAGAAAAGGCACAATGCCGACTTAAGTACAAGAAGACTGACTCTTCTTACTGTCTATGCTTTGAACCTTTCCTGTGACACTAGTTATAGATTCCGATGCTTCACTCCAGGTTTACTGTATCACTTGGACCTTCTTATTGATGATGAAATACAGAAATGGCATCGGAATTAAGTAGAAATGGCACAATGCCGACTTAAGTACAACAAGACTGACTCTTCTTACTGATTATAGTGTGAACCATTTCTGTGACACTAGTTATGGATTCCGATGCTTTACTTCAGGTTTACTGTATACCTTGGACTTTCTCATTAACGATGAAACACAGAAATTGCATCGGAATTAAATACAAAAGGCACAATGCCGACTTATGTACAAGAAGAATGACTCTTCCTACTGTCTATGTTTTGAACCATTCCTGTGACACTAGTTGTGGATTCCGATGCTTCACTTCAGTTTACTGTATCCCTCTGACCTTCTTATTGACCATGATACACAGAAATTGCATCGGAATTAAATACAAAAGGCACAATGCCAACTTAAGGACAAGGAGACTGACACTTCTTACTGACTATGTTTTCAACCATTCCTGTGACACTAGTTATAGATTCCAATATTTTACTCCAGGTTTACCGTATCCCTTGGACCTTGTTAATGACGATAAAACACAGAAATTGCATAGTAGTTAAATAGAAAAGGCACAATGCCGACTTAATTACAAGAAGACTGACTCTTCGTACTGTCTATGCTTTGAACCATTCCTGTGACACTAGTTATAGATTCCGATGCTTCACTTCAGGTTTACTGTTTCCCTTGGACCTTCTTATTGACAATGAATCACAGAAATTGCATCGGAATTAAATACAAAAGCCACATTGCCGACTTAAGTACAAGAAGACTGACTCTGCTTACTGTCTATATTTTGAACCATTCCAGTGACACTAGTTATAGATTCCGATGCTTCACTTCAGGTATACTGTATACCTTGGACCTTCATATTGACGATGAAACACAGAAATTGCATCCGAATTAAATACAAAAGGGACAATGCCGACTTAAATACAAGAAGACTGACTCTTCTCAGTGTCTATGCTTTGAACCAATCCTGTGACACTAGTTGTAGATTCCGATGCTTCACTTCAGGTTTACTGTATCCCTTGGACCTTCTTATTGACGATGAAACACAGAAATTGCATCGGAATTAAATACAAAAGGCACAATTCCGACTAAAGTACAAGCACACTGACTCTTCGTACTGTCTATGATTTGAACCATTCCTGTGACACTAGATATAGATTCCGACGCTTCACTTCAGGTTTACTGCATCCCTTGTACCTTCATTTTGACGATGTAACATAGAAATTGCATCGGAATTAAATACAAAAGGCACAATGCCGACTTAAGTACAAGAAGATTGACTCTACTTACTGACTGTGTTTTGAACCATTCCTGTGCCACTAGTTATAGATTCCGATGCTTCACTTCAGGTTTACTGTATCCCTCTGACCTTCTTATTGACGATGAAACACAGAAATGGCATCGGAATTAAATAGAAAAGGCACAATGCCGACTTGAGTACAAGAAGACTGACTCTTCTCACTGTCTATGTTTTGAACCTTTCCTGTGACTCTAGTTATAGATTCCGATGCTTCACTTCAGGTTTACTGTATCCCTTGGACCTTCTTATTGACGATGAAACACAGAAATTGCATTGGAATTAAGTAGAAAAATCACAATGCCGACTTAAGTACAAGATTAGTGACTCTTCTTACTGATTATAGTTTGAACCATTCCTGTGACACTAGTTAAAGATTCCGATCCTTTACTTCAGGTTTACTGTATAACTTGGACCTTCTTATGGACGATGAAACACAGAAATTGCATCGGAATTAAATACAAAATGCACAATGCCGACTTAAGTACAACAAGACTGACTCTTCCTACTGTCTATGTTTTGAACCATTCCTGTGACACTAGTTATAGATTCCGATGCTTCACTTCAGGTTTACTGTTTCCCTTGGACCTTCGTATTGACGATGAATCACAGAAATTGCATCAAATTAAATAGCAAAATGCACAATGCCGACTTAAGTACAAGAAGACTGACTCTTCTTACTGTCTAAATTTTGGACCATTCCTGTGACACTAGTTATAGATTCCGATGCTTCACTTCAGGTTTACTGTTTCCCTTGGACCTTCGTATTGACGATGAATCACAGAAATTGCATCGGAATTAAATACAGAAGCCACAATGCCGACTTAAGTACAGGAAGACTGCCTCTTCTTACTGTCTATATTTAGTACCATTCCTGTGACACTAGTTATAGGTTCCGATGCTTCACTTCAGGTTTACTGTATCCCTTGGACCTTCTTATTGACGATGAAACACAGATATTTCATCGGAATTAAATACAAAAGGCACAATGCCGACTTAAGTACAGGAAGACTGACTCTTCTTACTGTGTATGTTTTGAAACATTACTGTGACACTACTTATAGGTTCCGATGCTTCACGTCAGGTTTACTGTATCCCTCTGACCTTCTTATTGACGATGAAACACAGAATTTGCATCGGAATTAAATGGAAACGGCACATTGCCGACTTAAGTACAAGAAGACTGACTCTTCTTACTGTCTATATTTTGAACCATTCCAGTGACACTAGTTACAGATTCCGATGCTTCACTTCAGGTTTACTGTATACCTTGGATCTTCTTATTGACGATGAAACACAGAAATTGCATCGGAATTAAATACAAAAGGCACAATGAAGACTTAAGTACAAGAAGACTGACTCTTCCTACTGTCTATGTTTTTAACCATTCCTGTGTCACAAGTTGTGGATTCCGATGCTTCACTTCAGTTTACTGTATCCCTCTGACCTTCTTATTGACGATGATACACAGAAATTGCATCGGAATTAAATACAAAAGGCACAATGCCAACATAAGGACAAGGAGACTGACTCTTCTTACTGACTATGTTTTCAACCATTCCTGTGACACTAGTTATAGATTCCGATGCTTCACTCCAGGTTTATTGTATCCCTTGGACCATGTTATTGACGATGAAACACAGAAATTGCATAGCAGTTAAATAGAAATGGCACAATGCCGACTTAATTACAAGAAGACTGACTCTTCGTACTGTCTATGCTTTGAATGATTCCTGTGACACTAGTTGTAGATTCCGATGCTTCACTTCAGGTTTACTGTTTCCCTTGGACCTTCTTATTGACAATGAATCACAGAAATTGCATCGGAATTAAATACAAAAGCCATAATGCCGACTTAAGTACAAGAAGACTGACTCTTCTTAATGTCTATATTTTGAACCATTCCAGTGACACTAGTTACAGATTCCGATGCTTCACTTCAGGTTTACTGTATACCTTGGACCTTCATATTGACGATGAAACACAGAAATTGCATCCGAATTAAATACAAAAGGCACAATGACGACTTAAGAACAAGAAGACTGACTCTTCTTACTGTCTATGTTTTGAACCAATCCTGTGACACTAGTTGTAGATTCCGATGTTTCACTTCAGGTTTACTGTATCCCTTGGACCTTCTTATTGACGATGAAACACAGAAATTGCATCGGAATTAAATACAAAAGGCACAATGCCGACTAAAGTACAAGCACACTGACTCTTCGTACTGTCTATGAATTCAACCATTCCTGTGACACTAGATATAGATTCCGACGCTTCACTTCAGGCTTACTGCATCCCTTGTACCTTCTTATTGACGATGAAACATAGAAATTGCATCGGAATTAAATACAAAAGGCACAATGCCGACTTAAGTACAAGAAGATTGACTCTACTTACTGACTGTGTTTGAACCATTCCTGTGACACTAGTTATAGATTCCGATGCTTCACTTCAGGTTTACTGTATCCCTCTGACCTTCTTATTGACGATGGAACACAGAAATTGCATCGGAATTAAATACGAAAGGCACAATGCCGACTTAAATACAAGAAGACTGACACTTCTTACTGTCTATGTTTTGAACCATACCTGTGTCACTAGTTATAGATTCCGATGCTTCACATCCAGGTTTACTGTATACCTTGGACTTTCTTTTTGACGATGAAACACAGAAATAGCATCGGAATGAAATACAAAAGCACAATGCCGACTTAAGTACAAGAAGACTGACTCTTCTTACTGATTATAGTTTGAACCATTCCTGTGACACAAGTTATAGATTCCGATGCTTTACTTCAGGTTTACTGTATTAATTGGACCTTCTTATTGACAACGAAACACAGAAATTGCATCGGAATAAATACAAAAGGCGCAATGCCGACTTATGTACAAGATGACCGACTCTTCCTACTGTCTATGCTTTGAACCATTCCTGTGACACTAGTTGTGGATTCCGATGCTTCTCTTCAGGTTTACTGTATCCTTCTGACCTTCTTATTGACGATGAAACACTGAAATTGCATCGGAATTAAATACAAAGGCACAATGCCAACTTACGGACAAGAAGACTGACTCTTCATACTGACTATGTTTTGAACCATTCCTGTGACACTAGTTATAGATTCCGATGCTTCACTTCAGGTTTACTGTATCCCTTGGACCTTCTTATTGACGATGAAACACATAAATTGCATCGGAATTAGATACAAAAGGCACAATGCCAACTTAAGGACAAGGAGACTGACTCTTCTTACTGACTATGTTTTCAACCATTCCTGTGACACTAGTTATAGATTCCGATGCTTCACTCCAGGTTTACTGAATCCCTTGGACCATGTTATTGACGATGAAACACAGAAATTGCATAGCAGTTAAATAGAAAAGGCACAATGCCGACTAAATTACAAGAAGACTGACATTTCGTACTGTCTATGCTTTGAACCATTCCTGTGACACTAGTTATAGATTCCGATGCTTCACTTCAGGTTTACTGTTTCCCTTGGACCTTCTTATTGACAATGAATCACAGAAATTGCATCGGAATTAAATACAAAAGCCACAATGCCGGCTTAAGTACAAGAAGACTGACTCTTCTTACTTTCTATATTATGAACCATTCCAGTGACACTAGTTATAGATTCCGATGCTTCACTTCAGGTTTACTGTATACCTTGGACCTTCATATTGACGATGAAACACAGAAATTGCATCCGAATTTAATACAAAAGGCACAATACCGACTTAAGTACAAGAAGACTGACTCTTCTTACTGACTATGTTTTGAACCATTCCTTTGACACTAGTTATAGATTCCGATGCTTCACATCAGGTTTACTGTATCCCTTCGACCTTCTTATTGACGATGAAACACAGAAATTGCATCGGAATTAAATACAAAAGGCACAATGCCGACTTAAGTACAAGAAGACTGACTCTTCCTACTGTCTATGCTTTGAACCATTCCTGTTACACTAGTTATAGATTCCGATGCTACATTCCAGTTTTATTGTATCCCTTGGACCTTCTTATTGACGGTGAAACACAGAAATTGCATAAGAATTAAATACAAAAGGCACAATGAAGACTTAAGTACAAGAAGACTGACTCTTCCTACTGTCTATGTTTTTAACCATTCCTGTGACACTAGTTGTGGATTCCGGTGCTTCACTTCAGGTTTACTGTATCCCTCTGACCTTCTTATTGGCGTTGAAACACAGAATTTGCATCGGAAATAAATACAAAAGGCACAATGCCAACTTAAGGACAAGAAGACTGACTCTTCTTACTGACTATGTTTTGAACCATTCCTGTGACACTAGTTATAGATTCCGATGCTTCACTCCAGGTTTACTGTTTTCCTTGGACCTTCTTATTGACGATGAAACACAGAAATTGCATAGGAATTAAATACAAAATAAACATTGCCGACTTAAGGACAAGAAGACTGATTCTTCTTACTGTCTATGTTTTGAACCATTCCATTGACACTAGTTACAGATTCCGATGCTTCACTTCAGGTTTACTGTATACCTTGGACCTTCATATTGACGATGAAACACAGAAATTGCATCCGAATTAAATACAAAAGGCACAATGCCGACTTAAGTACAAGAAGACTGACTCTTCTTACTGTCTATGTTTTGAACCAATCCTGTGACACTAGTTGTAGATTCCGATGCTTCACTTTAGGTTTACTGTATCCCTTGGACCTTCTTATTGACGATGAAACACAGAAATTGCATCCGAATTAAATACAAAAGGCACAATGCCGACTTAAGTACAAGAAGACTGACTCTTCTTACTGTCTATGTTATGAACCAATCCTGTGACACTAGTTGTAGATTCCGATGCTTCACTTCGGGTTTACTGTATCCCTCTGACCTTCTTATTGACGATGGAACACAGAAATTGCATCGGAATTATATACGAAAGGCACAATGCCGACTGAAGTACAAGAAGACTGACACTTCTTACTGTCTATGTTTTGAACCATTCCTGTGACACTAGTTATAGATTCCGATGCTTCACATCCAGGTTTACTGTATACCTTGGACCTTCTTTTTGACGATGAAACACAGAAATAGCATCGGAATGAAACACAAAAGCACAATGCCGACTTAAGTACAAGAAGACTGACTCTTCTTACTGATTATAGTTTGAACCATTCCTGTGACACTAGTTATAGATTCCGATGCTTTACTTCAGGTTTACTGTATTCCTTGGACCTTCTTATTGACAACGAAACACAGAAATTGCATCGGAATAAATACAAAAGGCACAATGCCGACTTATGTACAAGATGACCGACTCTTCCTACTGTCTATGCTTTGAACCATTCCTGTGACACTAGTTGTGGATTCCGATGCTTCTCTTCAGGTTTACTGTATCCTTCTGACCTTCTTATTGACGATGAAACATAGAAATTGCATCGGAATTAAATACAAAAGGCACAATGCCAACTTACAGACAAGAAGACTAACTCTTCATACTGACTATGTTTTGAACCATTCCTGTGACACTAGTTATAGATTCCGATGCTTCACTCCAGCTTTACTGTATCCCTTGGACCTTGTTATTGACGATGAAACACAGAAATTGCATCGGAATTTAATAGAAAAGGCACAATGCCGACTTAAGAACAAGAGGACTGAGTCTTCTTACTGACTATGTTTTTAACCATTCCTGTGACACAAGTTGTGGATTCCGATGCTTCACTTCAGTTTACTGTATCCCTCTGACCTTCTTATTGACGATGATACACAGAAATTGCATCGGAATTAAATACAAAAGGCACAATGCCAACTTAAGGACAAGGAGACTGACTCTTCTTACTGACTATGTTTTCAACCATTCCTGTGACACTAGTTATAGATTCCGATGCTTCACTCCAGGTTTATTGTATCCCTTGGACCATGTTATTGACGATGAAACACAGAAATTGCATAGCAGTTAAATAGAAATGGCACAATGACACCTTAATTACAAGAAGACTGACTCTTCGTACTGTCTATGCTTTGAACCATTCCTCTGACACTAGTTATAGATTCCGATGCTTCACTTCAGGTTTACTGTTTCCCTTGGACCTTCTTATTGACAATGAATCACAGAAATTGCATCGGAATTAAATACAAAAGCCATAATGCCGACTTAAGTACAAGAAGACTGACTCTTCTTAATGTCTATATTTTGAACCATTCCAGTGACACTAGTTATAGATTCCGATGCTCACTTCAGGTTTACTGTATCCCTTGGACCTTCTTATTGACGATGAAACACAGAAATTGCATCGGAATTAAATACAAAAGGCACAATGCCGACTAAAGTACAAGCACACTGACTCTTCGTACTGTCTATGATTTCAACCATTCCTGTGACACTAGATATAGATTCCGACGCTTCACTTCAGGCTTACTGCATATCTTGTACCTTCTTACTGACGATGAAACATAGAAATTGCATCGGAATTAAATACAAAAGGCACAATGCCGACTTAAGTACAAGAAGATTGACTCTACTTACTGACTGTGTTTGAACCATTCCTGTGACACTAGTTATAGATTCCGATGCTTCACTTCAGGTTTACTGTATCCCTCTGACCGTCTTATTGACGATGGAACACAGAAATTGCATCGGAACTAAATACGAAAGGCACAATGCCGACTTAAGTACAAGAAGACTGACTCTTCTTACTGTCTATGTTTTGAACCATTCCTGTGACACTAGTTATAGATTCCGATGCTTCACATCCAGGTTCACTGCATACCTTGGACCTTCTTTTTGACGATGAAACACAGAAATAGCATCGGAATGAAATACAAAAGCACAATGCCGACTTAAGTACAAGAAGACTGACTCTTCTTACTGATTACAGTTTGAACCATTCCTGTGACACTAGTTATAGATTCCGATGCTTTACTTCAGGTTTACTGTATTCCTTGGACCTTCTTATTGACAACGAAGCACAGAAATTGCATCGGAATAAATACAAAAGGCACAATGCCAACTTATGTACAAGATGACCGACTCTTCCTACTGTCTATGCTTTGAACCATTCCTGTGACACTAGTTGTGGATTCCGATGCTTCTCTTCAGGTTTAATGTATCCTTCTGACCTTCTTATTGACGATGAAACACAGAAATTGCATCGGAATTAAATACAAAAGGCACAATGCCAACTTACGGACAAGAAGACTGACTCTTCATACTGACTATGTTTTGAACCATTCCTGTGACACTAGTTATAGATTCCGATGCTTCACTCCAGCTTTACTGTATCCCTTGGACCTTGTTATTGACGATGAAACACAGAAATTGCATCGGAATTTAATAGAAAAGGAACAATGCCGACTTAAGAACAAGAGGACTGAGTCTTCTTACTGACTATGTTTTGAACCATTCCTGTGACACTAGTTATAGATTCCGATGCTTCACTTCAGGTTCACTGTATCCCTTGGACCTTCTTATTGACGATGAAACACAGAAATTGCATCCGAATTAAATACAAAAGGCACAATGCCGACTTAAGTACAAGAAGACTGACTCTTCTTACTGACTATGTTTTGAACCATTCCTGTGACACTAGTTATAGATTCCGATGCTTCACTTCAGGTTTAAAGTATCCCGTGGACCTTCTTATTGACGATGAAACACAGAAATTGCATCGGAATTAAATACAAAAGGCACAATGCCGACTTAAGTACAAGAAGACTGACTCTTCCTACTGTCTATGCTTTGAACCATTCCTGTTACACTAGTTATAGATTCCGATGCTACACTCCAGTTTTATTGTATCCCTTGGACCTTCTTATTGACGATGAAACACAGAAATTGCATCGGAATTAAATACAAAAGGCACAATGAAGACTTAAGTACAAGAAGACTGACTCTTCCCACTGTCTATGTTTTTAACCATTCCTGTGACACTAGTTGTGGATTCCGGTGCTTCACTTCAGGTTTTCTGTATCCCTCTGACCTTCTTATTGGCGATGAAACACAGAAATTGCATCGGAATTAAATACAAAAGGCACAATGCCAACTTAAGTACAAGAAGACTGACTCTTCTTACTGACTATGTTTTGAACCATTCCTGTGACACTAGTTATAGATTCCGATGCTTCACTTCAGGTTTACTGTATTCCTTGGACCTTCTTATTGACGATGAAACACAGAAATTGCATAGGAATTAAATACAAAATGCACAATGCCGACTTAAGGACAAGAAGACTGATTCTTCTTACTGTCTATGTTTTGAACCATTCCATTGACACTAGTTACAGATTCCGATGCTTCACTTCAGGTTTACTGTATTCTTTGGACCTTCTTATTGACGATGAAACACAGAAATTGCATCGGAATTAAATAGAAAAGGCACAATGCCGACTTAAGAACCAGAAGACTGACTCTTCTTACTGACTATGTTTTGAACCATTCCTGTGACACTAGTTATAGTTTCCGATGCTTCACTTCAGGTTTACTGTATCCCTCTGACCTTCTTATTGACGATGAAACACAGAAATTGCATCGGAATTAAATAGAAAAGGCACAATGCCGACTTAAGTACAAGAAGACTGACTCTTCTTACTGTCTATGCTTTGAACCTTTCCTGTGACACTAGTTATAGATTCCGATGCTTCACTCCTGGTTTACTGTATCACTTGGACCTTCTTATTGACGATGAAACACAGAAATGGCATCGGAATTAAGTAGAAATGGCACAATGCCGACTTAAGTACAACAAGACTGACTCTTCTTACTGATTATAGTTTAAACCATTTCTGTGACACTAGTTATGGATTCCGATGCTTTACTTCAGGTTTACTGTATACCTTGGACTTTCTCATTGACGATGAAACACAGAAATTGCATCGGAATTAAATACAAAAGGCACAATGCCGACTTATGTACAAGAAGGCTGACTCTTCCTACTGTCTATGTTTTGAACCATTCCTGTGACACTAGTTGTGGATTCCGATGCTTCGCTTCAGTTTACTGTATCACTCGGACCTTCTTATTGACCATGATACACAGAAATTGCATCGGAATTAAATACAAAATGCACAATGCCAACTTAAGGACATGGAGACTGACTCTTCTTACTGACTATGTTTTCAACCATTCCTGTGACACTAGTTATAGATTCCAATTTTTTACTCCAGGTTTACTGTATCCCTTGGACCATGTTATTGACGATGAAACACAGAAATTGCATAGCAGTTAAATAGAAAAGGCACAATGCCGACTTAATTACAAGAAGACTGACTCTTCGTACTGTCTATGCTTTGAACCATTCCTGTGACACTAGTTATAGATTCCGATGCTTCACTTCAGGTTTACTGTTTCCCTTGGACCTTCTTATTGACAATGAATCACAGAAATTTCATCGGAATTAAATACAAAAGCCACATTGCCGACTTAAGTACAAGAAGACTGACTCTGCTTACTGTCTATATTTTGAACCATTCCAGTGACACTAGTTATAGATTCCGATGCTTCACTTCAGGTATACTGTATACCTTGGACCTTCATATTGACGATGAAACACAGAAATAGCATCGGAATTAAATACAAAATGCACAATGCCGACTTAAGTACAAGATTACTGACTCTTCTTACTGACTATGGTTTGAACCATTCCTGTGACACTAGTTATAGATTCCGATGCTTCACTCCAGGTTTACTGCATTCCTTGGAACTTCTTATTGACGATGAAACACAGAAATTGCATAGGAATTAAGTAGAAATGGCACAATGCCGACTTAAGTACAAGAAGACTGACTCTTCTGACTGATTATAGTTTGAACTATTTCTGTGACACTAGTTATGGATTCCGATGCTTTACTTCAGGTTTACTGTATACCTTGGACTTTCTTATTGATGATGAAACACAGAAATTGCATCGGAATTAAATACAAAAGGCACAATGCCGACTTAAGTACAAGAAGATTGACTCTACTTACTGACTGTGTTTTGAACCATTCCTGTGCCACTAGTTATAGATTCCGATGCTTCACTTCAGGTTTACTGTATCCCTCTGACCTTCTTATTGACCATGAAACACAGAAATTGCATCGGAATTAAATACAAAAGGCACAATGCCAACTTAAGGACAAGAAGACTGACTCTTCTTACTGACTATGATTTGAACCATTCCTGTGACACTAGTTATAGATTCCGATGCTTCACTCCAGGTTTACTGCATTCCTTGGAACTTCTTATTGACGATGAAACACAGAAATTGCATAGGAATTAAGTAGAAATGGCACAATGCCGACTTAAGTACAAGAAGACTGACTCTTCTGACTGATTATAGTTTGAACTATTTCTGTGACACTAGTTATGGATTCCGATGCTTTACTTCAGGTTTACTGTATACCTTGGACTTTCTTATTGATGATGAAACACAGAAATTGCATCGGAATTAAATACAAAAGGCACAATGCCGACTTAAGTACAAGAAGGCTGACATTTCTGACTGTCTATATTTTGAACCATTCCAGTGACACTAGTTATAGATTCCGATGCTTCACTTCAGGTTTACTGTATACCTTGGACCTTCATATTGACGATGAAACACAGAAATTGCATACGAATTAAATGCAAAAGGCACATGCCGACTTAAGTACAAGAAGACTGACTCTTCTTACTGTCTATGTTTTGAACCAATCCTGTGACACTAGTTGTAGATTCCGATGCTTCACTTCAGGTTTACTGTATCCCTTGGACCTTCTTATTGACGATGAAACACAGAAATTGCATTGGAATGAAATACAAAAGGCACAATGCCGACTGAAGTACAAGCACACTGACTCTTCGTCCTGTCTATGATTTGAGCCATTCCTGTGACACTAGATATAGATTCCGACGCTTCACTTCAGGTTTACTGCATCCCTTGTACCTTCTTATTGACGATGAAACATAGAAATTGCATCGGAATCAAATACAAAAGTCACAATGCCGACTTAAGTACAAGAAGATTGACTCTACTTACTGACTGTGTTTTGAACCATTCCTGTGACACTAGTTATGGATTCCGATGCTTCACTTCAGGTTTACTGTATCCCTCTGACCTTCTTATTGACGATGGAACACAGAAATTGCATCGGAATTAAATACGAAAGGCACAATGCCGACTTAAGTACAAGAAGACTGACTCTTCTTACTGTCTATGTTTTGAACCATTCCTGTGACACTAGTTATAGATTCCGATGCTTCACATCCAGGTTTACTGTATACCTTGGACCTTCTTTTTGACGATGAAACACAGAAATAGCATCGGAATGAAATACAAAAGCACAATGCCGACTTAAGTACAAGAAGACTGACTCTTCTTACTGATTATAGTTTGAACCATTCCTGAGACACTAGTTATAGATTCCGATGCTTTACTTCAGGTTTACTGTATTCCTTGGACCTTCTTATTGACAATGAAACACAGAAATTGCATCGGAAATAAATACAAAAGGCACAATGCCAACTTATGTACAAGATGACCGACTCTTCCTACTGTGTATGCTTTGAACCATTCCTGTGACACTAGTTGTGGATTCCGATGCTTCTCTTCAGGTTTACTGTATCCCTCTGACCTTCTTATTGACGATGAAACACAGAAATTGCATCGGAATTAAATACAAAAGGCACAATGCCAACTTACGGACAAGAAGACTGACTCTTCATACTGACTATGTTTTGAACCATTCCTGTGACACTAGTTATAGATTCCGATGCTTCACTCCAGCTTTACTGTATCCCTTGGACCTTGTTATTGACGATGAAACACAGAAATTGCATCGGAATTTAATAGAAAAGGCACAATGTCGACTTAAGAGCAAGAGGACTGAGTCTTCTTACTGACTATGTTTTGAACCATTCCTGTGACACTAGTTATAGATTCCGATGCTTCACTTCAGGTTTACTGTATCCCTTGGACCTTCTTATTGACGATGAAACACATAAATTGCATCGGAATTAGATACAAAGGGCAAAATGCCGACTTAAGTACACGAAGACTGACTCTTCTTACTGTCTATGCTTTGAACCATTCCTGTTACACTAGTTATAGATTCTGATGCTACACTCCAGTTTTATTGTATCCCTTGGACCGTCTTATTGACGATGAAACACAGAAATTGCATCGGAATTAAATACAAAAGCCACAAGGCCGACTTAAGGACAAGAAGACAGACTCTTCTTACTGTCTTTGGTTTGAACCATTTCTGTGGCACTAGTTGTGGATTCCGATGCTTCTCTTCAGGTTTACTCTATCCCTCTGACCTTCTTATTGACGATGAAACACAGAAATTGCATCGGAATTAAATACAAAAGGCACAATGCCACCTTAAGGACAAGAAGACTGACTCTTCTTACTGACTATGTTTTGAAAAATTCCTGTGACACTAGTTATAGATTCCGATGCTTCACTCCAGCTTTACTGTATCCCTTGGACCTTGTTATTGACGATGAATCACAGAAATTGCATCGGAATTAAATAGAAAAGGCACAATGCCGACTTAAGAACAAGAAGACTGACTCTTCTTTCTGACTATGTTTGAACCATTCCCGTGACACTAGTTATAGATTCCGATGCTTCACTTCAGGTTTACTGTATCCTTTGGAACTTCTTATTGACGATGAAACACAGAAATTGCATCGGAATTAAATAGAAAAGGCACAATGCCGACTTAAGTACAAGAAGACTGACTCTTCTTACCGTTTATAGTTTGAACCATTCCTGTGACACTAGTTATAGATTCCGATGCTTTACTTCAGGTTTACTGTATACCTTGGACCTTCTTTTTGACGATGAAACACAGAAATAGCATCGGAATGAAATACAAAAGCACAATGCCGACTTAAGTACAAGAAGACTGACACTTCTTACTGATTATAGTTTGAACCATTCCTGTGACACTAGTTATAGATTCCGAAGCTTTACTTCAGGTTTACTGTATTCCTTGGACCTTCTTATTGACAATGAAACACAGAAATTGCATCGGAAATAAATACAAAAGGCACAATGCCGACTTATGTACAAGATGACCGACTCTTCCTACTGTGTATGCTTTGAACCATTCCTGTGACACTAGTTGTGGATTCCGATGCTTCTCTTCAGGTTTACTGTATCCCTCTGACCTTCTTATTGACGATGAAACACAGAAATTGCATCGGAATTAAATACAAAAGGCACAATGCCAACTTACGGACAAGAAGACTGACTCTTCATACTGACTATGTTTTGAACCATTCCTGTGACACTAGTTATAGATTCCGATGCTTCACTCCAGCTTTACTGTATCCCTTGGACCTTGTTATTGACGATGAAACACAGAAATTGCATCGGAATTTAATAGAAAAGGCACAATGCCGACTTAAGAGCAAGAGGACTGAGTCTTCTTACTGACTATGTTTTGAACCATTCCTGTGACACTAGTTATAGATTCCGATGCTTCACTTCAGGTTTACTGTATCCCTTGGACCTTCTTATTGACGATGAAACACATAAATTGCATCGGAATTAGATACAAAAGGCAAAATGCCGACTTAAGTACACGGAGACTGACTCTTCTTACTGTCTATGCTTTGAACCATTCCTGTTACACTAGTTATAGATTCCGATGCTACACTCCAGTTTCATTGTATCCCTTGGACCGTCTTATTGACGATGAAACACAGAAATTGCATCGGAATTAAATACAAAAGCCACAAGGCCGACTTAAGGACAAGAAGACAGACTCTTCTTACTGTCTTTGGTTTGAACCATTTCTGTGGCACTAGTTGTGGATTCCAATGCTTCTCTTCAGGTTTACTCTATCCCTCTGACCTTCTTATTGACGATGAAACACCGAAATTGCATCGGAATTAAATACAAAAGGCACAATGCCACCTTAAGGACAAGAAGACTGACTCTTCTTACTGACTATGTTTTGAACCATTCCTGTGACACTAGTTATAGATTCCGATGCTTCACTCCAGCTTTACTGTATCCCTTGGACCTTGTTATTGACGATGAATCACAGAAATTGCATCGGAATTAAATAGAAAAGGCACAATGCCGACTTAAGAACAAGAAGACTGACTCTTCTTACTGACTATGTTTTGAACCATTCCTGTGACACTAGTTATAGATTCCGATGCTTCACTTCAGGTTTACTGTATCCCTTGGACCTTCTTATTGACGATGAAACACAGAAATTGCATCGGAATTAAATAGAAAAGGCACAATGCCGACTTAAGTACAAGAAGACTGACTCTTCTTACCGTTTATAGTTTGAACCATTCCTGTGACACTAGTTATAGATTCCGATGCTTTACTTCAGGTTTACTGTATACCTTGGACCTTCTTATTGACGATGAAACACCGAAATTGCATCGGAATTAAATACAAAAGGCACAATGCCGACTTAAGTACAAGAAGACTGACTCTTCCTACTGTCTATGCTTTGAACCATTCCTGTTACACTAGTTATAGATTCCGAAGCTACACTCCAGTTTTATTGTATCCCTTGGACCTTCTTATTGACGATGAAATACAGAAATTGCATCGGAATTAAGTACAAAAGGCGCAATGCCGACTTAAGGACAAGAAGACAGACTCTTCCTACCGTCTATGCTTTGAACCATTCCTCTGACACTAGTTGTGGATTCCGATGCTTCTCTTCAGGTTTACTGTATCCCTCTGACCTTCTTATTGACGATGAAACACAGAAATTGCATCGGAATTAAATACAAAAGGCACAATGCCACCTTAAGGACAAGAAGACTGACTCTTCTTACTGACTATGTTTGAACCATTCCTGTGACACTAGTTATAGATTCCGATGCTTCACTCCAACTTTACTGTATCCCTTGGACCTTGTTATTGACGATGAAACACAGAAAGTGCATCGGAATTAAATAGAAAAGGCACAATGCCGACTTAAATACAAGTAGACTGACTCTTCTTACTGACTATGTTTTGAACCATTCCTGTGACACTAGTTATAGATTCCGATGCTTCACTTCAGGTTTACTGTATCCCTTGGACCTTCTTAATGACGATGAAACACAGAAATTGCATCGGAGTTAAGTACAAAAGGCAAAATGCCGACTTAAGTACACGAACACTGACTCTTCTTACTGTCTATGCTTTGAACCATTCCTGTGACACTAGTTATAGATTCCGATGCTACACTCCAGGTTTATTGTATCCCTTGGACCTTCTTATTGATGATGAAACACAGTAATTGTATCGGAATTAAAAACAAAAGGCACAATACCGACTTAAGTACAAGACGACTGACCCTTCTTAATGTCTATGATTTGATCCATTCCTGTGACACTAGTTATAGATTCCGATTCTTCACTTCAGGTTTACTGTATCCCTTTTACCTTCTTATTGACGATGAAACACAGAAATTGCATCGGAATTAAATACAAAAGGCACAATGCCGACTTAAGTACAAGCACACTGACCCTTCCTACTGTCTATGTTTTGAACCAATCCTGTGACCCTAGTTGTAGATTCCGATGCTTCACTTCAAATTTACTGTATCCGTTGGACCTACTAATTTACGATGAAACACAGAAATTGCATCGGAATTAAATACAAAAGGCACAATGCCGACTTACGGACAAGAAGACTGACTCTTCATACTGACTATGTTTTGAACCATTCCTGTGACACTAGTTATAGATTCCGATGCTTCACTGACTATGTTTTGAACCATTCCTGTGACACTAGTTATAGATTCCGATGCTTCACTTCAGGTTTACTGTATCCCTTGGACCTTCTTATTGACGATGATACACATAAATTGCATCGGAATTAAATACAAAAGACAAAATGCCGACTTAAGTACACGAAGACTGACTCTTCTTACTGTCTATGCATTGAACCATTCCTGTTGCACTAGTTATAGATTCCGATGCTACACTCCAGTTTTATTGTATCTCTTGGACCGTCTTATTGACGATGAAACACAAAAATTGCATCGGAATTAAATACAAAAGGCACAAAGCCGACTTAAGGACAAGAAGACAGAATCTTCTTACTGTCTATGTTTTGAATCATTCCTGTGGCACTAGATGTGGATTCCGATGCTTCTCTTCAGGTTTACTGTATCCCTCTGACCTTCTTATTGACGATGAAACACAGAAATTGCATCGGAATTAAATACAAAAGGCACAATGCCACCTTAAGGACAAGAAGACTGACTTTTCTTACTGACTATGTTTTGAACCATTCCTGTGACACTAGTTATAGATTCCGATGCTTCACTCCAGCTTTACTGTATCCCTTGGACCTTGTTATTGACGATGAAACACAGAAATTGCATCGGAATTAAATAGAAAAGGCACAATGCCGACTTAAGGGCAAGAAGGCTGACTCTTCTTACTGACTATGATTTGAACCATTCCTGTGACACTAGCTATAGATTACGATGCTACACTCCAGGTTTATTGTATCCCTTGGACCTTCTTATTGACGATGAAACACAGAAATTGCATCGGAATTAAATACCAGAGGCACAATGCTGACTTAAGTACAAGAAGACTGACTCTTCCTATTGTCAATGTTTGAACCATTCCTGTGACACTAGTTATAGATACCGATGCTTCACTTCAGGTTTACTGCATCCCTTGGACCTTCTTATTGACTATGAAACATAGAAATTGCATCGGAATTAAATACAAAAGGCACAATGCCGAAATAAGTACAAGAAGACTGACTCTTCCTACTGGCTATGTTTTGAATCATTCCTGTGACACTAGTTATAGATTCCGATGCTTCACTTCAGGTTTACTGCATCCCTTGGACCTTCTTATTGACGATGAAACACAGAAATTGCATCAGAATTAAACACAAAAGCACAATGCCGACTTAAGTTCAAAAAGACTGACTCTTCTTACTGACTATGTTTTGAACCATTCCTGTGACACTAGTTATAGATTCCGATGCTTCACTTCAGGTTTTCTGTATCCCTTGGACCTTCTTATTGACGATGAAACACAGAAATTGCATCGGAATTAAATACAAAAGACACAATGCCGACTTAAGTACAAGAAGACTGACTCTTCTTAATGACTATGTTTTGAACCATTCCTGTGACACTAGTTATAGATTCCGATGCTTGACTTCAGCTTTACTGTATCCCTTGGACCTTCTTATTGACGACGAAACAGAAATTGCATCGGAATTAAATACAAATGGCACAATGCCGACTTAAGTACAAGAAAACTATTCTTACTGTCTATGTTTTGAACCATTCCTGTGACACTAGTTGTAGATTCCGATGCTACACTCCAATTTTACTGTATCCCATGGACCTTCTTATTGACGATGAAACACAGAAATTGCATCCGAATTAAATACAAAAGGCACAATGCCGACTTAAGGACTAGAAGACTGACTTTTCTTACGGACTATGTTTTGAACCATTCCTGTGACACTAGTTATTGATTCAGATGCTTCACTTCAGGTTTACTGTATCCCTTGGACCTTCTTATTGACGATGAAACACAGAAATTGCATCGGAATTAAATACAAAAGGCACAATGCCGACTTATGTCAAGAAGACTGACTCTTCCTATTGTCAATGATTTGAACCATTCCTGTGACACTAGTTATAGATTCCGATGCTTCACTTCTGGTTTACTGTGTCCCTCTGATATTCGTATTGACGATGAAACACAGATATTGCATCGGAATTAAATACAAAAGGCACAATGCCAACTTAAGTACAAGAATACTGACTCTTCTTACTGTCTATGTTTTGAACCATCTTTGTGACACTAGTTATAGATTCCGATGCTTCACTCGAGGTTTACTGTATCCCTTGAACCATCTTATTGACGATGAAACACAGAAATTGCATCGGAAATAAATACAAAAGGCACAATGCCGAAATAAGTACAAGAAGACTGACTCTTCTTACTGGCTATGTGTTGAACCATTCCTGTGACACTAGTTATAGATTCTGATGCTTCACTTCAGGTTTACTGTATCCCTCTGATCTTCTTATTGTCGATGAAACCCAGAAATTGCATCGGAACTAAATACAAAAGACACAATGCAGACTTAAGTACAAGAAGACTGACTCATCTTACATTCTATGTTTTGAACAATTCCTGTGACACTAGTTATAGATTCCGATGCTTCACTTCAGATTTACTGTATCCCTTGGACCTTCTTATTGACGATGAAACACAGAAATTGCATCAGAATTAAACACAAAAGGCACAATGCCAACATAAGTACAAAACGACTGACTCTTCTTACTGACTATGTTTTGAACCATTCCTGTGACACTAGTTATTGATTCCGATGCTTCACTTCAGGTTTACTATATCCCTCTGATCTTCTTATTGACGATGAAACACAGAAATTCCATCGGAAGTAAATACAAAAGACACAATGCCGACTTAAGTATAAGAAGACTGACTCATCTTACTGTCTATGTTATGAACCATTCCTGTGACACTAGTTATAGATTCCGATGCTTCACTTCAGGTTTACTGCATCCCTTGGACCTTCTTATTGACGATGAAACATAGAAATCGCATCGGAATTAAACACAAAAGGCACAATGCCGAAATGAGTACAAGAAGACTGACTCTTCTTACTGGCTATGTTTTGAACCATTCCTGTGCCACTAGTTATAGATTCCGATGCTTCACTTCTGGTTTACTGCATCCCTTGGACCTTCTTATTGACGATGAAACACAGAAATTGCATCAGAATTAAACACAAAAGGCACAATGCCGACTTAAGTACAAGAAGACTGACTCTTCTTACTGGCTATGTTTTGAACCATTCCTGTGCCACTAGTTATAGATTCCGATGCTTCACTTCAGGTTTACTGTATCCCTTAGACCTCCTTATTGACGATGAAACACAGAAATTGCATCGGAATTAAATACAAAAGGCACAATGCCGAAATAAGTACAAGAAGACTCACTCTTCTTACTGACTAAGTTTGAACCATTCCTGTGACACTAGTAATAGATTCCGATGCTTCACTACAGGTTTACTGCATCCCTCTGACCTTCTTATTGACGATGAAACACAGAAATTGCATCGGAATTAAATACAAAAGGCACAATGCTGACTTAAGTACAAGAAGACTGACTCTTTTTACTGACTATGTTTTGCACCACTCCTTTGACACTAGTTATAGATTCCGATGCTTCACTTCAGGTTTACTGTATCCCTTGGACCTTCTTATTGACGATGAAACACAGAAATTGCTTCGGAAATAAATACAAAAGGCACAGTGCCGACTTAAGTACAAGAAGACTGACTCTTCTTACTGACTATGTTTTGAACCATTCCTGTGACACTAGTTATAGATTACGGTGCTTCACTTCAGGTTTACTGCATCCCTCTGACATTATTATTGACGAGGAAACACAGAAATTGCATCGGAATTAAATAGAAACTCCACAATGCCTACTTAAGTACAAGAAGACTGACTCTTCTTACTGGCTATGTTTTGAACCATTCCTGTGACACTAGTTATAGATTCCGATGCTTCATTTCAGGTTTACTGTATCCCTCTGATCTTCTTATTGACGATGAAACACAGAAATTGCATCGGAATTAAATACAAAAGGCACAATGCCGTCTTAAGTACAAGAAGTGTGACTCATATTACTGACTATGTTTTGAACCATTCCTGTGACACCAATTATAGATTCAGATGCTTCACTTCACGTTTACTGTATCCCTTGCACCTGCTTATTGACGATGAAACACAGAAATTGCATCGGAATCCAATACAAAAGGCACAATGCCGACTTAAGTACATGAAGACCGACTCTTCCTACTGACTAAGTTTTGAACCATTCCTGTGACACTAGTTATAGATTCCGACGCTTCACTTCAGGTTTACTGTATCCCTTGGACCTTCTTATTGACGATGAAACATAGAAATTGCATCGGAATTAAATACAAAAGGCACAATGCCGACTTAAGTTCAAGAAGCCTGACTCTTCCTACTGTCTATGTTTTGAACCATTCCTGTGACACTAGTTATAGATTCCGATGCTTCACGTCATGTATACTATATCCCTTGCACCTTCTTATTGACGATGAAACACAGAAATTGCATCGGAATTAAATACAAAAGGCACAATGCCGACTTAAGTACATGGAGACCGACTCTTCCTACTGACTAAGTTTTGAACCATTCCTGTGACACTAGTTATAGATTCCGATGCTTCACTTCAAGTGTACTGTATCCCTTGGACCTTCTTATTGACGTGAAAGACAGAAATTGCATCAGAATTAAACACAAAAGCACAATGCCGACTTAGGTACAAAATGACTGACTCTTCTTACTGACTATGTGTTGAACCATTCCTGTGACACTAGTTATAGATTCCGATGCTACACTTCAGGTTTACTGTATCCCTTGGACCCACTTATTGACGATGAAACACAGAAATTGCATCGGAATTAAATAGAAAAGGCACAATGCTGACTTTAGTACAAGAAGACTGACTCTTCTTACTGTCTATGTTTTGAACCATTCCTGTGACACTAGTTATGGATTCTGATGCTTCACTTCAGGTTTACTGTATTCCTTGGACCTTCTTATTGACGATGAATCATAGAAATTGCCTCGGAATTAAATACAAAAGGCACAATACCGCATTAAGTACAAGAAGACTGAATCTTCTTACTGTCTATGTTTTGAACCATTCCTGTGACACTAGTTATAGATTCCGATGCTTCACTTCAGGTTTACTGTATCCCTTGGAGCTTCTTATTGACGATGAAACACAGAAATTCCATCGGAATTAAGTACAAAAGGCACCATGCCGACTTAAGTACAAGAAGACTGACTCTTCCTACAGTCAGTGATTTGAACCATTCCTGTGACACTAGTTATAGATTCCGATGCTTCACTTCAGTTTTACTGTATCCCTCTGATCTTCTTATTGACGATGAAACACAGAAATTGCATCGGAATTAAATACCAAAGGCACAATGCCGACTTAAGTACAAGAAGACTGACTCTTCTTACTGACTATGTTTTGAACCATTCCTGTGACACTAGTTATAGATTCCGGTGCTTCACTTCAGGTTTACTGTATCACTTGGACCTTCTTATTGACGATGAAACACAGAAATTGCATCGGAATTATATACAAAAGGCACAATGCCGACTTAAGTACAAGAATACTGACTCTACTTACTGTCTAAGTTTTGAACCATCCCTGTGACACTAGTTATAGATTCCAATGATTCACTCCAGGTTTACAGTATCCCTTGGACCTTTCTTATTGACGATGAAACACAGAAATTGCATCGGAATTAAATACAAAAGGCACAATGCCGACTTAAGTACAAGAAGACTGACTCTTCTTACTGACTATGTTTTGAACCGTTCCTGTGACACTAATTATAGATTCCGATGCTTCACTTGAGGTTTACTGTATCCCTCTGACCTTCTTATTGACGATGAAACACAGAAATTGCATCGGAATTAAATACAAAAGGCACAATGCCGAATTAAGTGCAAGAAGACTGACTCTTCTTACTGGCTATGTTTTGAACCATTCCTGTGACACTAGTTATAGATTCCGATGCTTGACTTCAGTTTTATTGTATCCCTTGGACCTTCTTATTGACGACGAAACACCAAAATTGCATCGGCATTAAATTCAAAAGGCACAATGCCGACTTAAGTCCAAGAAGACTGATCCTTCTTACTGTCTATGTTTCGAACCATTCCTGTGACACTAGTTATAGATTCCGATTCTTCACTTCAGGTTTACTGTATCCCTTGGACCTTCTTATTGACGATGAAACACAAAAATTGCATCGGAATTAAATACAAAAGGCACAATGCCGACTCCAGTACAAGAAGACTGACTCTTCTTACTGTCTATGTTTTGAACCATTCCTGTGACACTAGTTTTAGATTCCAATGCTTCACTTCAGGTTTACTGTATCCCTTGGACCTTCTTATTGACGATGAAACACAGAAATTCCATCGGAATTAAGCACAAAATGCACCATGCCGACTTAAGTAGAAGAAGACTGACTCTTCCTACAGTCAATGATTTGAACCATTCCTGTGACACTAGTTATAGATTCCGATGCTTCATTTCAGGTTTACTGAATCACTCTGATCTTCTTATTGACGATGAAGGATAGAAATTGCATCGGAATTAAATACAAAAGACACAATGCCGACTTAAGTACAAGAAGACTGACTCATCTTACTGTCTATGTTTTGAACCATTCCTGTGACACTAGTTATCGATTCCGATGCTTCACTTCACGTTTACTGAATCCCTTGCACCTTCTTATTGACGATGAAACACAGAAATTGCATCGGAAATAAATACAAAAGGCACAATGCCGACTTAATTACATGAAGACCGACTCTTCCTCCTGACTAAGTTTTGAAACATTCCTGTGACACTAGTTATAGATTCCGATGCTTTACTTCAAGTTTACTGTATCCCTTGGACCTTCTCATTGAAGATGAAACACAGAAATTGCATCGGAATTAAATACAAAAGCACAGTGCAGACTTAAGTACAAGAAGACTGACTCTTCTTACTGACTATGTTTTGAACCATTCCTGTGTCACTAGTTATGGATCCCGGTGCTTAACTTCAGGTTCACTGTATCCCTCTGACCTTCTTATTGACGAGGAAACACAGAAATTGCATCGGAATTAAATAGAAACGCCACAATGCCTACTTAAGTACAAGATGACTGACCCTTCTTACTGTCAATGTTTTGAACCATTCCTGTGACACTAGTTATAGATTCCGAGGCTTCACTTCAGGTTTACTGTATCCCTTGGACCTACTTATTGACGATGAAACACAGAAATTGCATCGGAATTAAATGGAAAAGGCACAATGCTGACTTAAGTACAAGAAGACTGACTCTTCTTACTGTCTATGTTTTGAACCATTCCTGTGACACTAGTTATAGATTCCGATGCTTCACTTCAGGTTTTCTGTATCCCCTGGACCTTCTTATTGACGATGGAACACAGAAAGTCCATCGGAATTAAGTACAAAGGGCACCATGCCGACTTAAGTACAAGAAGACTGACTCTTCCTACAGTCAGTGATTTGAACCATTCCTGTGACACTAGTTATAGATTCCGATGCTTCACTTCAGGTTTACTCTATCCCTCTGATCTTCTTATTGACGATGAAACACAAAAATTGCATCGGAATTAAATTCAAAAGGCACAATGCCGACTTAAGTACAAGAAGACTGACTCTTCTTACTGATTATGTTTTGAACCATTTCTATGACACTAGTTATAGACTCTGATGCTTCACTTCAGGTTTACTGCATCCCTTGGACCTTCTTATTGACGACGAAACACAGAAATTGCATCGGAATTAAACACAAAAGGCACAATGCCGACTTAAGCACAAGAAGACTGACTGTTCTTACTGACTATGTTTTGAACCATTCCTGTGACACTAGTTATACATTCCGGTGCTTCACTTCAGGTTTACTGTATCGCTTGGTCCTTCTTATTGACGATGAAACACAGAAATTGCATCGGAATTATATACAAAAGGCACAATGCCGACTTAAGTACAAGAATACTGACTCTACTTACTGTCTATGTTTTCAACCATCCCTGTGACACTAGTTATAGATTCCGATGCTTCACTCCAGGTTTACTGTATCCCTTGGACGTTCTTATTGACGATGAAACACAGAAATTGCATCGGAATTAAATACAAAAGGCACAATGCCGACTTAAGTACAAGAAGACTGGCTCTTCTTACTGACTATGTTTTGAACCATTCCTGGGACACTAATTATAGATTCCGATGCTTCACTGGAGGTTTACTGTATCCCTATGACCTTCTTATTGACGATGAAACACAGAAATTGCATCGGAATTAAATACAAAAGGCACAATGCCGAATTAAGTGCTAGAAGACTGACTCTTCTTACTGGCTATGTTTTGAACCATTCCTCTGACACTAGTTATAGATTCCGATGCTTCACTTCAGTTTTACTGTATCCCTTGGACCTTCTTATTGACGACGAATTACAGAAATTGCGTCGGAATGAAATACAAAAGGCACAATGCCGACTTAAGTACAAGATGACTGACCCTTCTTACTGTCTATGTTTCGAGCCATTCCTGTGACACTAGTTATAGATTCCGATGCTTCACTTCAGGTTTACTGTATCCATTGGACCTTCTTATTGACGATGAAACACAGAAATTCCATCGGAATTAAGTACAAAAGGCACCATGCCGACTTAAGTACATGAAGACTGACTCTTCCTACAGTCAGTGATTTCACCATTCCTGTGACACTAGTTATAGATTCCGAAGCTTGACTTTAGGTTTACTGTATCCCATGGACCTTATTATTGGCGATGAAACACAGAAATTGCATCGGAATTAAATACAAAGGGCACAATGCAAACTTATGTACAAGAAGACTGACTCTTCCTACTGTCAATGTTTTGAACCATTCCTGTGACTCTAGTTATAAATTCCGATGCTTCACTTCAGGTTTACTGTATCCCTCTGATCTTCGTATTGACGATAAAACACAGAAATTGCATCGGAATTAAATACAAAAGGCACAATGCCGACTTAAGTACAAGAGGACTGACTTATCTTACTGTCTATGTTTTGAAAAATTCCTGTGACACTAGTTATAGATTCCGATGCTTCACTTCACGTTTACTGTATCCTTTGCACCTTCTTATTGACGATGAACCACAGAAACTGCATCGGAATTAAATACAAAAGGCACAATGCCGATTTAATTACATGAAGACCGACTCTTCCTACTGACTAAGTTTTGAAACATTCCTGTGACACTAGTTATAGATTCCGATGCTTCACTTCAGGTTTACTGTATCCCTTGGACTTTCTTATTGACGATGAAACACAGAAATTGCATCAGAATTAAATACAAAAGGCACAGTGCCGACTTAAGTACAAGAAGACTGACTCTTCTTACTGACTATGTTTTGAACCATTCCTGTGACACTAGTTATAGATTCCGATGCTTCATTTCAGGTTCACTGTATCCCTCTGACCTTCTTATTGACGAGGAAACACAGAAATTGCATCGGAATTTAATAGAAACGCCACAATGCCTACTTAAGTACACGATGACTGACCCTTCTTACTGTCTATGTTTTGAACCATTCCTGTGACACTAGTTATAGATTCCGAATCTTCACTTCAGGTTTACTGTATCCCTTGGACCTACTTATTGACGATTAAACACAGAAATTGTTTCGGAATTAAATAGAAAAGGCACAATGCTGACTTAAGTACAAGAAGACTGACTCTTCTTACTGTCTATGCTTTGAACCATTCCTGTGACACTAGTAATAAATTCTGATGCTTCACTTCTGGTTTACTGTATTCCTTGGACATTCTTATTGACGATGAATCATAGAAATTGCCTCGGAATTAAATACAAAAGGCACAATGAAGACTTAAGTACAAGAAGACTGACTCTTCTTACTGTCTATGTTTTGAACCATTCATGTGACCCTAGTTATAGATTCCGATGCTTCACTTCAGGTTTTCTGTATCCCCTGGACCTTCTTATTGACGATGAAACACAGAAATTGCATCGGAATTAAATACAAAAGGCACAATGCCGACTTAAGTACAAGAGGACTGACTCTTCCTACAGTCAATGATTTGAACCATTCCTGCGACACTAGTTATAGATTCCGATGCTTCATTTCAGGTTCACTGTACCCCTTTGACCTTCTGATTGACGAGGAAACACAGAAATTGCATCGGAATTAAATAGAAACGCCACAATGCCTACTTAAGTACAAGATGACTGACTCATCTCACTGTCTATGCTTTTAGCCATTCCTGTGACTCTAGTTATAGATTCCGATGCTTCACTTCAGGATTACTGTATCCCTTGGGACCTTGTTATTGACGCTGAAACATAGTAATTGCATCGGAATTAAACACAAAAGGCAAAATGCCGACTTAAGTAGAAAATTCTGACTCTTCTAACTGACTATGTTTTGAACCATTCCTGTAACACTAGTTATGGATTGCGATGCTTCACCTCAGGTTTACTGTATCCCTTGGACCTTCTTATTGACTATGAAACACAGAAATTGCATCGGAATTAAATACAAAAGGCACAATGCCAACTTAAGTACATGATGACTGACTCTTCTTACTGTCTATGTTTTGAACCATTCCTGTGACACTAGTTATAGATTCCGATGCTACACTCCAGGTTTACTGTATCCCTTGTACCGTCTTATTGACGATGAAACACAGAAATTGCATCGGAATTAAATACAAAAGGCACAATGCCGACTTAAGGACAAGAAGACTGACTGTTCTTACTGACTATGTTTTGAACCAATCCTGTGACACTAGTTATAGATTCCGATGCTTCTCTTCAGGTTTATTGTATCTCTCTGACCTTCTTATTGACGATGAAACACAGAAATTGCATCGGAATTAAACACAAAAAGCACAATGCCGACTTAAGTACTAAAATACTGACTCTTCTTACTGACTATGCTTTGAACCATTCCTGTGACACTAGTTATAGATTCCGATGCTTCACTTCAGGTTTACTGTATCCCTCTGACCATGTTATTGACGATGAAACACGGAAATTGCATCGGAATTAAATATAAAAGGCACTATGCCAACTTAAGTACAAGAAGACTGACTCTTCTTACTGTCTATGTTTTGAACCATTCCTGTGACACTAGTTATAGATTCCGATGCTTCACTTCAGGTTTACTCTATCCCTCTGGTCTTCTTATTGACGATGAAACACAAAAATTGCATCGGAATTAAATTCAAAAGGCTCAATGCCGACTTAAGTACAAGAAGACTGACTCTTCTTACTGATTATGTTTTGAACCATTTCTATGACACTAGTTATAGACTCTGATGCTTCACTTCAGGTTTACTGCATCCCTTGGACCTTCTTATTGACGACGAAACACAGAAATTGCATCGGAATTAAACACAAAAGGCACAATGCCGACTTAAGCACAAGAAGACTGACTGTTCTTACTGACTATGTTTTGAACCATTCCTGTGACACTAGTTATACATTCCGGTGCTTCACTTCAGGTTTACTGTATCGCTTGGTCCTTCTTATTGACGATGAAACACAGAAATTGCATCGGAATTATATACAAAAGGCACAATGCCGACTTAAGTACAAGAATACTGACTCTACTTACTGTCTATGTTTTCAACCATCCCTGTGACACTAGTTATAGATTCCGATGCTTCACTCCAGGTTTACTGTATCCCTTGGACGTTCTTATTGACGATGAAACACAGAAATTGCATCGGAATTAAATACAAAAGGCACAATGCCGACTTAAGTACAAGAAGACTGGCTCTTCTTACTGACTATGTTTTGAACCATTCCTGTGACACTAATTATAGATTCCGATGCTTCACTGGAGGTTTACTGTATCCCTATGACCTTCTTATTGACGATGAAACACAGAAATTGCATCGGAATTAAATACAAAAGGCACAATGCCGAATTAAGTGCTAGAAGACTGACTCTTCTTACTGGCTATGTTTTGAACCATTCCTCTGACACTAGTTATAGATTCCGATGCTTCACTTCAGTTTTACTGTATCCCTTGGACCTTCTTATTGACGACGAATTACAGAAATTGCGTCGGAATTAAATACAAAAGGCACAATGCCGACTTAAGTACAAGATGACTGACCCTTCTTACTGTCTATGTTTCGAGCCATTCCTGTGACACTAGTTATAGATTCCGATGCTTCACTTCAGGTTTACTGTATCCATTGGACCTTCTTATTGACGATGAAACACAGAAATTCCATCGGAATTAAGTACAAAAGGCACCATGCCGACTTAAGAACATGAAGACTGACTCTTCCTATAGTCAGTAATTTCACCATTCCTGTGACACTAGTTATAGATTCCGAAGCTTGACTTCAGGTCTACTGTATCCCATGGACCTTATTATTGGCGATGAAACACAGAAATTGCATCGGAATTAAATACAAAGGGCACAATGCAAACTTATGTACAAGAAGACTGACTCTTCCTACTGTCAATGTTTTGAACCATTCCTGTGACTCTAGTTATAAATTCCGATGCTTCACTTCAGGTTTACTGTATCCCTCTGATCTTCGTATTGACGATAAAACACAGAAATTGCATCGGAATTAAATACAAAAGGCACAATGCCGACTTAAGTACAAGAGGACTGACTCATCTTACTGTCTATGTTTTGAAAAATTCCTGTGACACTAGTTATAGATTCCGATGCTTCACTTCACGTTTACTGTATCCTTTGCACCTTCTTATTGACGATGAACCACAGAAACTGCATCGGAATTAAATACAAAAGGCACAATGCCGATTTAATTACATGAAGACCGACTCTTCCTACTGACTAAGTTTTGAAACATTCCTGTGACACTAGTTATAGATTCCGATGCTTCACTTCAGGTTTACTGTATCCCTTGGACTTTCTTATTGACGATGAAACACAGAAATTGCATCAGAATTAAATACAAAAGGCACAGTGCCGACTTAAGTACAAGAAGACTGACTCTTCTTACTGACTATGTTTTGAACCATTCCTGTGACACTAGTTATAGATTCCGATGCTTCATTTCAGGTTCACTGTATCCCTCTGACCTTCTTATTGACGAGGAAACACAGAAATTGCATCGGAATTTAATAGAAACGCCACAATGCCTACTTAAGTACACGATGACTGACCCTTCTTACTGTCTATGTTTTGAACCATTCCTGTGACACTAGTTATAGATTCCGAATCTTCACTTCAGGTTTACTGTATCCCTTGGACCTACTTATTGACGATGAAACACAGAAATTGTTTCGGAATTAAATAGAAAAGGCACAATGCTGACTTAAGTACAAGAAGACTGACTCTTCTTACTGTCTATGCTTTGAACCATTCCTGTGACACTAGTAATAAATTCTGATGCTTCACTTCTGGTTTACTGTATTCCTTGGACATTCTTATTGACGATGAATCATAGAAATTGCCTCGGAATTAAATACAAAAGGCACAATGAAGACTTAAGTACAAGAAGACTGACTCTTCTTACTGTCTATGTTTTGAACCATTCATGTGACCCTAGTTATAGATTCCGATGCTTCACTTCAGGTTTTCTGTATCCCCTGGACCTTCTTATTGACGATGAAACACAGAAATTGCATCGGAATTAAATACAAAAGGCACAATGCCGACTTAAGTAAAAGAGGACTGACTGTTCCTACAGTCAATGATTTGAACCATTCCTGCGACACTAGTTATAGATTCCGATGCTTCATTTCAGGTTCACTGTACCCCTTTGACCTTCTGATTGACGAGGAAACACAGAAATTGCATCGGAATTAAATAGAAACGCCACAATGCCTACTTAAGTACAAGATGACTGACTCATCTCACTGTCTATGCTTTTAGCCATTCCTGTGACTCTAGTTATAGATTCCGATGCTTCACTTCAGGATTACTGTATCCCTTGGGACCTTGTTATTGACGCTGAAACATAGTAATTGATCGGAATTAAACACAAAAGGCAAAATGCCGACTTAAGTAGAAAATTCTGACTCTTCTAACTGACTATGTTTGAACCATTCCTGCAACACTAGTTATGGATTGCGATGCTTCACCTCAGGTTTACTGTATCCCTTGGACCTTCTTATTGACGATGAAACACAGAAATTGCATCGGAATTAAATACAAAAGGCACAATGCCAACTTAAGTACATGATGACTGACTCTTCTTACTGTCTATGTTTTGAACCATTCCTGTGACACTAGTTATAGATTCCGATGCTACACTCCAGGTTTACTGTATCCCTTGTACCGTCTTATTGACGATGAAACACAGAAATTGCATCGGAATTAAATACAAAAGGCACAATGCCGACTTAAGGACAAGAAGACTGACTGTTCTTACTGACTATGTTTTGAACCAATCCTGTGACACTAGTTATAGATTCCGATGCTTCTCTTCAGGTTTATTGTATCTCTCTGACCTTCTTATTGACGATGAAACACAGAAATTGCATCGGAATTAAACACAAAAAGCACAATGCCGACTTAAGTACTAAAATACTGACTCTTCTTACTGACTATGCTTTGAACCATTCCTGTGACACTAGTTATAGATTCCGATGCTTCACTTCAGGTTTACTGTATCCCTCTGACCATGTTATTGACGATGAAACACGGAAATTGCATCGGAATTAAATATAAAAGGCACTATGCCAACTTAAGTACAAGAAGACTGACTCTTCTTACTGTCTATGTTTTGAACCATTCCTGTGACACTAGTTATAGATTCCGATGCTTCCCTTCAGATTTACTGTATCCCTTGGACCTTCTTATTGACGATGAAACACAGAAATTGCATCGGAATTAAATACAAAAGGCACAATGCGGACTTAAGTACAAGAACTCTGACTCTTCCTACTATCTATGATTTCAACCATTCCTGCGACACTAGTTATAGATTACGATGCTTCACTTCACGTTTACTGTATCCCTTGGACCTTGTTATTGACGATTAAACACAGAAATTGCATCGGAATTAAATACAAAAGGCACAATGCCGACTTAAGTACAAGAGGACTGACTCATCTTACTGTCTATGTTTTGAAAAATTCCTGTGACACTAGTTATAGATTCCGATGCTTCACTTCACGTTTACTGTATCCTTTGCACCTTCTTATTGACGATGAACCACAGAAACTGCATCGGAATTAAATACAAAAGGCACAATGCCGATTTAATTACATGAAGACCGACTCTTCCTACTGACTAAGTTTTGAAACATTCCTGTGACACTAGTTATAGATTCCGATGCTTCACTTCAGGTTTACTGTATCCCTTGGACTTTCTTATTGACGATGAAACACAGAAATTGCATCAGAATTAAATACAAAAGGCACAGTGCCGACTTAAGTACAAGAAGACTGACTCTTCTTACTGACTATGTTTTGAACCATTCCTGTGACACTGGTTATAGATTCCGATGCTTCATTTCAGGTTCACTGTATCCCTCTGACCTTCTTATTGACGAGGAAACACAGAAATTGCATCGGAATTTAATAGAAACGCCACAATGCCTACTTAAGTACACGATGACTGACCCTTCTTACTGTCTATGTTTTGAACCATTCCTGTGACACTAGTTATAGATTCCGAATCTTCACTTCAGGTTTACTGTATCCCTTGGACCTACTTATTGACGATGAAACACAGAAATTGTTTCGGAATTAAATAGAAAAGGCACAATGCTGACTTAAGTACAAGAAGACTGACTCTTCTTACTGTCTATGCTTTGAACCATTCCTGTGACACTAGTAATAAATTCTGATGCTTCACTTCTGGTTTACTGTATTCCTTGGACATTCTTATTGACGATGAATCATAGAAATTGCCTCGGAATTAAATACAAAAGGCACAATGAAGACTTAAGTACAAGAAGACTGACTCTTCTTACTGTCTATGTTTAGAACCATTCATGTGACCCTAGTTATAGATTCCAATGCTTCACTTCAGGTTTTCTGTATCCCCTGGACCTTCTTATTGACGATGAAACACAGAAATTGCATCGGAATTAAATACAAAAGGCACAATGCCGACTTAAGTACAAGAGGACTGACTCTTCCTACAGTCAATGATTTGAACCATTCCTGCGACACTAGTTATAGATTCCGATGCTTCATTTCAGGTTCACTGTACCCCTTTGACCTTCTGATTGACGAGGAAACACAGAAATTGCATCGGAATTAAATAGAAACGCCACAATGCCTACTTAAGTACAAGATGACTGACTCATCTCACTGTCTATGCTTTTAGCCATTCCTGTGACTCTAGTTATAGATTCCGATGCTTCACTTCAGGATTACTGTATCCCTTGGGACCTTGTTATTGACGCTGAAACATAGTAATTGCATCGGAATTAAACACAAAAGGCAAAATGCCGACTTAAGTAGAAAATTCTGACTCTTCTAACTGACTATGTTTTGAACCATTCCTGTAACACTAGTTATGGATTGCGATGCTTCACCTCAGGTTTACTGTATCCCTTGGACCTTCTTATTGACGATGAAACACAGAAATTGCATCGGAATTAAATACAAAAGGCACAATGCCAACTTAAGTACATGATGACTGACTCTTCTTACTGTCTATGTTTTGAACCATTCCTGTGACACTAGTTATAGATTCCGATGCTACACTCCAGGTTTACTGTATCCCTTGTACCGTCTTATTGACGATGAAACACAGAAATTGCATCGGAATTAAATACAAAAGGCACAATGCCGACTTAAGGACAAGAAGACTGACTGTTCTTACTGACTATGTTTTGAACCAATCCTGTGACACTAGTTATTGATTCCGATGCTTCTCTTCAGGTTTATTGTATCTCTCTGACCTTCTTATTGACGATGAAACACAGAAATTGCATCGGAATTAAACACAAAAAGCACAATGCCGACTTAAGTACTAAAATACTGACTCTTCTTACTGACTATGCTTTGAACCATTCCTGTGACACTAGTTATAGATTCCGATGCTTCACTTCAGGTTTACTGTATCCCTCTGACCATGTTATTGACGATGAAACACGGAAATTGCATCGGAATTAAATATAAAAGGCACTATGCCAACTTAAGTACAAGAAGACTGACTCTTCTTACTGTCTATGTTTTGAACCATTCCTGTGACACTAGTTATAGATTCCGATGCTTCCCTTCAGATTTACTGTATCCCTTGGACCTTCTTATTGACGATGAAACACAGAAATTGCATCGGAATTAAATACAAAAGGCACAATGCGGACTTAAGTACAAGAACTCTGACTCTTCCTACTATCTATGATTTCAACCATTCCTGCGACACTAGTTATAGATTACGATGCTTCACTTCACGTTTACTGTATCCCTTGGACCTTGTTATTGACGATTAAACACAGAAATTGCATCGGAATTAAATACAAAAGGCACAATGCCGACTTAAGTACAAGGAGCCTGACTTTTCTTACTGTCTATGTTATGAACCATTCCTGAGACACTAGTTATTGATTCCGATGCTTCACTTCAGGTTTACTGTATCCCTTGGACCTTATTATTGACGATGAAACACAGAAATTGCATCGGAAGTAAATAAAAAAGGCAAAATGCCGACTTAAGTACACGAAGACTGACTCTTCTTACCGTCTATGTTTTGAACCATTCCTTTGACACTAGTTATAGATTCCGTTGCTACACTCCAGGTTTACTGTATCCCTAGGACCTTCTTATTGACGATGAAACACAGAAATTGCATCGGAATTAGATACAAAAGGCACAATGCCGACTTAAGTACAAGAAGACTGACTCTTCCTACTGTCTATGCTTTGAACCACTCCTGTGACACTAGTTACAGATTCCGATACTTCACTTCAGGTTTACTGTATCCCTCTGACCTTATTGCCGATGAAACACAGAAATTGCATCGGAATTAGATACAAAAGGCACAATGCCGCCTTAAGTACAAGAAGACTGACTCTTCCTACTGTCTATGTTTTGAACCATTTCTGTGAAACTAGTTATAGAGTCCGATGCTTCACTTCAGGTTTACTGTATCCCTTGGGCCTTCTTATTGACGATGAATCACAGAAATTGTATCGGAATTAAATGCAAAAGGCACAGTGCAGACTTAAGTACAAGAAGACTGTCTCTTCTTACTGTCTATATTTTGAACCATTCCTGTGACACTAGTTATAGATTCCGATGCTTCACTTCAGGATTACTGTATCCCTTAGGACCTTGTTATTGACGCTGAAACACAGTAATTGCATCGGAATTAAACACAAAAGGCAAAATGCCGACTTAAGTACAAAAATACTGACTCTTCTTACTGACTATGTTTTGAACCATTCCTGTGACACTAGTTATAGATTCCGATGCTTCAATTCAGGATTACTGTATCCCTTAGGACCTTGTTATTGACGCTGAAACACAGTAATTGAGTCGGAATTAAACATAAAAGGCAAAATGCCGACTGCAATACAAAAATACTGACTCTTCTTACTGACTATGTTTTGAACCATTCCTGTGACACTAGTTATAGATTACGATGCTTCACTTCATGTTTACTGTTTCCCTTGGACCTTCTTATTGACGATGAAACACAGAAATTGCATCGGAATTAAATACAAAAGGCACAATGCCGACTTAAGTACATGAAGACCGACTCTTCCTACTGACTATGTTTTGAACCATTCGTGTGACACTAGTTATGGATTCCGATGAATCACTTGAGGTTTACTGTGTACCTTGGACCTTCTTATTGACGAAGAAACACAGAAATTGCATCGAAATTAAATAGAAAAGGCACAATGTCGACTTAAGTACAAAGAGACTGACTCTTCTTACTGTGTATGTTATGAACCATTCCTGTGACACTAGTTATTGATTCCGATGCTTCACTCCAGGTTTACTGGAACCCTTGGACCTTCTTATTGACGATGAAACACAGAAATTGCATCGGAATTAAATAGAAAAGGCACAATGCCGACTTACGTACAAGAAGACTGACTCTTCTTACTGTCTACGTTTTGATCCATTCCTGTGACACTAGTTATAGATTCCGATGTTTCCCTTCAAATTTACTGTATCCCTTGGACCTTCTTATTGACGATGAAACACAGAAATTGCATCGGAATGAAATACAAGAGGCACAATGCCGACTTAAGTACAAGAAGACTGACTCTTCCTACTGTCTATGTTTGAACCATTTCTGTGAAACTAGTTATAGAGTCCGATGCTTCACTTCAGGTTTACTGTATCCCTTGGGCCTTCTTATTGACGATAAATCACAGAAATTGCATCGGAATTAAATACAAAAGGCACAATGCAGACTTAAGTACAAGAAGACTGACCCTTCTTACTGTCTATGTTTTGACCATTCCTGTGACACTAGTTATAGATTCCGATAATTCACTTCAGGTTTACTGTATCCCATGGACCTTCTTATTGACGATGAAACACAGAAATTGCATTGGAATTAAATACAAAAGGCACAATGCCGACTTAAGTACAAGAAGACTGACTCTTCCTTCTGTCTATGTTTTGAACCATTCCTGTGACACTAGTTATAGATTCCGATGCTTCACTTCACGTTTACTGTATCCCTTGGACCTTCATAATGACGATGAAACACAGAAATTGCATCGGAATTAAATACAAAAGGCACAATGCCGACTTAAGGACAAGAAGACTGACTGTTCTTACTGACTATGTTTTGAACCAATCCTGTGACACTAATTATAGATTACGATGCTTCTCTTCAGGTTTATTGTATCTCTCTGACCTTCTTATTGACGATGAAACACAGAAATTGCATCGGAATTAAATATAAAAGGCACTATGCCAACTTAAGTACAAGAAGACTGACTCTTCTTACTGTCTATGTTTTGAACCATTCCTGTGACACTAGTTATAGATTCCGATGCTTCCCTTCAGATTTACTGTATCCCTTGGACCTTCTTATTGACGATGAAACACAGAAATTGCATCGGAATTAAATACAAAAGGCACAATGCGGACTTAAGTACAAGATGACTGACTCTTCCTACTATCTATGATTTCAACCATTCCTGCGACACTAGTTATAGATTACGATGCTTCACTTCACGTTTACTGTATCCCTTGGACCTTGTTATTGACGATTAAACACAGAAATTGCATCGGAATTAAATACAAAAGGCACAATGCCGACTTAAGTACAAGGAGCCTGACTTTTCTTACTGTCTATGTTATGAACCATTCCTGAGACACTAGTTATTGATTCCGATGCTTCACTTCAGGTTTACTGTATCCCTTGGACCTTATTATTGACGATGAAACACAGATATTGCATCGGAAGTAAATAAAAAAGGCAAAATGCCGACTTAAGTACACGAAGACTGACTCTTCTTACCGTCTATGTTTTGAACCATTCCTTTGACACTAGTTATAGATTCCGTTGCTACACTCCAGGTTTACTGTATCCCTAGGACCTTCTTATTGACGATGAAACACAGAAATTGCATCGGAATTAGATACAAAAGGCACAATGCCGACTTAAGTACAAGAAGACTGACTCTTCCTACTGTCTATGCTTTGAACCACTCCTGTGACACTAGTTACAGATTCCGATACTTCACTTCAGGTTTACTGTATCCCTCTGACCTTATTGCCGATGAAACACAGAAATTGCATCGGAATTAGATACAAAAGGCACAATGCCGCCTTAAGTACAAGAAGACTGACTCTTCCTACTGTCTATGTTTTGAACCATTTCTGTGAAACTAGTTATAGAGTCCGATGCTTCACTTCAGGTTTACTGTATACCTTGGGCCTTCTTATTGACGATGAATCACAGAAATTGTATCGGAATTAAATGCAAAAGGCACAGTGCAGACTTAAGTACAAGAAGACTGTCTCTTCTTACTGTCTATATTTTGAACCATTCCTGTGACACTAGTTATAGATTCCGATGCTTCACTTCAGGATTACTGTATCCCTTAGGACCTTGTTATTGACGCTGAAACACAGTAATTGCATCGGAATTAAACACAAAAGGCAAAATGCCGACTTAAGTACAAAAATACTGACTCTTCTTACTGACTATGTTTTGAACCATTCCTGTGACACTAGTTATAGATTCCGATGCTTCAATTCAGGATTACTGTATCCCTTAGGACCTTGTTATTGACGCTGAAACACAGTAATTGAGTCGGAATTAAACATAAAAGGCAAAATGCCGACTGCAATACAAAAATACTGACTCTTCTTACTGACTATGTTTTGAACCATTCCTGTGACACTAGTTATAGATTACGATGCTTCACTTCATGTTTACTGTTTCCCTTGGACCTTCTTATTGACGATGAAACACAGAAATTGCATCGGAATTAAATACAAAAGGCACAATGCCGACTTAAGTACATGAAGACCGACTCTTCCTACTGACTATGTTTTGAACCATTCGTGTGACACTAGTTATGGATTCCGATGAATCACTTGAGGTTTACTGTGTACCTTGGACCTTCTTATTGACGAAGAAACACAGAAATTGCATCGAAATTAAATAGAAAAGGCACAATGTCGACTTAAGTACAAAGAGACTGACTCTTCTTACTGTGTATGTTATGAACCATTCCTGTGACACTAGTTATTGATTCCGATGCTTCACTCCAGGTTTACTGGAACCCTTGGACCTTCTTATTGACGATGAAACACAGAAATTGCATCGGAATTAAATAGAAAAGGCACAATGCCGACTTAAGTACAAGAAGACTGACTCTTCTTACTGTCTACGTTTTGATCCATTCCTGTGACACTAGTTATAGATTCCGATGTTTCCCTTCAAATTTACTGTATCCCTTGGACCTTCTTATTGACGATGAAACACAGAAATTGCATCGGAATGAAATACAAGAGGCACAATGCCGACTTAAGTACAAGAAGACTGACTCTTCCTACTGTCTATGTTTGAACCATTTCTGTGAAACTAGTTATAGAGTCCGATGCTTCACTTCAGGTTTACTGTATCCCTTGGGCCTTCTTATTGACGATAAATCACAGAAATTGCATCGGAATTAAATACAAAAGGCACAATGCAGACTTAAGTACAAGAAGACTGACCCTTCTTACTGTCTATGTTTTGACCATTCCTGTGACACTAGTTATAGATTCCGATAATTCACTTCAGGTTTACTGTATCCCTTGGACCTTCTTATTGACGATGAAACACAGAAATTGCATTGGAATTAAATACAAAAGGCACAATGCCGACTTAAGTACAAGAAGACTGACTCTTCCTTCTGTCTATGTTTTGAACCATTCCTGTGACACTAGTTATAGATTCCGATGCTTCACTTCACGTTTACTGTATCCCTTGGACCTTCATAATGACGATGAAACACAGAAATTGCATCGGAATTAAATACAAAAGGCACAATGCCGACTTAAGGACAAGAAGACTGACTGTTCTTACTGACTATGTTTTGAACCAATCCTGTGACACTAATTATAGATTACGATGCTTCTCTTCAGGTTTATTGTATCTCTCTGACCTTCTTATTGACGATGAAACACAGAAATTGCATCGGAATTAAATATAAAAGGCACTATGCCAACTTAAGTACAAGAAGACTGACTCTTCTTACTGTCTATGTTTTGAACCATTCCTGTGACACTAGTTATAGATTCCGATGCTTCCCTTCAGATTTACTGTATCCCTTGGACCTTCTTATTGACGATGAAACACAGAAATTGCATCGGAATTAAATACAAAAGGCACAATGCGGACTTAAGTACAAGATGACTGACTCTTCCTACTATCTATGATTTCAACCATTCCTGCGACACTAGTTATAGATTACGATGCTTCACTTCACGTTTACTGTATCCCTTGGACCTTGTTATTGACGATTAAACACAGAAATTGCATCGGAATTAAATACAAAAGGCACAATGCCGACTTTAGTACATGTAGACCGACTCTTCCTACTGACTATGTTTTGAACCATTCGTGTGACACTAGTTATAGATTCCGATGCTTCACTTGAGGTTTACTGTATCCCTTGGACCTTCTTATTGTCGAAGAAACACAGAAATTGCATCGGAATTAAATAGATAGGGCACAATGTCGACTTAAGTACAAGGAGCCTGACTTTTCTTACTGTCTATGTTATGAACCATTCCTGTGACACTAGTTATAGATTCCGATGCTTCACTCCAGGTATACTGGATCCCTTGGACCTTCTTTTTGACGATGAAACACAGAAATTGCTTCGGAATTAAATAGAAAAAGCACAATGCCGACTTAAGTACAAGAAGACTGACTCTTCTTACTGTCTATGTTTTGATCCATTCCTGTGACACTAGTTATAGATTCCGATGCTTCCCTTCAGATTAACTGTATCCCTTGGACCTTCTTATTGACGATGAAACACAGAAATTGCATCGGAATTAAATACAAAAGGCACAATGCCGACTTAAGGACTAGAAGACTGACTCTTCTTACTTACTATGTTTTGAACCATTCCTGTGACACTAGTTATTGATTCCGATGCTTCACTTCAGGTTTACTGTATCCCTTGGACCTTATTATTGACGATGAAACACAGAAATTGCATCGGAAGTAAATAAAAAAGGCAAAATGCCGGCTTAAGTACACGAAGACTGACTCTTCTTACCGTCTATGTTTTGAACCATTCCTTTGACACTAGTTATAGATTCCGTTGCTACACTCCAGGTTTACTGTATCCCTAGGACCTTCTTATTGACGATGAAACACAGAAATTGCATCGGAATTAAATACAAAAGGCACAATGCCGACTTAAGGACAAGAAGACTGACTGATCTTACTGTCTATGTTTTAAACCATTCCTGTGACACTAGTTATAGATTCCGAAGCTACACTCCAGGTATACTGTATCCCTCTGACCTTCTTATTGACGAAGAAACACAGAAATTGCATCGGAATTAAATAGAAAAGGCACAATGTCGACTTAAGTACAAGGAGACTGACTCTTCTTACTGTCTATGTTATGAACCATTCCTGTGACACTAGTTATAGATTCCGATGCCTCACTCCAGGTTTACTGGATCCCTTGGACCTTCTTATTGACGATGAAACACAGAAATTGCATCGGGATTAAAAAGAAAAAGCACAATGCCGACGTAAGTACGAGAAGACTGACTCTTCTTATTGACTATGTTTTGAACCATTCCTGTGACACTAGTTATAGATTCCGATGCTTCACTTCAGGATTACTGTATCCCTTAGGACCTTGTTATTGACGCTGAAACACAGTAATTGCATCGGAATTAAATACAAAAGGAACAATGCCGCCTTATGTACAAGAAGACTGACTCGTCCTACTCTTTATGTTTTGAACCATTCTTGTGACACTAGTTTTGGATTCCGATGGTTCACTTCAGGTTTACTGTATCCCTCTGACCTTCTTATTGACGATGAAACACAGAAATTGCATCGGAATTAGATACAAAAGGCACAATGCCGACTTAAGTACAAGAAGACTGACTCTTCCTACTGTCAATGCTTTGAACCCTACCTGTGACACTAGTTATAGATTCCGATACTTCACTTCAGGTATACTGTATCCCTCTGACCTTATTGCCGATGAAACACAGAAATTGCATCGGAATTAGATACAAAAGGCACAATGCCGCTTTAAGTACAAGAAGACTGACCCTTCCTACTGTCTATGTTTTGAACCATTTCTGTGAAACTAGTTATAGAGTCCGATGCTTCACTTCAGGTTTACTGTATCCCTTGGCCCTTCTTATTGACGATGAATCACAGAAATAGTATCGGAATTAAATGCAAAAGGCACAATGCAGACTTAAGTACAAGAAGACTGACTCTTCTTACTGTCTATATTTTGAACCATTCCTGTGACACTAGTTATAGATTCCGATGCTTCACTTCAGGATTACTGTATCCCTTAGGACCTTGTTATTGACGCTGAAACACAGTAATTGCATCGGAATTAAACACAAAAGGCAAAATGCCGACTTAAGTACAAAAATACTGACTCTTCTTACTGACTATGTTTTGAACCATTCCTGTGACACTAGTTATAGATTCCGATGCTTCACTTCAGGATTACTGTATCCCTTAGGACCTTGTTATTGACGCTGAAACACAGTAATTGACTCGGAATTAAACATAAAAGTCAAAATGCCGACTTCAATACAAAAATACTGACTCTTCTTACTGACTATGTTTTGAACCATTCCTGTGACACTAGTCATAGATTACGATGCTTCACTTCATGTTTACTGTATCCCTTGGACCTTCTTATTGACGATGAAACACAGAAATTGCATCGGAATTAAATACAAAATACACAATGCCGACTTAAGTACATGAAGACCGACTCTTCCTACTGACTATGTTTTGAGCCATTCGTGTGACACTAGTTATGGATTCCGATGAATCACTTGAGGTTTACTGTGTACCTTGGACCTTCTTGTTGACGAAGAAACACAGAAATAGCATCGGAATTATATAGAAAAAGCACAATGTCGACTTAAGTACAAAGAGACTGACTCTTCTTACTGTGTATGTTATGAACCATTCCTGTGACACTAGTTATAGATTCCGATGCTTCACTCCAGGTTTACTGGATCCCTTGGACCTTCTTATTGACGATGAAACACAGAAATTGCATCGGAATTAAATAGAAAAGGCACAATGCCGACTTAAGTACAAGAAGACTGACTCTTCTTACTGTCTACGTTTTGATCCATTCCTGTGACACTAGCTATAGATTCCGATGCTTCCCTTCAAATTTACTGTATCCCTTGGACCTTCTTATTGACGAAGAAACACAGTAATTGCATCGGAATGAAATACAAGAGGCACAATGCCGACTTAAGTACAAGAAGACTGACTCTTCCTACTGTCTATGTTTTGAACCATTTCTGTGAAACTAGTTATAGAGTCCGATGCTTCACTTCAGGTTTACTGTATCCCTTGGGCCTTCTTATTGACGATGAATCACAGAAATTGCATCGGAATTAAATACAAAAGGCACAATGCAGACTTAAGTACAAGAAGACTTACTCTTCTTACTGTCTATGTTTTGAACCATTCCTGTGACACTAGTTATAGATTCCGATACTTCACTTCAGGTTTACTGTATCCCTTGGACCTTCTTATTGACGATGAAACACAGAAATTGCATCGGAATTAAATACAAAGGGCACAATGCCGACTTAAGTACAAGAAGACTGACTCTTCCTACTGTCTATGTTTTGAACCATTCCTGTGACACTAGTTATAGATTCCGATGCTTCACTTCACGTTTACTGTATCCCTTGGACCTTCATAATGACGATGAAACACAGAAATTGCATCGGAATTAAATACAAAAGGCACAATGCCGACTTAAGTACATGTAGACCGACTCTTCCTACTAACTAAGTTTTGAACCATTCCTGTGACACTAGTTATAGATTCCGATGCTTCACTTGAGGTTTACTGTGTCCCTTGGACCTCCTTATTGACGATGAAACACAGAAATTGCATCGGAATTTAGTACAAAAGGCACAATGCCGACTTAAGTACATGATGACTGACTCTTCTTACTGTCTATGTTTTGAACCATTCCTGTGACACTAGTTATAGATTCCGATGCTACACTCCAGGTTTACTGTATCCCTTGGACCTTCTTATTGACGATGAAACACAGAAATTGCATCGGAATTAAATAGAAAAGGCACAATGTCGACTTAAGTACAAGGAGACTGACTCATCTTACTCTCTATGATTTGAATCATTCCTGTGATACTAGTTATAGATTCCGATGTTTCACTTCAGGTTTACTGTATCCCTTGGACCTTCTCATTGACGATGAAACACAGAAATTGCATCGGAATTAAATACAAAAGGCACAATGCCGACTTAAGTACAAGAAGACTGACTCTTCCTACTGTCTACGATTTCAACCATTCCTGTGACACTAGTTATAGATTACGATGCTTCACTTCACGTTTACTGTATACCTTGGACCTTCTTATTGACGATGAAACACAGAAATTGCATCGGAATTAAATACAAAAGGCACAATGCCGACTTAAGTACAAGAAGACTGACTCTTATTACTGACTATGTTTTGAACCATTCCTGTGACACTAGTTATAGATCCCGGTGCTTAACTTCAGGTTCAATGTATCCCTCTGACCTTCTTATTGACGAGGAAACACAGAAATTGCATCGGAATTACATAGAAACGCCACAATGCCTACTTAAGTACAAGATGACTGACCCTTCTTACTGTCTACGTTTTGAACCGTTCCTGTGACACTTGTTATAGATTCCGAAGCTTCACTTCAGGTTTACTGTATCCTTTGGACCTACTTATGGACGATGAAACACAGAAATTGCATTGGAATTAAACAGAAAAGGCACAATGCTGACTTAAGTACAAGAAGACTGACTCTTCTTACTGTCTATGCTTTGAACCATTCCTGTGACACTAGTTATGGATTCTGATGCTTCACTTCAGGTTTACTGTATTCCTTGGACCTTCTCATTGACGATGAATCATAGAAATTGCCTCGGAATTAAATACAAAAGGCACAAGACCGCCTTAAGTACAAGAAGACTGAGTCTTCTTACTGTCTATGTTTTGAACCATTCCTGTAACCCTAGTTATAGATTCCGATGCTTCACTTCAGGTTTTCTGTATCCCCTGGACCTTCTTATTGACGATGGAACACAGAAAGTCCATCGGAATTAAGTACAAAGGGCACCATGCCGACTTAAGTACAAGAAGATTGACTCTTCCTACAGTCAGTGATTTGAACCATTCCTGTGACACTAGTTATAGATTCCGGTGCTTCACTTAAGGTTTACTCTATCCCTCTGATCTTCTTATTGACGTTGAAACACAGAAATTGCATCGGAATTAAATACAAAAGGCACAATGCCGACTTAAGTACAAGAAGACTGACTCTTCTTACTGATTATGCTTTGAACCATTCCTATGACACTAGTTATAGACTCTGATGCTTCACTTCAGGTTACTGTATCCCTTGGACCTTCTTATTGACGACGAAACACAGAAATTGCAAAAGGCACAATGCCGACTTAAGTACAAGAAGACTGACTGTTCTTACTGACTATGTTTTGAACCATTCCTGTGACACTAGTTATAGATTCCGGTGCTTCACTTCAGGTTTACTGTATCCCTTGGACCTTCTTATTGACGATGAAACACAGAAATTGCATCGGAATTATATACAAAAGGCACAATGCCGACTTAAGTACAAGAATACTGACTCTACTTACTGTCTATGTTTTGAACCATTCCTGTGACACTAGTTATAGATTACGATGCTTCACTTCAGGTTTACTGTATCCCTCTGACCTTCTTATTGACGATGAAGCACAGAAATTGCATCGGAATTAAATACAAAAGGCACAATGCCGACTTAAGTACATGAAGACCGACTCTTCCTACTGACTAAGTTTTGAACCATTCCTGTGACACTAGTTATAGATTCCGATGCTTCACTTGAGGTTTACTGTATCCCTTGGACCTTCTTATTGACGATGAAACACAGAAATTGCATCGGAATTTAATACAAAGGGCACAATGCCGACTTAAGTACATGATGACTGACTCTTCTTACTGTCTATGTTTTGAACCATTCCTGTGACACTAGTTATAGATTCCGATGCTACACTCCAGGTTTACTGTATCCCTTGGACCTTCTTATTGACGATGAAACACAGATATTGCATCGGAATTAAATACAAAAGGTATAATGCCGACATAAGTACAAGAAGACTGACTGTTCTTACTGACTATGTTTTGAACCATTCCTGTGACACTAGTTATAGATTCCGGTGCTTCACTTCAGGTTTACTGTATCCCTTGGACCTTCTTATTGACGATGAAACACAGAAATTGCATCGGAATTATTTACAAAAGGCACAATGCCGACTTAAGTACAAGAATACTGACTCTACTTACTGTCTATGTTTTGAACCATTCCTGTGACACTAGTTATAGATTACGATGCTTCACTTCAGGTTTACTGTATCCCTCTGACCTTCTTATTGACGATGAAGCACAGAAATTGCATCGGAATTAAATACAAAAGGCACAATGCCGACTTAAGTACATGAAGACCGACTCTTCCTACTGACTAAGTTTTGAACCATTCCTGTGACACTAGTTATAGATTCCGATGCTTCACTTGAGGTTTACTGTATCCCTTGGACCTCCTTATTGACGATGAAACACAGAAATTGCATCGGAATTCAATAGAAAAGGCACAATGCCGACTTAAGTACATGAAGACCGACTCTCCCTACTGACTAAGTTTCGAAGCATTCCTGTGTACACTAGTTATAGATTCCGATGCTTCACTTGAGGTTTACTGTATCCCTTGGACCTTCTTATTGACGATGAAGTACAGAAATTGCATCGGAATTTAATACAAAAGGCACAATGCCGACTTAATTACATGATGACTGACTCTTCTTACTGTCTATGTTTTGAACCATTCCTGTGACACTAGTTATAGATTCCCATGCTACACTCCAGGTTTACTGTATCCCTTGGACCTTCTTATTGACGATGAAACACAGAAATTGCATCGGAATAAAATACAAAAGGCACAATGCCGTCTTAAGGACAAGAAGACTGACTGTTCTTACTGACTATGTTTTGAAACATTCCTGTGCCACTAGTTATAGATTCCGATGCTTCACTTCAGGTTTATAGTATCCCTCTGACCTTCTTATTGACGATGAAACACAGAAATTGCATCGGAATTAAATAGAAAAGGCACAATGTCGACTTAAGTACAAGGAGACTGACTCATCTCACTGTCTATGTTTTGAACCATTCCTGTGACACTAGTTATAGATTCCGATGCTTCACTTCAGGTTTACTGTATCCCTTGGACCTTGTTGTTGACGCTGAAACACAGAAATTGCATCGGAATTAAACACAAAAGGCACAATGCCGACTTAAGTACAACAATACTGACTCTTCTTACTGACTATGTTTTGAACCATTCCTGTGACACTAGTTATAGATTGCGATGCTTCACTTCAGGTTTACTGTATCCCTCTGACCATCTTATAGACGATGAAACACGGAAATTGCATCGGAATTAAATACAAAAGGCACTATGCCGACTTAAGTACAAGAAGACTGACTCTTCTTACTGACTATGTTTTGAACCACTCCTGTGACACTAGTTATAGATTCCGATCTTTCCCTTCAGATTTACTGTATCCCTTGGACCTTCTTATTGACTATGAAACACAGAAATTGCATCGGAATTAAACACAAAAGGCACAATGCCGACTTAAGTACAAGAAGACTGACTCTTCCTACTGTCTATGCTTTCAACCATTCCTGTGACACTAGTTATAGATTACGATGCTTCTCTTCACGTTTACTGTATCCCTTGGACCTTCTTATTGACGATGAAACACAGAAATTGCATCGGAAATAAATACAAAAGGCTCAATGCCGACTTAAGTACATGAAGACCGACTCTTCCTACTGTCTATGTTTTGAACCATTCGTGTGACACTAGTTATAGATTACGATGCTTCTCTTCACGTTTACTGTATCCCTTGGACCTTCTTATTGACGATGAAACACAGAAATTGCATCGGAATTAAATAGAAAAGGCACAATGTCGACTTAAGTACAAGGAGACTGACTCTTCTTACTGTCTATGATATGAACCATTCCTGTGACACTAGTTATAGATTCCGATGCTTCACTCCAGGTTTACTGTATCCCTTGGACCTTCTTATTGACGATGAAATACAGAAATTGCATCGGAATTAAATATAAAAGGCACAATGCCGACTTAAGTACAAGAAGACGGTCTCTTCTTACTGTCTATGTTTGATCCATTCCTGTGACACTAGTTATAGATTCCGATGCTTCCCTTCAGATTTACTGTATCCCTTGGACCTTCTTATTGACGATGGAACACAGACATTGCATCGGAATTAAATACAATAGACACAATGCCGACTTAAGTACAATAAGACTGACTCTTCCTACTGTCTATGTTTTCAACCATTCCTGTGACACTAGTTATAGATTACGAAGCTTCACTTCACGTTTACTGTTTCCCTTGGACCTTAGTATTGACGATGAAACACAGAAATTGCATCAGAATTATATACAAAAGGCACAATGCCGACTTAAGTACATGAAGACCGACTCTTCCTACTGACTATTTTTAAAACCATTCCTGTGATACTAGTTATAGATTCCGATGCTTCACTTGAGGTTTACTGTATCCCTTGGACCTTCTTATTGACGATGAAACACAGAAATTGCATCGGAATTTAATACAAAAGGCACAATGCCGACTTAAGTACAAGATGACTGACTCTTCTTACTGTCAATGTTTTGAACCATTCCTGTGACACTACTTATAGATTCCGATGCTACACTCTAGGTGTACTGTATCCCTTGGACCTTCTTATTGACGATGAAACACAGAAATTGCATCGGAATTAAATACAAAAGGCACAATGCCGACTTAAGGACAAGAAGACTGACTGATCTTACGGTCTATGCTTCGAACCATTCCTGTGACACTAGTTATAGATTCCGAAGCTACACTCCAGGTATGCTGTATCCCTCTGACCTTCTTATTGACGAAGAAACACAGAAATTGCATCGGAATTAAATAGAAAAGGCACAATGTCGACTTAAGTACAAGGAGACTGACTCTTCTAACTGTCTATGTTATGAACCATTCATGTGACACTAGTTATAGATTCCGATGCTTCACTCCAGGTTTACTGGATCCCTTGGACCTTCTTATTGACGATGAAACACAGAAATTGCATCGGAATTAAATAGAAAAGGCACAGTGCCGACTTAAGTACAAGAAGACTGACTCTTCTTACTGACTATGTTTTGAACCATTCCTGTGACACTAGTTATAGATTCCGATGCTTCACTTCAGGTTTACTGTATACCTTGGACCTTCTTATTGACGATGAAACACAGAAATTGCATCGGAATTAAATACAAAAGGAACAATGCCGCCTTATTTACAAGAAGACTGACTCGTCCTACTCTCTATGATTTGAACCATTCCTGTGACACTAGTTTTGGATTCCGATGGTTCACTTCAGGTTTACTGTATCCCTCTGACCTTGTTATTGACGATGAAACACAGAAATTGCATCTGAATTAGATACAAAAGGCACAATGCCGACTTAAGTACAAGAAGACTGACTCTTCCTACTGTCTATGTTTGAACCATTCCTGTGACACTAGTTATAGATTCCGATGCTTCACTTCAGGTTTACTGTATCCCTCTGACCTTATTGCCGATGAAACACAGAAATTGCATCGGAATTAAATACAAAAGGCACAATGCCGACTTAAGGACAAGAAGACTGACTCTTCTTACTGACTATGTTTTGAACCATTCCTGTGACACTAGTTATAGATTCCGATGCTTCACTTCAGTATTACTGTTTCCCTTGCACCTTCTTATTGACGATGAAACACAGAAATTGCATCGGAATGAAATACAAGAGGCACAATGCCGACTTAAGTACTAGAAGACTGACTCTTCCTACTGTATATGTTTTGAACCATTTCTGTGAAACTAGTTATAGAGTCCGATGCTTCACTTCAGGTTTACTGTATCCCTTGGGCCTTCTTATTGACGATGAATCACAGAAATTGCATCGGAATTAAATACAAAAGGCACAATGCAGACTTAACTACAAGAAGACTGACTCTTCTTACTGTCTAAATTTTGAACCATTCCTGTGACACTAGTTATAGATTCCGATGCTTCACTTCTGGATTACTGTATCACTTAGGACCTTGTTATTGACGCTGAAACACAGTAATTGCATCGGAATTAAACACAAAAAGCAAAATGTCGACTTAAGTACAACAATACTGACTCTTCTTACTGACTATGTTTTGAACAATTCCTGTGACACTAGTTATAGATTGCGATGCTTCACATCAGGTTTACTGTATCCCTCTGACCATCTTATTGACGATGAAGCACAGAAATTGAATCGGAATTAAATACAAATGCACTATGCCGACTTAAGTACAAGATGACTGACTCTTCTTACTGTCTATGTTTTGAACCATTCCTGTGACACTAGTTATAGATTCCGATGCTTCACTTCAGGTTTACTGTATCCCTTGGACCTTCTTATTGACGATGAAACACAGAAATTGCATCGGAATTAAATACAAAAGGCACAATGCCGACTTAAGTACAAGAAGACTGACTCTTCCTACTGTCTATGTTTGAACCATTCCTGTGACACTAGTTATAGATTCCGATGCTTCACTTCACGTTTACTGTATCCCTTGGACCTTCTTAATGACGATGAAACACAAAAATTGCATCGGAATTAAATAAAAAAGGCACAATGCCGACTTAAGTACATGAAGACCGACTCTTCCTACTGACTAAGTTTTGAACCATTCCTGTGTACACTAGTTATAGATTCCGATGCTTCACTTGAGGTTTACTGTATCCCTTGGACCTTCTTATTGACGATGAAGCACAGAAATTGCATCGGAATTTAATACAAAAGGCACAATGCCGACTTAAGTACATGATGACCGACTCTTCTTACTGTCTATGTTTTGCACCATTCCTGTGACACTAGTTATAGATTCCCATGCTACACTCCAGGTTTACTGTATCCCTTGGACCTTCTTATTGACGATGAAACACAGAAATTGCATCGGAATTAAATACAAAAGGCACAATGCCGACTTAAGGACAAGAAGACTGACCTTACTGACTATGTTTTGAAACATTCCTGTGACACTAGTTATAGATTCCGATGCTTCACTTCAGGTTTATTGTATCCCTCTGACCTTCTTATTGACGATGAAACACAGAAATTGCATCGGAATTAAATAGAAAAGGCACAATGTCGACATAAGTACAAGGAGACTGACTCATCTCACTGTCTATGTTTTGAACCATTCCTGTGACACTAGTTATAGATTCCGATGCTTCACTTCAGGTTTACTGTATCCCTTGGACCTTGTTGTTGACGCTGAAACACAGAAATTGCATCGGAATTAAACACAAAAGGCACAATGCCGACTTAAGTACAAAAATACTGCCTCTTCTTACTGACTATGTTTTGAACCATTCCTGTGACACTAGTTATAGATTGCGATGCTTCACTTCAGGTTTACTGTATCCCTCTGACCATCTTATTGACGATGAAACACGGAAATTGCATCGGAATTAAATACAAAAGGCACTATGCCGACTTAAGTACAAGAAGACTGACTCTTCTTACTGTCTATGTTTTGAACCATTCCTGTGACACTAGTTATAGATTCCGATCTTTCCCTTCAGATTTACTGTATCCCTTGGACCTTCTTATTGACGATGAAACACAGAAATTGCATCGGAATTAAATACAAAAGGCACAATGCCGACTTAAGTACATGAAGACCGACTCTTCCTACTGACAATGTTTTGAACCATTCGTGTGACACTAGTTATAGATTCTGATGCTTCACTTGAGGTTTACTGTATCCCTTGGACCATCTTATTGACGATAAAAAAAACAGAAATTGCATCGGAATTAAATAGAAAAGGCACAATGTCGACTTAAGTACAAGGAGACTGACTCTTCTTACTGTCTATGTTATGAACCACTCCTGTGACACTAGTTATAGATTCCGATGCTTCACTCCAGGTTTACTGTATCCCTTGGACCTTCTTATTGACGATGAAACACAGAAATTGCATCGGAATTAAATACAAAAGGCACAATGCCGACTTAAGGACAAGAAGACTGACTGATCTTACGGTCTATGCTTCGAACCATTCCTGTGACACTAGTTATAGATTCCGAAGCTACACTCCAGGTATGCTGTATCCCTCTGACCTTCTTATTGACGAAGAAACACAGAAATTGCATCGGAATTAAATAGAAAAGGCACAATGTCGACTTAAGTACAAGGAGACTGACTCTTCTAACTGTCTATGTTATGAACCATTCATGTGACACTAGTTATAGATTCCGATGCTTCACTCCAGGTTTACTGGATCCCTTGGACCTTCTTATTGACGATGAAACACAGAAATTGCATCGGAATTAAATAGAAAAGGCACAGTGCCGACTTAAGTACAAGAAGACTGACTCTTCTTACTGACTATGTTTTGAACCATTCCTGTGACACTAGTTATAGATTCCGATGCTTCACTTCAGGTTTACTGTATACCTTGGACCTTCTTATTGACGATGAAACACAGAAATTGCATCGGAATTAAATACAAAAGGAACAATGCCGCCTTATTTACAAGAAGACTGACTCGTCCTACTCTCTATGATTTGAACCATTCCTGTGACACTAGTTTTGGATTCCGATGGTTCACTTCAGGTTTACTGTATCCCTCTGACCTTGTTATTGACGATGAAACACAGAAATTGCATCTGAATTAGATACAAAAGGCACAATGCCGACTTAAGTACAAGAAGACTGACTCTTCCTACTGTCTATGTTTGAACCATTCCTGTGACACTAGTTATAGATTCCGATGCTTCACTTCAGGTTTACTGTATCCCTCTGACCTTATTGCCGATGAAACACAGAAATTGCATCGGAATTAAATACAAAAGGCACAATGCCGACTTAAGGACAAGAAGACTGACTCTTCTTACTGACTATGTTTTGAACCATTCCTGTGACACTAGTTATAGATTCCGATGCTTCACTTCAGTATTACTGTTTCCCTTGCACCTTCTTATTGACGATGAAACACAGAAATTGCATCGGAATGAAATACAAGAGGCACAATGCCGACTTAAGTACTAGAAGACTGACTCTTCCTACTGTATATGTTTTGAACCATTTCTGTGAAACTAGTTATAGAGTCCGATGCTTCACTTCAGGTTTACTGTATCCCTTGGGCCTTCTTATTGACGATGAATCACAGAAATTGCATCGGAATTAAATACAAAAGGCACAATGCAGACTTAACTACAAGAAGACTGACTCTTCTTACTGTCTAAATTTTGAACCATTCCTGTGACACTAGTTATAGATTCCGATGCTTCACTTCTGGATTACTGTATCACTTAGGACCTTGTTATTGACGCTGAAACACAGTAATTGCATCGGAATTAAACACAAAAAGCAAAATGTCGACTTAAGTACAACAATACTGACTCTTCTTACTGACTATGTTTTGAACAATTCCTGTGACACTAGTTATAGATTGCGATGCTTCACATCAGGTTTACTGTATCCCTCTGACCATCTTATTGACGATGAAGCACAGAAATTGAATCGGAATTAAATACAAATGCACTATGCCGACTTAAGTACAAGATGACTGACTCTTCTTACTGTCTATGTTTTGAACCATTCCTGTGACACTAGTTATAGATTCCGATGCTTCACTTCAGGTTTACTGTATCCCTTGGACCTTCTTATTGACGATGAAACACAGAAATTGCATCGGAATTAAATACAAAAGGCACAATGCCGACTTAAGTACAAGAAGACTGACTCTTCCTACTGTCTATGTTTGAACCATTCCTGTGACACTAGTTATAGATTCCGATGCTTCACTTCACGTTTACTGTATCCCTTGGACCTTCTTAATGACGATGAAACACAAAAATTGCATCGGAATTAAATAAAAAAGGCACAATGCCGACTTAAGTACATGAAGACCGACTCTTCCTACTGACTAAGTTTTGAACCATTCCTGTGTACACTAGTTATAGATTCCGATGCTTCACTTGAGGTTTACTGTATCCCTTGGACCTTCTTATTGACGATGAAGCACAGAAATTGCATCGGAATTTAATACAAAAGGCACAATGCCGACTTAAGTACATGATGACCGACTCTTCTTACTGTCTATGTTTTGCACCATTCCTGTGACACTAGTTATAGATTCCCATGCTACACTCCAGGTTTACTGTATCCCTTGGACCTTCTTATTGACGATGAAACACAGAAATTGCATCGGAATTAAATACAAAAGGCACAATGCCGACTTAAGGACAAGAAGACTGACCTTACTGACTATGTTTTGAAACATTCCTGTGACACTAGTTATAGATTCCGATGCTTCACTTCAGGTTTATTGTATCCCTCTGACCTTCTTATTGACGATGAAACACAGAAATTGCATCGGAATTAAATAGAAAAGGCACAATGTCGACATAAGTACAAGGAGACTGACTCATCTCACTGTCTATGTTTTGAACCATTCCTGTGACACTAGTTATAGATTCCGATGCTTCACTTCAGGTTTACTGTATCCCTTGGACCTTGTTGTTGACGCTGAAACACAGAAATTGCATCGGAATTAAACACAAAAGGCACAATGCCGACTTAAGTACAAAAATACTGCCTCTTCTTACTGACTATGTTTTGAACCATTCCTGTGACACTAGTTATAGATTGCGATGCTTCACTTCAGGTTTACTGTATCCCTCTGACCATCTTATTGACGATGAAACACGGAAATTGCATCGGAATTAAATACAAAAGGCACTATGCCGACTTAAGTACAAGAAGACTGACTCTTCTTACTGTCTATGTTTTGAACCATTCCTGTGACACTAGTTATAGATTCCGATCTTTCCCTTCAGATTTACTGTATCCCTTGGACCTTCTTATTGACGATGAAACACAGAAATTGCATCGGAATTAAATACAAAAGGCACAATGCCGACTTAAGTACATGAAGACCGACTCTTCCTACTGACAATGTTTTGAACCATTCGTGTGACACTAGTTATAGATTCTGATGCTTCACTTGAGGTTTACTGTATCCCTTGGACCATCTTATTGACGATAAAAAAAACAGAAATTGCATCGGAATTAAATAGAAAAGGCACAATGTCGACTTAAGTACAAGGAGACTGACTCTTCTTACTGTCTATGTTATGAACCACTCCTGTGACACTAGTTATAGATTCCGATGCTTCACTCCAGGTTTACTGTATCCCTTGGACCTTCTTATTGACGATGAAATACAGAAATTGCATCGGAATTAAATATAAAAGGCACAATGCCGACTTAAGTACAAGAAGACTGTCTCTTCTTACTGTCTATGTTTTGATCCATTCCTGTGACACTAGTTATAGATTCCGATGCTTCCCTTCAGATTTACTGTTTCCCTTGGACCTTAGTATTGACGATGAAACACAGAAATTGCATCGGAATTAAATACAAAAGGCACAATGCCGACTTAAGTACATGAAGACCGACTCTTCCTACTGACTATTTTTTAAACCAGTCCTGTGATACTAGTTATAGATTCCGATGCTTCACTTGAGGTTTACTGTATCCCTTGGACCTTCTTATTGACGATGAAACACAGAAATTGCATCGGAATTTAATACAAAAGGCACAATGCCGACTTAAGTACAAGATGACTGACTCTTCATATTGTCTATGTTTTGAACCATTCCTGTGACACTAGTTATAGATTCCGATGCTACACTCTAGGTGTACTGTATACCTAGGACTTTCTTATTGACGATGAAACACAGAAATTGCATCGGAATTAAATACAAAAGGCACAATGCCGACTTAAGTACAAGAAGACTGACTCTTCCTACTGTCTATATTTTGAACCATTTCTGTGAAACTAGTTATAGAGTCCGATGCTTCACTTCAGGTTTACTGTATCCCTTGGGCCTTCTTATTGACGATGAATCACAGAAATTGCATCGGAATTAAATACAAAAGGCACAATGCAGACTTAAGTACAAGAAGACTGACTCTTCTTACTGTCTATATTTTAAACCATTCCTGTGACACTAGTTATAGATTCCGATGCTTCACTTCAGGATTACTGTATCCCTTAGGACCTTGTTATTGACGCTGAAACACAGTAATTGCATCGGAACTAAACACAAAAGACAAAATGCCGACTTAAGTACAAAAATACTGACTTTTCTTACTGACTATGTTTTGAACCATTCCTGTGACACCAGTTATAGATTGCGATGCTTTTCATCAGGTTTTCTGTATCCTTCTGACCATCTTATTGACGATGAAGCACAGAAATTGCATCGGAATTAAGTACAAAAGGCACTATGCCGACTTAAGTACAAGAAGACTGACTCATCTTACTGTCTATGTTTTGAACCATTCCTGTGACACTAGTTATAGATTCCGATGCTTCACTTCAGGTTTACTGTATCCCTTGGTCCTTGCTATTGACGCTGAAACACAGAAATTGCTTCGGAATTAAACACAAAAGGCACAATGCCGACTTAAGTACAAAAATACTGACTCTTCTTACTGACTATGTTTTGAACCATTCCTGTGACACTAGTTATAGATTACGATACTTCACTTCACGTTTACTGTATCCCTTGGACCTTCTTATTGACGATGAAACACAGAAATTGCATCGGAATTAAATACAAAAGGCACAATGCCGACTTAAGTACATGAAGACCGACTCTTCCTACTGACTATGTTTTGAACAATTCGTGTGACACAAGTTATAGATCCCGATGCTTCACTTGAGGTTTACTGTATCCCTTGGACCTTCTTATTGACGAAGAAACACAGAAATTGCATCGGAATTAAATAGAAAAGGCACAATGTCGACTTAAGTACAAGGAGACTTACTCTTGTTACTGTCTATGTTATGAACCATTCCTGTGACACTAGTTATAGATTCCGATGCTTCACTTGAGGTTTACTGTATCCCTTGGACCTTATTATTGACGATGAAACACAGAAATTGCATCGGAATTAAATAAAAAATGCAAAATGCCGACTTAAGTACACAAAGACTGACTCTTCTTACCGTCTATGTTTTGAACCATTCCTGTGACACTAGTTATAGATTCCGTTGCTACACTCCAGGTTTACTGTATCCCTTGGACCTTCTTATTGACGATGAAACACAGAAATTGCATCGGAATTAAATACAAAAGGCACAATGCCGACTTAAGGACAAGAAGACTGACTGATCTTACTGTCTATGTTTTGAACCATTCCTGTGACACTAGTTATAGTTTCCGAAGCTACACTCCAGGTATAATGTATCCCTCTGACCTTCTTATGGACGAAGAAACACAGAAATTGCATCGGAATTAAATAGAAAAGGCCAATGTCGACTTAAGTACAAGGAGACTGACTCTTCTTACTGTCTATTTTATGAACCATTCCTGTGACACAAGTTATAGATTCCGAAGTTTCACACCAGGTTTACTGGATCCCTTGGACCTTCTTATTGACGATGAAACACAGAAATAACATCGGAATTAAATACAAAAGGCACAATGCCGACTTAAGTACAAGAAGACTGACTCTTATTACTGACTATGCTTTGAACCATTCGTGTGACACTAGTTATAGATTCCGATGCTTCACTTCAGCTTTACTGTATACCTTGGACCTTCTTATTGACGATGAAACACAGAAATTGCATCGGAATTAAATACAAATGGAACAATGCCGTCTTATGTACAGGAAGACTGACTCGTCCTACTGTCTATGTTTTGAACCATTCCTGTGACACTAGTTTTGGATTCCGATGGTTCACTTCAAGGTTGCTGTTTCCCTCTGACCTTCTTATTGACGAAGAAGCACAGAAATTGCATCGGAATTAGATACAAAAGGCACAATGCCGACTTAAGTACAAGAAGACTGACTCTTCCTACTGTCTATGTTTTGAACCATTCCTGTGACACTAGTTATAGATTCCGATACTTCACTTCAGGTTTACTGTATCCCTCTGACCTTATTGCCGATGAAACACAGAAATTGCATCGGAATTAAATACAAAAGGCACAATGCCGACTTAAGTACAAGATGAATGACTCTTCTTACTGTCTATGTTATGAACCATTCCTGTGACACTAGTTATAGATTCCGATGCTTCACGTCAGGTTTACTGTATACCTTGAACCTTCATATTGACGATGTAACACAGAAATTGCATCGGAATTAAATACAAAAGGCACAATGCCGACTTAAGTACATGAAGACCGACTCTTCCTACTGACTATGATTTGAACCATTCCTGTGACACTAGTTATAGATTCCGATGCTTCACTTAAGGTTTACTGTATCCCTTGGACCTTCTTATTGACGATGAAAAACAGAAATTGCATCGGAATTTAATACAAAAGGCACAATGCCGACTCAAGTACAAAATGACTGACTCTTCTTACTGACTATGATTTGAACCATTCCTGTGACACTAGTTATTGATTCCGATGCTTCACTTCAGGTTTACTGTATCACTTGGACCTTATTATTGACGATGAAACACAGAAATTGCATCGGAATTAAATAAAAAAGGCAAAATGCCGACTTAAGTACACGAAGACTGACTCTTGTTATCGTCTATGATTTGAACCATTCCTGTGACACTAGTTATAGATTCCGATGCTACACCCCAGGTTTACTGTATCCCTTGGATCTTCTTATTGACGATGAAACACAGTAATTGCATCGGAATTAAATACAAAAGGCACAATGTCGACTTAAGGACAAGAAGACTGACTGTTCTTAATGACTATGCTTTGAACCATTCCTGTGACACTAGCTGTAGATTCCGATGCTTCACTTCAGGTTTATTGTATCCCTCTGACCTTCTTATTGACGAAGAAACACAGAAAATGCATCGGAATTAAATAGAAAAGGCACAATGACGACTTAAGTACAAGGAGACTGACTCTTCTTACTGTCTATGTTATGAACCATTCCTGTGACACTAGTTATAGGTTCCGATGCTTCACTCCAGGTTTACTGGAACCCTTGGACCTTCTTATTGACGATGAAACACAGAAATTGCATCGGAATTAAATAGAAAATGCACAATGCCGACTTAAGTACAAGAAGACTGACTCTTCTTACTGAATATGTTTTGAACCATTCCTGTGACACGAGTTATAGATTCCGATGCTTCACTTTAGGTTTACTGTATACCTTATACCTTCTTATTGCCGATGAAACACAGAAATTGCATCGGAATTAAATACAAAAGGCACAATGCCAACTTAAGTACAAGAAGACTGACTCTTCCTACTGTCTATGCTTTCAACCATTCTTGTGACACTAGTTTTGGATTCCGACGCTTCACTTCAGGTTTACTGTATCCCTCTGACCTTCTTATTGACGATGAAACACAGAAATTGCGTCGGAATTAAATACAAAAGGCACAATGCCGACTTAAGTACAAGAAGACTGACTCTTCCTACTGTCTATGTTTTGAACCATTCCTGTGACGCTAGTTATAGATTCCGATACTTCACTTCAGGTTTACTGTATCCCTCTGACCTTATTGCCGATGAAACACAGAAATTGCATCGGAATTAAATACAAAAGGCATAATGCCGACTTAAGGACTAGAAGACTGACTCTTCTTACTGACTATGTTTTGAACCATTCCTGTGACAGTAGTTATAGATTCCGATGCTTCATTTCAGTATTACTGTTTCCCTTGGACCTTCTTATTGACGATGAAACACAGAAATTGCATCGGAAAGAAATACAAAAGGCACAATGCCGACTTAAGTACAAGAAGACTGACTCTTCCTACTGTCTATGTTTTGAACCATTTCTGTGAAACTAGTTATAGAGTCCGATGCTTCACTTCAGGTTTACTGTATCCCTTGAGCCTTCTTATTGACGATGAATCACAGAAATTGCGTCGGAATTAAATACAAAAGGCACAAAGCAGACTTAAGTACAAGAATGCTGACTCTTCTTACTGTCTATATTTTGAACCATTCCTGTGACACTAGTTATAGATTCCGATGCTTCACTTCAGGTTTACAGTATCCCTTGCACCTTCCTATTGCCAATGAAACACAGAAATTGCATCGGGATTAAACACAAAAGGCACAATGCCGACTTAAGTACAAGACGTCTGATTCTTCTTACTGTCTATGTTTTGCACCATTACTGTGACACTAGTTATAGATTCCGATGCTTCACTCCAGGTTTACTGGATCCCTTGGACCTTCTTATTGACGATGAAACACAGAAATTGCATCGGAATTAAATAGAAAAGGCACAATGCCGACTAAAGTACAAGAAGACTGACTCTTCTTACTGACTATGTTTTGAACCATTCCTGTGACACTAGTTATAGATTCCGATGCTTCACTTCAGGTTTACTGTATACCTTATACCTTCTTATTGACGATGAAACACAGAAATTGCATCGGAATTAAATACAAAAGGCACAATGCCAACTTAAGTACAAGAAGACTGACTCTTCCTACTGTCTATGTTTTCAACCATTCTTGTGACACTAGTTTTGGATTCCGACGCTTCACTTCAGGTTTACTGTATCCCTCTGACCTTCTTATTGACGATGAAACACAGAAATTGCATCGGAATTAAATACAAAAGGCACAATGCCGACTTAAGTACAAGAAGACTGACTCTTCCTACTGTCTATGTTTTGAACCATTCCTGTGACGCTAGTTATAGATTCCGATACTTCACTTCAGGTTTACTGTATCCCTCTGACCTTATTGCCGATGAAACACAGAAATTGCATCGGAATTAAATACAAAAGGCATAATGCCGACTTAAGGACAAGAAGACTGACTCTTCTTACTGACTATGTTTTGAACCATTCCTGTGACACTAGTTATAGATTCCGATGGTTCATTTCAGTATTACTGTTTCCCTTGGACCTTCTTATTGACGATGAAACACAGAAATTGCATCGGAATGAAATACAAAAGGCACAATGCCGACTTAAGTACAAGAAGACTGACTCTTCCTACTGTCTATGTTTTGAACCATTTCTGTGGAACTAGTTATAGAGTCCGATGCTTCACTTCAGGTTTACTGTACCCCTTGAGCCTTCTTATTGCCGATAAATCACAGAAATTGCATCGGAATTAAATACAAAAGGCACAATGCAGACTTAAGTACAAGAATGCTGACTCTTCTTACTGTCTATATTTTGAACCATTCCTGTGACACTAGTTATAGATTCCGATGCTTCACTTCAGGTTTACAGTATCCCTTGCACCTTCCTATTGCCAATGAAACACTGAAATTGCATCGGGATTAAACACAAAAGGCACAATGCAGACTTAAGAACAAGACGTCTGATTCTTCTTACTGTCTATGTTTTGCACCATTACTGTGACACTAGTTATAGATTCCGATGCTTCACTCCAGGTTTACTGTATCCCTTGGACCTTCTTATTGACGATGAAACACAGAAATTGCATCGAAATTAAATACGAAAGGCACAATGGCGACATAAGGCAAACAAGACTGACTCTCCTTACTGACTATGTTTTGAACCATTCCTGTGACACTAGTTATAGATTCCGATGCTTCACTTCAGGTTTACTGTATACCTCGGACCTTCTTATTGACGATGAAACACAGAAATTGCATCGGAATTAAATACAAAAGACACAACGCCGACTTAAGTACCAGAAGACTGACTGTTCCAACTGTCTATGTTTGAACCATTCCTGTGACACTAGTTATAGATTCCGATGCTTCACTTCAGGTTTACTGTATCCCTCTGAGCGTCTTATTGACGATGAAACACAGAAATTGCGTCGGAATCAAATAGAAAAGGCACAATGCCGACTTAAGTACTAGAAGCCTGACTCTTCCTACTGTCTATGATTTGAACCATCCCTGCGACACTAGTTATAGATTCCGATGCTTCACTTCGGGATTACTGTATCCCTCTGACCTTCTTAGTGACGATGAAACACAGAAATTGCATCGGAATGAAATACAAAAGGCACAATGCCGACTTAAGTACAAGAAGACTGACTCTTCTTACTGTCTATGATTTGAAACATTCCTGTGACACTAGTTATGGATTCCGATGCTTCACTCCAGGTTTACTGTATCCCTTGGACCTTCTTATTGACGATGAAACACAGAAATTGCACCCGAATGAAATAGAAAATGTACAATGATGACTTAAGTACAAGAAGACTGACTATTCTTACTGACTATGTTTTGATCAATTCCTGTGACACTACTTATAAATTCCGATGCTTCAATTCAGGTTTACTGTATCCCTTGGATCTTCTTATTGACGATGAAACACAGAGATAGCATCGGAATTAAATACAAAAGGCACAATGCAGAATTAAGTACAAAAAGACTGACTCTTCTTACTGTCTATGATTTGAACCATTCCTGCGACACTAGTTATAGATTCCGATGCTTCACTTCAGGTTTACTGTATCCCTTGGACCTTTTTGTTGACTATTAAACACAGATATTGCATCGGAATTAAATACAAAAGGCACAATGCGGACTTAAGTACAAGAAGACTGACTCTTCTTACTGTCTATGTTTTGAACCATTTCTGCGACACTAGTTATAGACTCCGATGCTTCATTTCAGGTTTACTTTATCACTTGGACCTTTTTGTTGACTATGAAACACAGAAATTGCATCGGAATTAAATACGAAAGGCACAATGGCGACATAAGGCAAACAAGACTGACTCTCCTTACTGACTATGCTTTGAACCATTCCAGTGACACTAGCTATAGATTTCGATGCTTCACTTCAGGTTTACTGTGTCACTCTGTCCTTCTTATTGACGACGAAACACAGAATTTCATAGGAATTAAATACAAAAGGCACAATGCCGTCTTAAGTACAAGAAGACTGACTCTTCCTGCAGTCTACGTTTTGAACCATTCCTGTGACACTAGTTATAGATTCCGATGATTCACTTTAGGTTTACTGTACCCCTCTGACCTTATTGCCGATGAAACACAGAAATTGCATCGGAATTAAATACAAAAATCACAATGCCGACTTAAGGACCAGAAGACTGACTCTTCTTACTGTCTATGTTTTGGAACCATTCCTGTGACACTAGTTATAGATTCCGGTGCTTGACTTCAGGTTTACTGTATCCCTCTGACATTCTTATTGCCGGTGAAACACAGAAATAGCATCGGATTTAAATACGAAAGGCACAATGCCAACTTAAGTACAAGAAGATTGACTCTCCTTACTGACTATGTTTTGAACCATTCCTGTGACACTACTTATAGATTCCGATGCTTCACTCCAGGTTTACTGTATCCCTTGGACCTTCGTATTGACGATGAAACACAGAAATTGCATCAGAATTAAATAGAAAATGCACAATGATGACTTAAGTGCTAGAAGACTGACTCTTATTACTGACTTTGTTTTGAACCATTCCTGTGACACTAGTTATAGATTCCGATGCTTCACTTCAGGATTACGGTATCCCTCTGACCTTCTTATTGACGATGAAACACAGAAATTTCATCGGAATTAAATACAAAAGGCACAATGCCGACTAAAGTACAAGAAGTCTGACTCTTCTTACTGTCTATGTTTTGAACCATCCCTGTGACTCTAGTTATAGATTCCGATGCTTCACTGCAGGTTTACTGTATCCCTTGGTCCTTCTTATTGACGATGAAACAGAGAAATTGCATCGGAATTAAATACAAAAGGCACAATGCCGACTTAAGTACAAGAAGACTGACTCTTTTTGCTGACTATGTTTTGAACCGTTCCTGTGACACTAGTTATAAATTCCGATGCTTCACTTCAGGTTTACTGTATCCCTTGGACCTTCTTATTGACGATGAAACACAGATATTGCTTCGGAATTAAATAGAAAAGGCACAATGCCGACTGAAGTACAAGAAGACTGATCCTTCTTACTGTTTATGTTTTGAACCATTCCTGTGACACTAGTTATAGATTCCGATGCTTCACTCCAGGTTTACTGTATCCCTTGGACATTCTTATTGACGATGAAACACAGAAATTGCATCGGAATCAAATAGAAAGGGCACAATGCCGACTTAAGTTCTAGAAGCCAGACTCTTCCTACTGTCTATGTCTTGAACCATTCCTATGACACTAGTTATAGATTCCGATGCTTCACTTCAGGTTTACTGTATCCCTTGGACCTTCTTATTGACGATGAAACACAGAAATTGCATCGGAATTAAATACAAAAGGCACAATGCCGACCTAAGTACAAGAAGCTTGACTCTTCTTACTGTCTATGTTTTGAACCATTCCTGTGACACTAGTTATAGATTCCGATGCTTTACTCCAGGTTTACTGTATCCCTTGGACCTTCGTGTAGACTACGAAACACAGAAATTGCATCGGAATTGAATACAAAAGCACAATGCCGACTTAAGGACAAGAAGACTGACTCTTCTTACTGACTATGTTTTGAACCATTCCAGTGACACTAGCTACAGATTCCGATGCTACACTTCAGGTTTACTGTATCCCTCTGACCTTCTTATTGACGATGAAACACAGAAATTGCATCGGAATTAAATAGGAAAGGCACAATGAGGACTTAAGTACAAGAAGACTCACTCTTCTTACTGACTGTGTTTTGAACCATTCCTATGACACTAGTTATAGATTCCGATGCTTCACTTCAGGATTACTGTATCCCTCTGACCTTCTTATTGACGATGAAACACAGATTTTGCTTCGGAATTAAATAGAAAAGCACAATGCCGACTTAAGTACAAGAAGACTGAATCTACTTACTGTTTATGTTTTGAACCATTCCTGTGACACTAGTTATGGATTCCGATGCTTCACTCCAGGTTTAATGTATCCCTTGGACCTTCTTATTGACGATGAAACACAGAAATTGAATCGGAATTACATACAAAACGCACAATGCCGACTAAAGTACAAGAAGGCTGACTCTTCTTACAGTCTATGTTTTGAACCATTTCTGTGACACTAGGTATAGATTCCGATGCTTCACTTCAGGTTTACAGTATACCTCGGACCTTCTTATTGACGATGAAACACAGAAATTGCATCAGAAATAAATACAAAAGACACAACGCCGACTTAAGTACAAGAAGACTGACTGTTCCAACTGTCTATGTTTTGAACCATTCCTGTGAGACTAGTTATAGATTCCGATGCTTCACTTCAGGTTTACTGTATCCCTTGGACCTTCTTATTGACGATGAAACACAGAAATTGCATTGGAATTCAGTACAAAAGGCACAATGCCGAATTAACTACAAGAAGACTGACTCTTTTTACTGACTATGCTTTGAACCATTCCTGTGACACTAGTTATAGATTCCGATGCTTCACTCCAGGTTTACTGTATCCCTTGAACCTTCTTATTGACGATGAAACACAGAAATTGCATCCGAATTTAATAGAAAATGCACAATGATGACATAAGTACGAGAAGACTGACTCTTCTTACTTTCTATGTTTTGATCCATTCCTGTGACAATAGTTATAAATTCCGATGCTTCACTTCAGGTTTACTGTACCCCTTGGATCCTCTTATTGACGATGAAACACAGAAATTGCATCGGAATTAAATACAAAAGGCACAATGCAGAATTAAGTACAAGAAGGCTGACTCTTCTTACTGTCTATGTTTTGATCTATTCCTGTGATACTAGTTATAGATTCCGATGCTTCATTCCAGGTTTACTGTATCCCTTGGACCTTCTTATTGACGGTTAAACACAGAAATTGCATCGGAATTAAATACAAAATGCACTATGCCGACTAAAGTACAAGAAGACTGACTCTTCTAACAGTCTATGTTTTGAACCATTCCTGTGACACTAGTTATAGATTCCGTTGCTTCACTCCAGGTTTACTGTTTCCCTTGGACATTCTTATTGACGATGAAACACAGGAATTGCATCATTATTAAATAGAAAAGTCACAATTCCGACTTAAGTACAAGAAGACTGACGCTTCTTACTGACTATGTTTTGAACCATTCCTGTGACACTAGTTAAAGATTCCGATGCTTCACTTCAGTTTTACTGTATCCCTTGGACCTTCTTCTTGACGATGAAATACAGAAATTGCATCGGAATTAAATACAAAAGGCACAATGCCGACCTACGTACAAGAAGACTGACTCTTCTTACTGTCTATGTTTTGAACCATTCCTGTGACACTAGTTATAGATTCCGATGCTTCACTCCAGGTTTACTGTATCCCTTGGACCTTCGTGTTGACTATGAAACACAGAAATTGCATCGGAATTAAATACAAAAGCACAATGCCGACTTAATGACAAGAAGACTGACCCTTCTTACTGACTATGTTTTGAACCATTCCAGTGACACTAGCTATAGATTCCAATGTTACACTTCAGGTTTACTGTATCCCTCTGACCTTCTTATTGACGATGAAACACAGAAATTGCATCGGAATTATATAGGAAAGGCACAATGAGGACTTAAGTACAAGAAGACTGACTCTTCTTACTGACTATGTTTTAAACCATTCCTGTGACGCTAGTTATAGATTCCGATGCTTCACTTCAGGTTTATTGTATCCCTCTGACCTTCTTAATGACGATGAAACACAGAAATTGCATCGGAATTAAGTAAAAACGGCACAATTTCGACTTAAGTACAAGAAGACTGACTCTTCTTACTGTCTATGTTTTGAACCATTCCTGTGACACTAGTTATAGATTCCGATGCTTCACTCCAGGTTTACTGTATCCCTTGGACCTTCTTATTGACGATGAAACACAAAAATTGCATCGGAATTAAATACAAAAGGCACAATGCCGACTAAAGTACAAGAAGACTGACTCTTCTAACAGTCTATGTTTTGAACCATTCCTGTGACACTAGTTATAGATTCCGTTGCTTCACTCCAGGTTTACTGTTTCTCTTGGACCTTCTTATTGACGATGAAACACAGGAATTGCATCATAATTAAATAGAAAAGGCACAATTCCGACTTAAGTCCAAGAAGACTGACGCTTCTTACTGACTATGTTTTGAACCATTCCTGTGACACTAGTTAAAGATTCCGATGCTTCACTTGAGCTTTACTGTATCCCTTGGACCTTCTTATTGACGATGAAACACAGAAATTGCATCGGAATTAAATACAAAAGGCACAATGCCGACCTAAGTACAAGAAGACTAACTCTTCTTACTGTCTATGTTTTGAACCATTCCTGTGACACTACTTATAGATTCCGATGCTTCACTCCAGGTTTACTGTATCCCTTGGACCTTCGTGTTGACTATGAAACACAGAAATTGCATCGGAATTAAATACAAAAGCACAATGCCGACTTAAGGACAAGAAGACTGACTCTTCTTACTGACTATGTTTTGAACCATTCCAGTGACACTAGCTATAGATTCCGATGCTACACTGCAGGTTTACTGTATCCCTCTGACCTTCTTATTGACGATGAAACACAGAAATTGCATCGGAATTAAATAGGAAAGGCACAATGAGGACTTAAGTACAAGAAGGCTGACTCTTCTTGCTGACTATGTTTTAAACCATTCCTGTGACACTAGTTATAGATTCCGATGCTTCACTTCAGGTTTATTGTATCCCTCTGACCTTCTTATTGACGATGAAACACTGAAATTGCATCGGAATTAAATTCAAAAGGCGAAATGCCGACTTAAGTACAAGAAGACTGACTCTTCCTACTGTCTACGCTTTGAACCATTCCTGTGACACTAGTTTTGGATTCCGATGCTTCACTTCAGGTTTACTGTATCACACTGATCTTCTTATTGACGATGAAAGACAGAAATTGCATCGGAATTATATACAAAAGGCACAATGCCGACTTAAGGCCAAGTAGACTGACTCTTCTTATTGACTATGTTTTGAACTATTCCTGTGACACTAGTTATAGATTCCGATGCTTCACTTCAGGTTTACTGTAGACCTCAGACCTTATTGCCGATGAAACACAGAAATTGCATCGGAATTAAATACAAAAGGCACAATGCCGACTTAAGTGAAAGAAGTCTGACTCTTCTTACTGTCTATGATTTGAACCATTCCTGTGACACTAGTTATAGATTCCGATGCTTCACTCCAGGTTTACTGTATCCCTTGAACCTTCTTATTGACGATGAAACACAGAAATTGCATCCGAATTAAATAGAAAATGCACAATGATGACATAAGTACAAGAAGACTGACTCTTCTTACTGACTATGTTTTGAACCATTCCTGTGACACTAGTTATAGATTCCGATGCTTCATTCCAGGTTTACTGTATCCCTTGGACCTTCTTATTGACGATGAAACACAGAACTTGCATCGAAATTAAATACAAAAGGCACAGTGCAGACCTAAGTACAAGAAGACTGACTCTTCTTACTGTCTATGTTTTGAATCGTCCCTGTGACACTAGTTATAGATTCCGATGCTTCACTCCAGGTTTACTGTATCCCTTGGAACTTCTTATTGTCCATGAAATACAGAAATTGCATCGGAATTAAGTACAAAAGGCACAATGCTGAATTAAGTACAAGAAGACTGACTCTTCTTACGGTCTATGTTTTGATCCACTCCTATGACACTAGTTATAGATTCCGATGCTTCATTCCAGGATTACTGTATCCCTTGGAACTTCTTATTGACGATGAAACACAGACTTTGCATCGGAATTAAATACAAAAGGCACAATGCCGACTAAAGTACAAGAAGACTGACTCTTCTAACAGTCTATGTTTTGAACCATTCCATTGACACTAGTTATAGATTCCGTTGCTTCACACCAGGTTTACTGTTTCCCTTGGACCTTCTTATTGACGATGAAACACAGGGATTGCATAATAATTAAATAGAAAAGGCCCAATTCCGACTTAAGTACAAGAAGACTGACGCTTCTTACTGACTATGTTTTGAACCATTTCTGTGACACTAGTTATAGATTCCGATGCTTCACTCCAGGTTTACTGTATCCCTTGGACCTTCTTGTGGACTAAGAAACACAGAAATTGCATCGGAATTAAATACAAAAGCACAATGCCGACTTAAGGACAAGAAGACTGACTCTTCTTACTGACTATGTTTTGAACCATTCCAGTGACACTAGCTATAGATTCCGATGCTACACTTCATGTTTACTGTATCCCTCTGACCTTCATATTGACGATGAAACACAGAAATTGCATCGGAATTAAATAGGAAAGGCACAATGAGGACTTAAGTACAAGAAGACTGACTCTTCTTACTGACTATGTTTTAAACCATTCCTGTGACACTAGTTATAGATTCCGATGCTTCACTTCAGGTTTATTGTATCCCTCTGACCTTCATATTGACGATGAAACACAGAAATTGCATCGGAATTATGTGGAAACGGCACAATTTCGACTTAAGTACAAGAAGACTGACTCTTCTTATTGTCTATGTTTTGAACCATTCCTGTGACACTTGTTATAGATTCCGATGCTTCACTCCAGGTTTACTGTATCCCTTGGACCTTCGTAATGACGATGCAACACAGACATTGCATCGGAATTAAATAGAAAAGGCACAATGCCGACTTAAGTAAAAGAAGACTAACTCTTCTTACTGACTTTGTTTTGAACCATTCCTTTGACACTAGTTATATATTACGATGCTTCACTTCAGGTTTACTGTATACCTTGGACCTTCTTATTGACGATGAAACACAGAAATTGCATCGGAATTAAATTCAAAAGGCAAAATGCCGACTTAAGTACAAGAAGACTGACTCTTCCTAATGTCTATGCTTTGAACCATTCCTGTGACACTAGTTTTGGATTCCGTTGCTTCACTTCAGGTTTACTGTATCCCACTGATCTTCTTATTGACGATGAAAGACAGAAATTGCATCGGAATTATATACAAAAGGCACAACGCCGACTTAAGGCCAAGAAGACTGACTCTTCTTACTGACTATGTTTTGAACTATTCCTGTGACACTAGTTATAGATTCCGGTGCTTCACTTCAGGTTTACTGTAGACCTCAGACCTTATTGCCGATGAAACACAGATATTGCATCGGAATTAAATACAAAAAGCACAATGCCGACTTAAGTACAAGAATACTGACTCATCTTACTGTCTATGTTTTGAACCGTCCCTGTGATACAAGTTATAGATTACGATGCTTCCCTCCAGTTTACCTGTATCCCTTGGACCTTCTTATTGTCCATGAAACACAGAAATTGCATCGGAATTAAATACAAAAGGAACAATGCCGACTTAAGTAAAAGAAGTCTGACTCTTCTTACTGTGTATGATTTGAACCATTCCTGTGACGCTAGTTATAGGATCCGATGCTTCACTCCAGGTTTACTGTATCCCTTGACCCTTCTTATTGACGATGATACACAGAAATTGCATCGAGATTAAATTCAAAAGGCACAATGCCGACCTAAGTACAAGAAGACTGACTCTTCTTACTGTCTATGTTTTGAACCATTCCTGTGACACTAGTTATATATTCCGATGCTTCACTCCATGTTTACTGTATCCCTTGGACCTTCGTGTTGACTATGAAACACAGAAATTGCATCGGATTTAAATACAAAAGCACATTGCCGACTTAAGGACAAGAAGACTGACTCTTCTTACTGACTATGTTTTGAACCATTCCAGTGACACTAGCTATAGATTCCGATGCCACACTTCAGGTTTACTGGATCCCTCTGACCTTCTTATTGACGATGAAGCACAGAAATTGCATCGGAATTAAATAGGAAAGGCACAATGAGGACTTAAGTACAAGAAGACTGACTCTTCTTACTGACTATGTTTTAAACCATTCCTGTGACAGTAGTTATAGATTCCGATTCTTCACTTCAGGTTTATTGTATCCCTCTGACCTTCTTATTGACGATGAAACACAGAAATCGCATCGGAATTAAGTAGAAACGGCACAATTTCGACCTAAGTACAAGAAGACTGACTCTTCTTATTGTCTATGATTTGAACCATTCCTGTGGCACTAGTTATAGATTCCGATGCTTCACTCCAGATTTACTGTATCCCTTGGACCTTCGTATTGACGATGAAACACAGAAATTGCATCGGAATTAAATAGAAAAGGCACAATGCCGACTTAAGTAAAAGAAGACTGACTCTTCTTTCTGACTATGTTATGAACCATTCCTGTGACACTAGTTATATATTACGATGCTTCACTTCAGGTTTACTGTATACCTTGGACCTTGTTATTGACGATGAAACACAGAAATTGCATCGGAATTAAATTCAAAAGGCAAAATGCCGACTTAAGTTCAAGAAGAGTGACTCTTCCTACTGTCTATGCTTTGAACCATTCCTGTGACACTAGTTTTGGATTCCGATGCTTCACTCCAGGTTTACTGTATCCCTTGGACATTCGTATTGTCCATGAAACACAGAAATTGCATCGGAATTAAATACAAAAGGCACAATGCCGACTTAAGTGAAAGAAGTCTGACTCTTCTTACTGTCTATGATTTGAACCATTCCTGTGACACTAGTTATAGAGTCCGATGCTTCACTCCAGGTTTACTGAATCCCTTGAACCTTCTTATTGACGATGAAACACAGAATTTGCATCCGAATTAAATAGAAAATGCACAATGATGACATAAGTGCAAGAAGACTGACTCTTCTTACTGACTATGTTTTGATCCATACCTGTGACACTAGTTATAAATTCCGATGCTTCACTTCAGGTTTACTTTATCCCTTGGATCTTCTTATTGACGATGAAACACAGTAATTGCATCGGAATTAAATACAAAAGGCACAATGCAGAATTAAGTACAAGAAGACTGACACTTCTTTCGGTCTATGTTTTGATCCACTCCTATGACACTAGTTATAGATTCCGATGCTTCATTCCAGGTTTACTGTATCCCTTGGACCTTCTTATTGACTATGAAACACAGAAATTGCATCGGAATTAAATACAAAAGGCACAATGCCGACTAAAGTACAAGAAGACTGACTCTTCTAACAGTCTATGTTTTGAACCATTCCTGTGACACTAGTTATAGATTCCGTTGCTTCACTCCAGGTTTACTGTTTCCCTTCGACCTTCTTATTGACGATGAAACACAGGAATTGCATAATAATTAAATAGAAAAGGCACAATTCCGACTGCAGTACAAGAAGACTGACGCTTCTTACTGACTATGTTTTGAACCATTCCTGTGACACTAGTTAAAGATTCCGATGCTTCACTTGAGGTTTACTGTATCTCTTGGACCTTCTTATTGACGATGAAACACAGAAATTGCATCGGAATTAAATACAAAAGGCACAATGCCGACCTAAGTACAAGAAGACTGACTCTTCTTACTGTCTATGTTTTGAACCATTTCTGTGACACTAGTTATAGATTCCGATGCTTCACTCCAGGTTTACTGTATTCCTTGGATCTTCTTGTGGACTATGAAACACAGAAATTGCATCGGAATTAAATACAAAAGCACAATGCCGACTTAAGGACAAGAAGACTGACTCTTCTTACTGACTATGTTTTAAACCATTCCTGTGACACTAGTTATACATTCCGATGCTTCACTTCAGGTTTATTGTATCCCTCTGACCTTCTTATTGACGATGAAACACAGAAATTGCATCGGAATTATGTGGAAACGGCACAATTTCGCCTTAAGTACAAGAAGACTGACTCTTCTTATTGTCTATGTTTTGAACCATTCCTGTGACACTAGCTATAGATTCCGATGCTACACTTCAGGTGTACTGTATCCCTCTGACCTTCATATTGACGATGAAACACAGAAATTGCATCGGAATTAAATACAAAAAGCACAATGCCGACTTAAGTACAAGAATACTGACTCATCTTACTGTCTATGTTTTGAACCGTCCCTGTGACACAAGTTATGGATTCCGATGCTTCCCTCCAGGTTACCTGTATCCCTTGGACCTTCTTATTGTCCATGAAACACAGAAAGTGCATCGGAATTAAATACAAAAGGCACAATGCCGACTTAAGTGAAAGAAGTCTGACTCTTCTTACTGTCTATGATTTGAACCATTCCTGTGACACTAGTTATAGGATCCGATGCTTCACTCCAGGTTTACTGTATCCCTTGAACCTTCTTATTGACGATGAAACACAGAAATTGCATCGGAATTAAATTCAAAAGGCAAAATGCCGACTTAAGTACAAGAAGACTGACTCTTCCTACTGTCTATGCTTTGAACCATTCCTGTGACATTAGTTTTGGATTCCGATGCTTCACTTCAGGTTTACTGTATCCCACTGATCTTCTTATTGACGATGAAAGACAGAAATTGCATCGGAATTATATACAAAAGGCACAATGCCGACTTAAGGCCAAGAAGACTGACTCTTCTCACTGACTATGTTTTGAACCATTCCTGTGACCCTAGTAATAGATTCCGTTGCTTCACTCTAGGTTTACTGTTTCCCTTGGAACTTCTTATTGACGATGAAACACAGGAATTGCATCATAATTAAATAGAAAAGGCACAATTACGACTTAAGTACAAGAAGACTGACGCTTCTTACTGACTATGTTTTGAACCAATCCTGTGACACTACTTATAGATTCCGATGCTTCACTTCAGGTTTACTGTATCCCTCTGACCTTCTTATTGACGATGAAACACAGAAATTGCATCGGAATTAAATACAAAAGGCACAATGCCGACTTAAGGCCAAGAAGACTGACTCTTCTTACTGACTATGTTTTGAACCGTTCCTGTGACACTAGTTATAAATTCCGATGCTTCACTTCAGGTTTACTGTATCCCTTGGACCTTCGTATTGACGATGAAACACAGATATTGCATCGGAATCAAATAGAAAAGGCACAATGCCGACTTAAGTACAAGAAGACTGACTCTTCTTACTGTTTAGGTTTTGAACCATTCCTGTGACACTAGGTATAGATTCCGATGCTTCACTCCAGGTTTACTGTATCCCTTGGATCTTCTTATTGACGATGAAACACAGAAATTGCATTAGAATTAAATTGAAAAGGTACAATGCTGACTTAAGTACAAGTAGGCTGACGCTTATTACTGACTATGTTTTAAACCATTCCTGTGACACTAGTTTTAGATTCCGATGCTTCACTTCAGGTTTACTGTATCCCTTGGACCTTCTTATTGACGATGAAACACAGAAATTGCATTGGAATTCAGAACAAAAGGCACAATGCCGACTTAACTACAAGAGACTGACTCTTCGTACTGACTATGCTTTGAACCATTCCTGTAACACTAGTTATAGAGTCCGATGCTTCACTTCAGGATTACTGTATCCCTCTGACCTTCTTAGTAACGATGAAACACAGAAATTGCATCGGAATAAATTAAAAAAGCACAATGCCGACTTAAATACAAGAATACTGACTCATCTTACTGTCTATGTTTTGAACTATTCCTGTGACACTAGTTATATTTTCCGATGCTTCACTTCAGGTTTACTGTAGACCTCTGACCTTATTGCCGATGAAACACAGAAATTGCATCGGAATTAAATACAAAAGGCGCAATGCCGACTTAAGTACAAGAGGACTGACTCTTCTTACTGACTATGTTTTGAACCGTTCCTGTGACACTAGTTATAAATTCCGATGCTTCACTTCAGGTTTACTGTATCCCTTGGACCTTCGTATTGACGATGAAACACAGATATTGCATCGGAATTAAATAGAAAAGGCACAATGCCGACTTAAGTACAAGAAAACTGACTCTTCTTACTGTTTATGTTTTTAACCATTCCTGTGACACTAGTTATAGATTCCGATGCTTCACTCCAGGTTTACTGTATCCCTTGGACCTTCTTATTGACGATGAAACACAGAAATTGCATTAGAATTAAATTTAAAATGCACAATGCTGACTTAAGTACAAGAAGACTGACGCTTATTACTGACTATGTTTTAAACCATTCCTGTGACACTAGTTATAGATTCCGATGCTTCACTTCAGGTTTACTGTATATTGACGATGAAACACAGAAATTGCATTGGAATTCAGAACAAAAGGCACAATGCCGACTTAACTACAAGAGACTGACTCTTCTTACTGACTATGCTTTGAACCATTCCTGTGACACTAGTTATAGATTCCGATGCTTCACTTCAGGTTTACTGTATCCCTCTGACCTTCTTATTGACGATGAAACACAGAAATTGCATCGGAATTAAATACAAAAGGCACAATGCCGACTTAAGGCCAAGAAGACTGACTCTTCTTACTGACTATGTTTTGAACTATTCCTGTGACGCTAGTTATAGATTACGATGCTTCACTTCATGTTTACTGTAGACCTCTGACCTTATTGCCGATGAAACACAGAAATTGCATCGGAATTAAATACAAAAGGCACAATGCCGACTTAAGTACAAGAAGACTGACTCATCTTACTGACTATGTTTTGAACCGTTCCTGTGACACTAGTTATAAATTCCGATGCTTCACTTCAGGTTTACTGTATCCCTTGGACCTTCGTATTGACGATGAAACACAGATATTGCATCGGAATCAAATAGAAAAGGCACAATGCCGACTTAAGTACAAGAAGACTGACTCTTCTTACTGTTTAGGTTTTGAACCATTCCTGTGACACTAGGTATAGATTCCGATGCTTCACTCCAGGTTTACTGTATCCCTTGGATCTACTTATTGACGATGAAACACAGAAATTGCATTAGAATTAAACTGAAAAGGCACAATGCTGACTTAAGTACAAGAAGGCTGACGCTTATTACTGACTATGTTTTAAACCATTCCTGTGACACTAGTTTTAGATTCCGATGCTTCACTTCAGGTTTACTGTATCCCTTGGACCTTCTTATTGACGATGAAACACAGAAATTGCATTGGAATTCAGAACAAAAGGCACAATGCCGACTTAACTACAAGAGACTGACTCTTCGTACTGACTATGCTTTGAACCATTCCTGTAACACTAGTTATAGAGTCCGATGCTTCACTTCAGGATTACTGTATCCCTCTGACCTTCTTAGTGACGATGAAACACAGAAATTGCATCGGAATAAATTAAAAAAGCACAATGCCGACTTAAATACAGGAAAACTGACTCATCTTACTGTCTATGTTTTGAAGTATTCCTGTGACACTAGTTATATTTTCCGATGCTTCACTTCAGGTTTACTGTAGACCTCTGACCTTATTGCCGATGAAACACAGAAATTGCATCGGAATTAAATACAAAAGGCACAATGCCGACTTAAGTACAAGAGGACTGACTCTTCTTACTGACTATGTTTTGAACCGTTCCTGTGACACTAGTTATAAATTCCGATGCTTCACTTCAGGTTTACTGTATCCCTTGGACCTTCGTATTGACGATGAAACACAGATATTGTATCGGAATTAAATAGAAAAGGCACAATGCCGACTTAAGTACAAGAAAACTGACTCTTCTTACTGTTTATGTTTTTAACCATTCCTGTGACACTAGTTATAGATTCCGATGCTTCACTCCAGGTTTACTGTATCCCTTGGACCTTCTTATTGACGATGAAACACAGAAATTGCATTAGAATTAAATTTAAAATGCACAATGCTGACTTAAGTACAAGAAGACTGACGCTTATTACTGACTATGTTTTAAACCATTCCTGTGACACTAGTTATAGATTCCGATGCTTCACTTCAGGTTTACTGTATATTGACGATGAAACACAGAAATTGCATTGGAATTCAGAACAAAAGGCACAATGCCGACTTAACTACAAGAGACTGACTCTTCTTACTGACTATGCTTTGAACCATTCCTGTGACACTAGTTATAGATTCCGATGCTTCACTTCAGGATTACTGTATCCCTCTGACCTTCTTAGTGACGATGAAACACAGAAATTGCATCGGAATTAATTAAAAGAGCACAATGCCGACTTAAATACAAGATTACTGACTCATCTTCCTGTCTATGTTTTGAACCGTCCCTGTGACACTAGTTATAGATTCCGATGCTTCACTCCAGGTTTACTGTATCCCTTGGACCTTCTTATTGACGATGAAACACAGAAATTGCATCGGAATGAAATACAAAAGGCACAATGCCGACATGAGTACAAGAAGACTGACTCTTCCTACTGTCTATGATTTGAATCATTCCTGTGACACTAGTTATGGATTCCGATGCTTCACTCCAGTTTTACTGTATCCCTTGGACCTTCTTATTGACGATGAAACACAGAAATTGCATCCGAATTAAATAGAAAATGCACAATGATGACTTAAGTACAAGAAGACTGACTATTCTTAAAGACTATGATTTGAACCATTCCTGTGGCACTAGTTATAGATTCCGATGCTTCAAATTAGGATTACTGTATCCCTCTGACCTTCTAATTGACGATGAAACACAGATATTGTATCCGAATTAAATACAAAAGGCACAATCACGATTTAAGTACAAGAAGACTGACTCTTCTTACTGACTATGTTTTGATCCATTCCTGAGACACTAGTTATAAATTCCGATGCCTCACTTCAGGTTTACTGTATCCCTTGGATCTTCTTATTGACGATGAAACACAGAGGTTGCATCGGAATTAAATACAAAAGGCACAATGCAGAATTAAGTACAAGAAGACTGACTCTTCTTACTGTCTATGTTTTGATCCATTCCTGTGACACTAGTTATAGATTCCGATTCTTCACTCCTGGTTCACTGTATCCCTTGGACCTTCTTATTGACGATGAAACACAGAAATTGCATCGGAATTAAATACAAAAGGCACAATGCCGACTAAAGTACAAGAAGAGTGACTCATCTTACTGACTATGTTTTGAACCATTCCTGTGACACTAGTTATAAATTCCGATGCTTCACTTCAGGTTTACTGTATCCCTTGGACCTTCGTATTGACGATGAAACACAGATATTGCATCGGAATCAAATAGAAAAGGCACAATGCCGACTTAAGTACAAGAAGACTGACTCTTCTTACTGTTTAGGTTTTGAACCATTCCTGTGACACTAGGTATAGATTCCGATGCTTCACTCCAGGTTTACTGTATCCCTTGGATCTACTTATTGACGATGAAACACAGAAATTGCATTAGAATTAAACTGAAAAGGCACAATGCTGACTTAAGTACAAGAAGGCTGACGCTTATTACTGACTATGTTTTAAACCATTCCTGTGACACTAGTTTTAGATTCCGATGCTTCACTTCAGGTTTACTGTATCCCTTGGACCTTCTTATTGACGATGAAACACAGAAATTGCATTGGAATTCAGAACAAAAGGCACAATGCCGACTTAACTACAAGAGACTGACTCTTCGTACTGACTATGCTTTGAACCATTCCTGTAACACTAGTTATAGAGTCCGATGCTTCACTTCAGGATTACTGTATCCCTCTGACCTTCTTAGTGACGATGAAACACAGAAATTGCATCGGAATAAATTAAAAAAGCACAATGCCGACTTAAATACAAGAAAACTGACTCATCTTACTGTCTATGTTTTGAACTATTCCTGTGACACTAGTTATATTTTCCGATGCTTCACTTCAGGTTTACTGTAGACCTCTGACCTTATTGCCGATGAAACACAGAAATTGCATCGGAATTAAATACAAAAGGCACAATGCCGACTTAAGTACAAGAGGACTGACTCTTCTTACTGACTATGTTTTGAACCGTTCCTGTGACACTAGTTATAAATTCCGATGCTTCACTTCAGGTTTACTGTATCCCTTGGACCTTCGTATTGACGATGAAACACAGATATTGTATCGGAATTAAATAGAAAAGGCACAATGCCGACTTAAGTACAAGAAAACTGACTCTTCTTACTGTTTATGTTTTTAACCATTCCTGTGACACTAGTTATAGATTCCGATGCTTCACTCCAGGTTTACTGTATCCCTTGGACCTTCTTATTGACGATGAAACACAGAAATTGCATTAGAATTAAATTTAAAATGCACAATGCTGACTTAAGTACAAGAAGACTGACGCTTATTACTGACTATGTTTTAAACCATTCCTGTGACACTAGTTATAGATTCCGATGCTTCACTTCAGGTTTACTGTATATTGACGATGAAACACAGAAATTGCATTGGAATTCAGAACAAAAGGCACAATGCCGACTTAACTACAAGAGACTGACTCTTCTTACTGACTATGCTTTGAACCATTCCTGTGACACTAGTTATAGATTCCGATGCTTCACTTCAGGATTACTGTATCCCTCTGACCTTCTTAGTGACGATGAAACACAGAAATTGCATCGGAATTAATTAAAAGAGCACAATGCCGACTTAAATACAAGATTACTGACTCATCTTCCTGTCTATGTTTTGAACCGTCCCTGTGACACTAGTTATAGATTCCGATGCTTCACTCCAGGTTTACTGTATCCCTTGGACCTTCTTATTGACGATGAAACACAGAAATTGCATCGGAATGAAATACAAAAGGCACAATGCCGACATGAGTACAAGAAGACTGACTCTTCCTACTGTCTATGATTTGAATCATTCCTGTGACACTAGTTATGGATTCCGATGCTTCACTCCAGTTTTACTGTATCCCTTGGACCTTCTTATTGACGATGAAACACAGAAATTGCATCCGAATTAAATAGAAAATGCACAATGATGACTTAAGTACAAGAAGACTGACTATTCTTAAAGACTATGATTTGAACCATTCCTGTGGCACTAGTTATAGATTCCGATGCTTCAAATTAGGATTACTGTATCCCTCTGACCTTCTAATTGACGATGAAACACAGATATTGTATCCGAATTAAATACAAAAGGCACAATCACGATTTAAGTACAAGAAGACTGACTCTTCTTACTGACTATGTTTTGATCCATTCCTGAGACACTAGTTATAAATTCCGATGCCTCACTTCAGGTTTACTGTATCCCTTGGATCTTCTTATTGACGATGAAACACAGAGGTTGCATCGGAATTAAATACAAAAGGCACAATGCAGAATTAAGTACAAGAAGACTGACTCTTCTTACTGTCTATGTTTTGATCCATTCCTGTGACACTAGTTATAGATTCCGATGCTTCACTTCAGGTTTACTGTATCCCTTGGACCTTCTTATTGACGATGAAACACAGAAATTGCATTGGAATTCAGTACAAAAGGCACAATGCCGACATAACTACAAGAAGACTGACTCTTCTTACTGACTATGCTTTGAACCATTCTTGTGACACTAGTTATAGATTCCGATGCTTACCTTCAGGATTACTGTATATCCCTCAGACCTTCTTAGTGACGATGAAACACAGAAATTGCATCGGAATTAAATACAAATAGCACAATGCCGACTTAAGTACAAGAATACTGACTCATCTTACTGTCTATGATTTGAACCGTTCCTGTGACACTAGTTATAGATTCCGATGCTTCACTCCAGGTTTACTGTATCCCTTGGACCTTCGTATTGACGATGAAACACAGAAATTGCATCGGAATTAAATACAGAAGGCACAATGCCGACTTAAGTACAAGAACACTGACTCTTCTTACTGACTATGTTTTGAACCATTCCTGTGCCACTAGTTATGGATTCCGATGCTTCATTTCAGGTTTACTGTATCCCTTGGACCTTCTTATTGACAATGAAACACAGAAATTGCATCCGAATTAAATAGAAAATGCACAATGATGACTTAAGTACAAGAAGACTGACTATTCTTACTGACTATGCTTTGAACCATTCCTGTGACACTAGTTATAGATTCCGATGCTTCACTTTAGGATTACTGTATCCCTCTGACCTTCTTACTGACGAGGAAACACAGATATTGCATCGGAATTAAATACAAAAGGCACAATGCCGACTTAAGTACAAGAAGACTGACTCTTATTACTGTCTATGTTTTGAACCATCCCTGTGACACTAGTTACAGATTCCGATGCTACACTCCAGGTTTACTGTATCCCTTGGACCTTCTTACTGACGATGAAACACAGAAATTGCATAAGAATTAAATAGAAAAGGCACAATGCCGACTTAACTACAAGAAGACTGACTCTTCTTACTGACTATGCTTTGAACCATTCCTGTGACACTAGTTGTAGATTCCGATGCTTAACTTCAGGATTACTGTATCCCTCAGACCTTCTTAGTGACGATGAAACACAGAAATTGCATCGGAATTAAATACAAAAGGCAAAATTCCGATTTAAGTACAAGAAGACTGACTCTTCTTACTGACTATGTTTTGATCCATTCCTGTGACATTAGTTATAAATTGCGATGCTTCACTTCAGGTTTACTGTATCCCTCGGATCTTCTTATTGACGATGAATCACAGAAATTGCATCGGAATTAAATACAAAAGGCACAATGCCGACTAAAGTACAAGAAGACTGACTCTTCTTACAGTCTATGTTTTGAACCATTCTTGTGACACTAGTTATAGATACCGGTGCTTCACTCCAGGTTTACTGTATCCCTCGGACCTTCTTATTGACGATGAAAGAGAGAAATTGCATCAGAATTAAATAGAAAAGGCACAATGCTGACTTAAGCACAAGAAGACTGACTCTTCTTACTGACTATGTTTTGAACCATTCCAGTTGACACTAGCTATAGATTCCGATGCTACACTTCAGGTTTACTGTATCCCTCTGACCTTCTTATTGACGATGAAACACAGAAATTGCATCGGAAATAAATAGGAAAGGCACAATGAGGACTTAAGTACAAGAAGACTGACTCTTCTTACTGACTATGTTTGAACCATTCCTGTGACACTAGTTATAGATTCCGATGCTTCACTTCAGGATTATTGTATCCCTCTGACCTTCTTATTGACGATGAAACACGGTAATTGCATCGGAATTAAGTAGAAAAGGCACTATGTCGACTTAAGTACAAGAAGACTGACTCTTCTTATTGTCTATGTTTTGAACCATTCCTGTGACACTAGTTATAGATTCCGATGCTTCACTCCAGGTTTACTGTATCCCTTGGACCTTCTTATTGACGATGAAACACATAAATTGCATCGGAATTAAATAGAAAAGGCACAATGGCGACTTAAGTAAAAGAAGACAGACTCTTCTTACTGACTACGTTTGAACCATTCCTGTGACACTAGTTATAGATTACGATGCTTCACTTCAGGCTTACTGTATACCTTGGACCTTCTTATTGACGATGAAACACAGAAATTGCATCGGAATTAAATTCAAAAGGCAAAATGCTGTCTTAAGTACAAGAATACTGACACTTCCTACTGTCTATGTTTTGAACCATTCCTGTGACACTAGTTTGGGATTCCGATGCTTCACTTCAGGTTTACTGTATCCCTCTGATCTTATTATTCACGATGAAAGACAGAAATTGCATCGGAATTAAATACAAAAGGCACAATGCCGACTTAAGGACAAGAAGTCTGACTCTTCTTACTGACTATGTTTTGAACTATTCCTGTGACACTAGTTATAGATTCCGATGCTTCACTTCAGATTTACTGCAAACCTCTGACCTTATTGCCGATGAAACATAGAAATTGCGTCGGAATTAATTACAAAAGGCACAATGCCGACTTTAGGACAAGAAGACTGACTCTTCTTACTGACTATGTTTTGAACTATTCCTGTGACACTAGTTATAGCTTCCGATGCTTCACTTCAGGTTTACTGTATCCCTCTGACCGTCTTATTGACGATGAAACACAGAAATTGCATCGGAATTAAATACAAAAGCCACAATGCCGACTTAAGTACAAGAAGACTGACTCTTCTTACTGTCTATGTTTGAACCAATCCTGTGACACTAGTTATAGATTCCGCTGCTTCACTTCAGGTTTACCGTTTCCCTTGGACCTTCTTATTGACGATGAAACACAGAAATTGCATCGGAATTAAATACAAAAGGCACAATGCCGACTTAAGTACAAGAAGACTGACTCTTCCTACTGTCTATGTTTGAACCATTCCTGTGACACTAGTTATAGATTCCGATGCATCACTTTAGGATTACTGTATCCCTCTGACCTTCTTACTGACGATGAAACACAGATATTGCATCGGAATTAAATACAAATAGCACAATGCCATCTTAAGTGCAAGAAGACTGACTCTTATTACTGTCTATGTTTTGAACCATCCCTGTGACACTAGTTATTGATTCCGATGCTACACTACAGGTTTACTGTATCCCTTGGTCCTTCTTATTGACGATGAAACACAGAACTTGCATCGGAATTAAATACAAAAGGCAAAATTCCGACTTAAGTACAAGAAGACTGACTCTTCTTACTGACTATATTTTGATCCATTCCTGTGACACTAGTTATAAGTTCCGATGCTTCACTTCAGGTTTACTGTATCTCTTGGATCTTCTTATTGACGATGAAACACAGAAATTGAATCGGAATTAAATACAAAAGGCACAATGCCGACTAAAGTACAAGAAGAGTGACTCCTCTTACAGTCTATGTTTTGAACCATTCTTGTGACACTAGTTATAGATACCGGTGCTTCACTCCAGGTTTACTGTATCCCTTGGACCTTCTTATTGACGATGAAACGCAGAAATTGCATCAGAATTGAATAGAAAAGGCACAATGCTGACTTAAGTACAAGAAGACTGACTCTTCTTACTGACTATGTTTGAACCATTCCAGTGACACTAGCTATAGATTCCGATGCTACGCTTCAGGTTTACTGTATCCCTCTGACCTTCTTATTGACGATGAAACAGTGAAATTGCATCGGAAATAAATAGGAAAGGCACAATGAGGACTTAAGTACAAGAAGACTGACTCTTCTTACTGACTATGTTATGAACTATTCCTGTGACACTAGTTATAGATTCCGATGCTTCACTTCAGGTTTACTGTAGACCTCAGACCTTGTTGCCGATGAAACACAGAAATTGCGTCGGAATTAAATACAAAAGGCACAATGCCGACTAAAGTACAAGAAGAGTGACTCCTCTTACAGTCTATGTTTTGAACCATTCTTGTGACACTAGTTATAGATACCGGTGCTTCACTCCAGGTTTACTGTATCCCTTGAACCTTCTTATTGACGATGAAAGACAGAAATTTCATCGGAATTAAATACAAAGGGCACAATGCCGACTAAAGTACAAGAAGACTGACTCTTCTTACAGTCTATGTTTTGAACCACTCTTGTGACACTAGTTATAGATACCGGTGCTTCACTCCAGGTTCACTGTATCCCTTGGACCTTCTTATTGAAGATGAAACACAGAAATTGCATCAGAATTAAATAGGAAAGGCACAATGCTGACTTAAGTACAAGAAGACTGACACTTCTTACTGACTATGTTTTGAACCATTCCAGTGACACTAGCTATAGATTCCGATGCTACACTTCAGGTTTACTGTATCCCTCTGACCTTCTTATTGACGATGAAACACAGAAATTGCATCGGAATTAAATAGGAAAGGCACAATGAGGACTTAAGTACAAGAAGACTGACTCTTCTTACTGTCTATGTTTTGAACCATTCCAGTGACACTGGCTATAGATTCCGATGCTACACTTCAGGTTTACTGTATCCCTCTGACCTTCTTATTGACGATGAAACACGGAAATTGCATCGGAATTAAGTAGAAAAGGCACTATGTCGACTTAAGAACAAGAAGACTGACTCTTCTTACTGTCTATGTTTGAACCATTCCTGTGACACTAGTTATTGATTCCGATGCTTCACTTCAGGTTTACCCTTTCCCTTGGACCTTCTTATTGACGATGAAACACAGAAATTGCATCGGAATTAAATCCAAAAGGCACAATGCCGACTTAAGTACAAGAAAACTGACTCTTCCTACTGTCAATGTTTGAACCATTCCTGTGACACTAGTTATAGATTCCGATGCTTCACTGTAGGATTACTGTATCCCTCTGACCTTCTTACTGACGATGAACACAGATATTGCATCGGAAATTAAATAGAAAAGGCACAATGCCGACTTTAGTACAAGAAGACAGACTCATCTTACTGTTTATGTTTTGAACCATTCCTGTGACACTAGTTATAGATTCCGATGCTTCACTCCAGGTTTACTGTATCCCTTGGACCTTCTTATTGACGATGAAACACAGAAATTGCATCAGAATTAAATAGGGAAGGCACAATGCTGACTTAAGTACAAGAAGACAGACGCTTCTTACTGACTATGTTTTGAACGATTCCAGTGACACTAGCTATAGATTACGTTGCTACACTTCAGGTTTATTGTATCCCTCTGACCTTCTTATTGACGATGAAACACAGAAATTGCATCGGAATTAAATAGGAAAGGCACAATGAGGACTTAAGTACAACAAGACTGACTCTTCACACTGACTATGTTTTGAACCATTCCAGTGACACTAGCTATAGATTCCGATGCAACACTTCAGGTTTACTGTATCCCTCTGACCGTCTTATTCACGATGAAACACGGAAATTGCATCGTAATTAAGTAGAAAAGGCACTATGTCGACTTAAGTACAAGAAGACTGACTCTTCTTATTGTCTATGTTTTGAACCATTCCTGTGACACTAGTTATAGATTCCGATGCTTCACTCCAGGTTTACAGTATCCCTTGGACCTTCTTATTGACGATGAAACACATAAATTGCATCGGAATTAAATAGAAAAGGCACAATGCCGACATAAGTAAAAGAAGACAGACTCTTCTTACTGACTATGTTTTGAACCATTCCTGTGACACTAGTTATAGATTACGATGCTTCACTTCTGGTTTACTGTATACTTTGGACCTTCTTATTGACGATGAAACACAGAAATTGCATCGGAATTAAATTCAAGAGGCAAAATGCTGACTTAAGTACAAGAAGACTGACTCTTCCTACTGTCAATGTTTGAACCATTCCTGTGACACTAGTTATAGATTCCGATGCTTCACTGTAGGATTACTGTATCCCTCTGACCTTCTTACTGACGATGAACACAGATATTGCATCGGAAATTAAATACAAAAGCCACAATGCCGACTTAAGAACAAGAAGACTGACTCTTCTTACTGTCTATGTTTGAACCATTCCTGTGACACTAGTTATTGATTCCGATGCTTCACTTCAGGTTTACCCTTTCCCTTGGACCTTCTTATTGACGATGAAACACAGAAATTGCATCGGAATTAAATCCAAAAGGCACAATGCCGACTTAAGTACAAGAAAACTGACTCTTCCTACTGTCAATGTTTGAACCATTCCTGTGACACTAGTTATAGATTCCGATGCTTCACTGTAGGATTACTGTATCCCTCTGACCTTCTTACTGACGATGAACACAGATATTGCATCGGAAATTAAATAGAAAAGGCACAATGCCGACTTTAGTACAAGAAGACAGACTCATCTTACTGTTTATGTTTTGAACCATTCCTGTGACACTAGTTATAGATTCCGATGCTTCACTCCAGGTTTACTGTATCCCTTGGACCTTCTTATTGACGATGAAACACAGAAATTGCATCAGAATTAAATAGGGAAGGCACAATGCTGACTTAAGTACAAGAAGACAGACGCCTCTTACTGACTATGTTTTGAACGATTCCAGTGACACTAGCTATAGATTACGTTGCTACACTTCAGGTTTATTGTATCCCTCTGACCTTCTTATTGACGATGAAACACAGAAATTGCATCGGAATTAAATAGGAAAGGCACAATGAGGACTTAAGTACAACAAGACTGACTCTTCACACTGACTATGTTTTGAACCATTCCAGTGACACTAGCTATAGATTCCGATGCAACACTTCAGGTTTACTGTATCCCTCTGACCGTCTTATTCACGATGAAACACGGAAATTGCATCGTAATTAAGTAGAAAAGGCACTATGTCGACTTAAGTACAAGAAGACTGACTCTTCTTATTGTCTATGTTTTGAACCATTCCTGTGACACTAGTTATAGATTCCGATGCTTCACTCCAGGTTTACAGTATCCCTTGGACCTTCTTATTGACGATGAAACACATAAATTGCATCGGAATTAAATAGAAAAGGCACAATGCCGACATAAGTAAAAGAAGACAGACTCTTCTTACTGACTATGTTTTGAACCATTCCTGTGACACTAGTTATAGATTACGATGCTTCACTTCTGGTTTACTGTATACTTTGGACCTTCTTATTGACGATGAAACACAGAAATTGCATCGGAATTAAATTCAAGAGGCAAAATGCTGACTTAAGTACAAGAAGACTGACACTTCCTACTGTCTATGTTTGAACCATTCCTGTGACACTTCTTTTGGATTCTGATGCTTCACTTCAGGTTTACTGTATCCCTCTGATCTTATTATTGACAATGAAAGACAGAAATTGCATCGGAATTAAATACAAAAGGCACAATGCCGACTTAAGGACAAGAAGACTGACTCTACTTACTGACTATGTTTTGAACTATTCCTGTGACACTAGTTATAGATTCCGATGCTTCACTTCAGGTTCACTGTAGACCTCTGACTTTATTGCCGATGAAAGACAGAGATTGCGTCGGAATTAAATACAAAAGGCACAATGCCGACTTCAGGACAAGAAGACTGACTCTTCTTACTGACTATGTTTGAACCATTCCTGTGACACTAGTTATAGATTCCGATGCTTCACTTCAGGTTTACCCTTTCCCTTGGACCTTGTTATTGACGATGAAACACAGAAATTGCATCGGAATTAAATACAAAAGGCACAATGCCGACTTAAGTACAAGAAGACTGACTCTTCATACTGTCTACGTTTGAACTATTCTTGTGACACTAGTTATAGATTCCGATGCTTCACTTTAGGATTACTGTATCCCTCTGACCTTCTTACTGACGATGAAACACAGATATTGCATCGGAATTAAATACAAAAAGCACAATGCCGACTTAAGTACAAGAAGACTGACTCATATTACTGTCTATGTTTTGAACCATCCCTGTGACACTAGTTATAGATTCCGATGCCACACTCCAGGTTTACTGTATCCCTTGGTCCTTCTTATTGACGATGAAACACAGAAATTGCATCGGAATTAAATACAAAAGGCAAAATTTCGACTTAAGTACATGGAGACTGACTCTTCTTACTGACTATGTTTTGATCCATTCCTGTGTAACTAGTTATAAATTCCGATGCTTCACTTCAGGTTTACTGTATCCCTTGGATCTTCTTATTGACGATGAAACACAGAAATTGCATCGGAATTAAATACAAAAGTCACAATGCCGACTAAAGTACAAGAAGACTGACTCTTCTTACAGTCTATGTTTTGAACCATTCTTGTGACACTAGTTATAGATAACCGGTGCTTCACTCCAGGTTTACTGTATCCCTTGGACCTTCTTATTGACGATGAAACACAGAAATTGCATCAGAATTAAATAGAAAAGGCACAATGCTGACTTAAGTACAAGAAGGCTGACTCTTCTTACTGACTATGTTTTGAACCATTCCAGTGACACTAGCTATAGATTCCGATGCTACACTTCAGGTTTACTGTATCCCTCTGACCTTCTTATTGACGATGAAAAACTGAAATTGCATCGGAATTAAATAGGAAAGGCACAATGAGGACTTAAGTACAAGAAGACTGACTCTTCTTACTGACTATGTTTTGAACCATTCCTGTGACACTACTTATAAATTCCGATGCTTCACTTCAGGTTTACTGTATCCCTTGGATCTTCTTATTGACGATGAAACACAGAAATTACATCGGAATTAAATACAAATGGCACAATGCAGACTAAAGTACAAGAAGACTGACTCTTCCTACTGTCTATGTTTTGAACCATTCCTGTGACACTAGTTTTGGTTTCCGATGCTTCACTCAGGTTTACTGTATCCCTCTGATCTTCTTATTGACGATGAAAGACAGAAATTGCATCGGAATTAAATACAAAAGGCATAATGCCGACTTAAGGACAAGAAGACTGACTCTTCTTACTGACTATATTTTGAACTATTCCTGTGAAACTAGTTATAGATTCCGATGCTTCACTTCAGGTTTACTGTAGACCTCTGACCTTGTTGCCGATGAAACACAGAAATTGCGTCGGAATTAAATACAAAAGGCACAATGCCGACTTTAGGACAAGAAGACTGACTCTTCTTACTGACTATGTTTTGAACTATTCCTGTGACACTAGTTAAAGATTCCGATGCTTCACTTCAGGTTTACTGAATCCCTCGGACCTTCTTATTGAAGATGAAACACAGAAATTGCATCAGAATTAAATACAAATGCCACAATGCCGACTTAAGTACAAGAAGACTGACTCTTCTTACTGTCTATGTTTGAACCATTCCTGTGACACTAGTTATAGATTCCGATGCTTCACTTCAGGTTTACCGTTTCCCTTGGACCTTCTTATTGACGATGAAACACAGAAATTGCATCGGAATTAAATACAAAAGGCACAATGCCGTCTTAAGTACAAGAAGACTGACTCTTCCTACTGTCTATGTTTGAACCATTCCTGTGACACTAGTTATAGATTCCGATGCTTCACTCCAGATTTACTGTATCCCTTGGACCTTCTTATTGACGATGAAACACAGAAATTGCATCAGAATTAAGTAGAAAATGCACAATGATGACTTAAGTACTAGAAGACTGCCTCTTCTTACTGACTATGATTTGAACCATTCCTGTGACGCTAGTTATAGATTCCGATGCTTCACTTCAGGATTACTGTATCCCTCTGACCTTCTTATTGACGATGAAACACAGATATTGCATCGGAATTAAATACAAAAGGCACAATGCCGACTACAGTACAAGAAGACTGACTCGTCTTACTGTCTATGTTTTGAACCATTCTTGTGACACTAGTTATAGATACCGGTGCTTCACTTCAGGTTTATTGTATCCCTTTGACCTTCTTATTGACGAGGAAACACGGAAATTGCATCGGAATTAAGTAGAAAAGGCACTATGTAGACTAAAGTACAAGAAGTCTGACTCTTCTTATTGTCTATGTTTTGAACCATTCCTGTGACACTAGTTATAGATTCGGATGCTTCACTCCAGGTTTACTGTATCCCTTGTACCTTCTTATTGACGATGAAACACAGAAATTGCATCGGAATTAAATAGAAAAGGCACAATGCCGACATAAGAAAAAGAAGACAGACTCTTCTTACTGACTATGTCTTGAACCATTCCTGTGACACTAGTTATAGATTACGATGCTTCACTTCAGGTTTACTGTATACCTTGGACTTTCTTATTGACTATGAAACACAGAAATTGCATCGGAATTAAATTCAAAAGGCAAAATTTTGACTTAAGTACAAGAAGACTGACTCTTCCTACTGTCTATGTTTTGAACCATTCCTGTGACACTGGTTTTGGATTCCGAAGCTTCACTCAGGTTTACTGTATCCCTCTGATCTTCTTATTGACGATGAAAGACAGAAATTGCATCGGAATTAAATACAAAAGGCATAATGCCGACTTAAGGACAAGAAGCCTGACTCTTCTTACTGACTATGTTTTGAACTATAACTTTGACTCTAGTTATAGATTCCGATGCTTCACGTCAGGTTTACTGTAGACCTCTGACCTTGTTGCCGATGAAACACAGAAATTGCGTCGGAATTAAATACAAAAGGCACAATGCCGACTTTAGGACAAGAAGACTGACTCTTCTTACTGACTATGTTTTGAACTATTCCTGTGACACTAGTTATAGATTCCGATGCTTCACTTCAGGTTTACTGAATCCCTCGGACCTTCTTATTGACGATGAAACACAGAAATTGCATCGGAATTAAATACAAAAGCCACAATGCCGACTTAAGTACATGAAGACTGACTCTTCTTACTGTCTATGTTTGAACCATTCCTGTGACACTAGTTATAGATTCCGATGCTTCACTTCAGGTTTACACTATCCCTCTGACCTTCTTCTTGCCGGTGAAACACTGAAATTTCATCGCATTTAAATACGAAAGGCACAACGCCAACTTAAGTACAAGAAGACTGACTCTTCTTACTGACTATGTTTTGAACCATTCCTGTGACACTAGTTATAGATTCCGATGCTTCACTCCAGGTTTACTGTATTCCTTGGACCTTCTTATTGACGATGAAACACAGAAATTGCATCAGAATCAAGTAGAAAATGCACAATGATGACTTAAGTACTAGAAGACTGCCTCTTCTTACTGACTAAGATTTGAACCATTCCTGTGACGCTAGTTATAGATTCCGATGCTTCACTTCAGGATTACTGTATCCCTCTGACCTTCTTATTGACGATGAAACACAGATATTGCATCGGAATTAAATACAAAAGCCACAATGCCGACTAAAGTACAAGAAGACTTACTCGTCTTACTGTCTATGATTTGAACCATCCCTGTGACACTAGCAATAGATTCCGATGCTTCACTCCAGGTCTACTGTATCCCTTGGTCCTTCTTATTGACGATGAAACACAGAAATTGCATCGGAATTAAATACAAAAGGCACAATGCCGACTTAAGTACAAGAAGACTGACTCTTCTTACTGACTATGCTTTGAACCGTTCCTGTAACACTAGTTATAAATTCCGATGCTTCACTTCAGGATTACTGTATCCCTTGGACCTTCTTATTGACGATGAAGCACAGATATTGCATCGGAATTAAATAGAAAAGGCACAATGCCGACTTAAGTACAAGAAGACTGACTCTTCTTACTGTTTATGTTTTGAACCATTCCTGTGACACTAGTTATAGATTCCGATGCTTCACTCCAGGTTTACTGTATCCCTTGGACCTTCTTATTGACGATGAAACACAGAAATTGCAACGGAATTAAATTGAAAAGGCACAATGCCGCCTAAAGTACAAGAAGACTGACTCTTCTTACAGTCTATGTTTTGAACCATTCTTGTGACACTAGTTATAGATACCGGTGCTTCACTCCAGGTTTACTGTATCCCTTGGACCTTCTTATTGACGATGAAACACAGAAATTGCATCAGAACTAATTAGAAAAGGCTCAATGCTGACTTAAGTACTAGAAGACTGACTCTTCTTACTGACTATGTTTTGAACCATTCCAGTGACACTAGCTATAGATTCCGATGCTACACTTCAGATTTACTGTATCCCTCTGACCTTCTTATTGACGATGAAACACAGAAATTGCATCGGAATTAAATAGGAAAGACACAATGAGGACTTAAGTACAAGAAGACTGACTCTTCTTACTGACTATGTTTTAAACCATTCCTGTGACACTAGTTATAGATTCCGATGCTTCACTTCAGGTTTATTGTATCCCTCTGACATTCTTATTGACGATGAAACACGGAAATTGCATCGGAATTAAGTAGAAAAGGCACTATGTCGACTTAAGTACAAGAAGACTAACTCTTATTATTGTCTATGTTTTGAACCATTCCTGTGACACTAGTTATAGATTCCGATGCTTCACTCCAGGTTTACTGTATCCCTTGGACCTTCTTATTGACGATGAAACACAGAAATTGCATCGGAATTAAACAGAAAAGGCAAAATGCCGACTTAAGTACAGGAAGACTGACTCTTCCTACTGTTTCTGTTTTGAACCATTCCTGTGACACTAGTTCTGGATTCCGATGCTTCACTTCAGGTATACTGTATCCCTCTGATCATCTTATTGACGATGAAAGACAGAAATTGTTTCGGAATTAAATACAAAAGGCACAATGCCGACTTAAGGACAAGAAGACTGACTCTTCTTACTGACTATGTTTTGAACTATTCCTTTGACACTAGTTATAGATTCCGATGCTTCACTTCAGGTTTACTGTAGACCTCTGACCTTATTGCCGATGAAACACAGAAATTGCGTCGGAATTAAATACAAAAGGCACAATGCCGACTTTAGGACAATGAGACTGACTCTTCTTACTGACTATGCTTTGAACTATTCCTATGATACTAGTTATAGCTTCCTATGCTTCACTTCAGGTTTACTGTATCCCTCTGACCTTGTTATTGACGATGAAACACAGAAATTGCATCGGAATTAAATACAAAAGCCACAATGCCGACTTAAGTACAAGAAGACTGACTCTTCTTACTGTCTATGTTTGAACCATTCCTGTGACACTAGTTATAGATTCCGATGCTTCACTTCAGGTTCATCGTTTCCCTTGGACCTTCTTATTGACGATGAAACACAGAAATTGCATCGGAATTAAATACAAAAGGCACAATGCCGTCTTAAGTACAAGAAGACTGACTCTTTCTACGGTCTATGTTTCAACCATTCCTGTGACACTAGTTATAGATTCCGATGCTTCACTTTAGGATTACTGTATCACTCTGACCTTCTTACTGACGATGAAACACAGATATTGCATCGAAATTAAATACAAAAGTCACAATGCCGACTTAAGTACAAGAAGACTGACTCTTATTACTGTCTATGTTTTGAACCATCCCTGTGACACTAGTTATAGATTCCGATGCTACACTCCAGGTTTACTGTATCCCTTGGTCCTTCTTATTGACGATGAAACACAGAAATTGCATCGGAATGAAATACAAAAGGCAAAATTCCGACTTAAGTACAAGAAGACTGACTCTTTTTACTGACTATGTTTTGATCCATTCCTGTGACACTAGTTATAAATTCCGATGCTTCACTTCAGGTTTACTGTATCCCTTGGATCTTCTTATTGACGATGAAACACAGAAATTGCATCGGAATTAAATACAAAAGGTACAATGCCGACTAAAGTACAAGAAGACTGGCTCTTCTTACAGTCTATGTTTTGAACCATTCTTGTGACACTAGTTATAGATGGTTCTTCACTCCAGGTTTACTGTATCCCTTGGACCTTCTGATTGACGATGAAACACAGAAATTGCATCAGAATTAAATAGAAAAGGCACAATGCTGACTTAAGTACAAGAAGACTGACTCTTCTTACTGACTATGTTTTGAACCACTCCAGTGACACTAGCTATAGATTCCGATGCTACACTTCAATTTACTGTATCCCTCTGACCGTCTTATTGACGATGAAACAAAGAAATTGCATCGGAATTAAATAGGAAAGGCACAATGAGGACTTAAGTACAAGAAGACTGACCCTTCTTACTGACTATGTTTTGAACCGTTCCTGTGACACTAGTTATAGATTCCGATGCTTCACTCCAGGTTTACTGTATCCCTTGGTCCTTCTTATTGACGATGAAACACAGAAATTGCATCGGAATTAAATACAATTGGCAAAATTCCGACTTAAGTACAAGAAGGCTGACTCTTCTTACTGACTATGTTTTGATCCATTCCTGTGACACTAGTTATAAATTCCGATGCTTCACTTCAGGTTTACTGTATCCCTTGGATCTTCTTATTGACGATGAAACACAGAAATTACATCGGAATTAAATACAAAAGGCACAATGCCGACTGAAGTACAAGAAGACTGACTCTTCTTACAGTCTATGTTTTGAACCATTCTTGTGACACTAGTTATAGATACCGGTGCTTCACTCCAGGTTTACTGTATCCCTTGGACCTTCTTATTGACGATGAAACACAGAAATTGCATCTGAATTAAATAGAAAAGACACAATGCTGACTTAAGTACAAGAAGATTGACTCTTCTTACTGACTATGTTTTGAACCATTCCAGTGACACTAGCTATAGATTCCGATGCTACACTTCAGGTTTACTGTATCCCTCTGACCTTCTTATTGACGATGAAACACAGAAATTGCATCGGTATTAAATAGGAAAGGCACAATGAGGACTTAAGTACAAGAAGACTTACTCTTCTTACTGACTATGTTTTGAACCATTCCTGTGACACTAGTTATCGATTCCGATGTTTCACTTCAGGTTTATTGTGTCCCTCTGACCTTCTTATTGACGATGAAACACGGAAATTGCATCGGAATTAACTAGAAAAGGCACTATGTCGACTTAAGTACAAGAAGACTGACTCTTCTTATTGTCTATGCTTTGAACCATTCCTGTGACACTAGTTATAGATTCCGATGCTTCACTCCAGGTTTACTATATCCCTTGGACCTTCTTATTGACGATGAAACACAGAAATTGCATCGGAATTAAATAGAAAATGAACAATGCCGACTTTAGTATAAGAAGACAGACTCTTCTTACTGACTATGTTTTGAACCATTCCTGTGACACTAGTTATAGATTACGATGCTTCACTTCAGGTTTACTGTATACCTTGGACCTTCTTATTGTCGATGAAACACAGAAATTGCATCGGAATTAAATTCAAAAGGCAAAATGCTGACTTAAGTACAAGAAGACTGACTCTTCCTACTGTCTATGTTTGAACCATTCCTGTGACACTAGTTTTGGATTTCGATGCTTCACTTCAGGCTTACTGTATCCCTCTGATCTTCTTATTGACGATGAAAGACAGAAATTGCATCGGAATTAAATACAAAAGGCACAATGCCGACTTTAGGACAGGGAGACTGACTCTTCTTACTGACTATGTTTGAACTGTTCCTGTGACACTAGTTATAGATGGTTCTTCACTCCAGGTTTACTGTATCCCTTGGACCTTCTGATTGACGATGAAACACAGAAATTGCATCAGAATTAAATAGAAAAGGCACAATGCTGACTTAAGTACAAGAAGACTGACTCTTCTTACTGACTATGTTTTGAACCACTCCAGTGACACTAGCTATAGATTCCGATGCTACACTTCAGGTTTACTGAAGCCCTCGGACCTTCTTATTGACGATGAAACACAGAAATTGCATCGGAATTAAATACAAAAGCCACAATGCCGACTTAAGTACATGAAGACTGACTCTTCTTACTGTCTATGTTTGAACCATTCCTGTGACACTAGTTATAGATTCCGATGCTTCACTTCAGGTTTACTGAATCCCTCGGACCTTCTTATTGACGATGAAACACAGAAATTGCATCGGAATTAAATACAAAAGCCACAATGCCGACTTAAGTACATGAAGACTGACTCTTCTTACTGTCTATGTTTGAACCATTCCTGTGACACTAGTTATAGATTCCGATGCTTCACTTCAGGTTTACACTATCCCTCTGACCTTCTTCTTGCCGGTGAAAGACTGAAATTTCATCGCATTTAAATACGAAAGGCACAACGCCAACTTAAGTACAAGAAGACTGACTCTTCTTACTGACTATGTTTTGAACCATTCCTGTGACACTAGTTATAGATTCCGATGCTTCACTCCAGGTTTACTGTATTCCTTGGACCTTCTTATTGACGAAGAAACACAGAAATTGCATCAGAATCAAGTAGAAAATGCACAATGATGACTTAAGTACTAGAAGACTGCCTCTTCTTACTGACTAAGATTTGAACCATTCCTGTGACGCTAGTTATAGATTCCGATGCTTCACTTCAGGATTACTGTATCCCTCTGACCTTCTTATTGACGATGAAACACAGATATTGCATCGGAATTAAATACAAAAGCCACAATGCCGACTAAAGTACAAGAAGACTTACTCGTCTTACTGTCTATGATTTGAACCATCCCTGTGACACTAGCAATAGATTCCGATGCTTCACTCCAGGTCTACTGTATCCCTTGGTCCTTCTTATTGACGATGAAACACAGAAATTGCATCGGAATTAAATACAAAAGGCACAATGCCGACTTAAGTACAAGAAGACTGACTCTTCTTACTGACTATGTTTTGAACCGTTCCTGTAACACTAGTTATAAATTCCGATGCTTCACTTCAGGATTACTGTATCCCTTGGACCTTCTTATTGACGATGAAGCACAGATATTGCATCGGAATTAAATAGAAAAGGCACAATGCCGACTTAAGTACAAGAAGACTGACTCTTCTTACTGTTTATGTTTTGAACCATTCCTGTGACACTAGTTATAGATTCCGATGCTTCACTCCAGGTTTACTGTATCCCTTGGACCTTCTTATTGACGATGAAACACAGAAATTGCAACGGAATTAAATTGAAAAGGCACAATGCCGCCTAAAGTACAAGAAGACTGACTCTTCTTACAGTCTATGTTTTGAACCATTCTTGTGACACTAGTTATAGATACCGGTGCTTCACTCCAGGTTTACTGTATCCCTTGGACCTTCTTATTGACGATGAAACACAGAAATTGCATCAGAACTAATTAGAAAAGGCTCAATGCTGACTTAAGTACTAGAAGACTGACTCTTCTTACTGACTATGTTTTGAACCATTCCAGTGACACTAGCTATAGATTCCGATGCTACACTTCAGATTTACTGTATCCCTCTGACCTTCTTATTGACGATGAAACACAGAAATTGCATCGGAATTAAATAGGAAAGACACAATGAGGACTTAAGTACAAGAAGACTGACTCTTCTTACTGACTATGTTTTAAACCATTCCTGTGACACTAGTTATAGATTCCGATGCTTCACTTCAGGTTTATTGTATCCCTCTGACATTCTTATTGACGATGAAACACGGAAATTGCATCGGAATTAAATACAAAAGGCACAATGCCGTCTTAAGTACAAGAAGACTGACTCTTTCTACGGTCTATGTTTCAACCATTCCTGTGACACTAGTTATAGATTCCGATGCTTCACTTTAGGATTACTGTATCACTCTGACCTTCTTACTGACGATGAAACACAGATATTGCATCGAAATTAAATACAAAAGTCACAATGCCGACTTAAGTACAAGAAGACTGACTCTTATTACTGTCTATGTTTTGAACCATCCCTGTGACACTAGTTATAGATTCCGATGCTACACTCCAGGTTTACTGTATCCCTTGGTCCTTCTTATTGACGATGAAACACAGAAATTGCATCGGAATGAAATACAAAAGGCAAAATTCCGACTTAAGTACAAGAAGACTGACTCTTTTTACTGACTATGTTTTGATCCATTCCTGTGACACTAGTTATAAATTCCGATGCTTCACTTCAGGTTTACTGTATCCCTTGGATCTTCTTATTGACGATGAAACACAGAAATTGCATCGGAATTAAATACAAAAGGTACAATGCCGACTAAAGTACAAGAAGACTGGCTCTTCTTACAGTCTATGTTTTGAACCATTCTTGTGACACTAGTTATAGATGGTTCTTCACTCCAGGTTTACTGTATCCCTTGGACCTTCTGATTGACGATGAAACACAGAAATTGCATCAGAATTAAATAGAAAAGGCACAATGCTGACTTAAGTACAAGAAGACTGACTCTTCTTACTGACTATGTTTTGAACCACTCCAGTGACACTAGCTATAGATTCCGATGCTACACTTCAATTTACTGTATCCCTCTGACCGTCTTATTGACGATGAAACAAAGAAATTGCATCGGAATTAAATAGGAAAGGCACAATGAGGACTTAAGTACAAGAAGACTGACCCTTCTTACTGACTATGTTTTGAACCGTTCCTGTGACACTAGTTATAGATTCCGATGCTTCACTCCAGGTTTACTGTATCCCTTGGTCCTTCTTATTGACGATGAAACACAGAAATTGCATCGGAATTAAATACAATTGGCAAAATTCCGACTTAAGTACAAGAAGGCTGACTCTTCTTACTGACTATGATTTGATCCATTCCTGTGACACTAGTTATAAATTCCGATGCTTCACTTCAGGTTTACTGTATCCCTTGGATCTTCTTATTGACGATGAAACACAGAAATTACATCGGAATTAAATACAAAAGGCACAATGCCGACTGAAGTACAAGAAGACTGACTCTTCTTAGAGTCTATGTTTTGAACCATTCTTGTGACACTAGTTATAGATACCGGTGCTTCACTCCAGGTTTACTGTATCCCTTGGACCTTCTTATTGACGATGAAACACAGAAATTGCATCTGAATTAAATAGAAAAGACACAATGCTGACTTAAGTACAAGAAGATTGACTCTTCTTACTGACTATGTTTTGAACCATTCCAGTGACACTAGCTATAGATTCCGATGCTACACTTCAGGTTTACTGTATCCCTCTGACCTTCTTATTGACGATGAAACACAGAAATTGCATCGGTATTAAATAGGAAAGGCACAATGAGGACTTAAGTACAAGAAGACTTACTCTTCTTACTGACTATGTTTTGAACCATTCCTGTGACACTAGTTATCGATTCCGATGTTTCACTTCAGGTTTATTGTATCCCTCTGACCTTCTTATTGACGATGAAACACGGAAATTGCATCGGAATTAACTAGAAAAGGCACTATGTCGACTTAAGTACAAGAAGACTGACTCTTCTTATTGTCTATGCTTTGAACCATTCCTGTGACACTAGTTATAGATTCCGATGCTTCACTCCAGGTTTACTATATCCCTTGGACCTTCTTATTGACGATGAAACACAGAAATTGCATCGGAATTAAATAGAAAATGAACAATGCCGACTTTAGTATAAGAAGACAGACTCTTCTTACTGACTATGTTTTGAACCATTCCTGTGACACTAGTTATAGATTACGATGCTTCACTTCAGGTTTACTGTATACCTTGGACCTTCTTATTGTCGATGAAACACAGAAATTGCATCGGAATTAAATTCAAAAGGCAAAATGCTGACTTAAGTACAAGAAGACTGACTCTTCCTACTGTCTATGTTTGAACCATTCCTGTGACACTAGTTTTGGATTCCGATGCTTCACTTCAGGCTGACTGTATCCCTCTGATCTTCTTATTGACGATGAAAGACAGAAATTGCATCGGAATTAAATACAAAAGGCACAATGCCGACTTTAGGACAGGGAGACTGACTCTTCTTACTGACTATGTTTGAACTGTTCCTGTGACACTAGTTATAGCTTCCGATGCTTCACTTCAGGTTTACTAAACCCTCGGACATTCTTATTGACGATGAAACACAGAAATTGCATCGGAATTAAATACAAAAGCCACAATGCCGACTTAAGTACAAGAAGACTGACTCTTTCTACTGTCTATGTTTGAACCATTCCTGTGACACTAGTTATAGATTCCGATGCTTCAATTTAGGATTACTGTATCCCTCTGAACTTCTTACTGACGATGAAACACAGATATTGCATCGAAATTAAATACAAAAGGCACAATGCCGACTTAAGTACAAGAAAATTGACTCTTAATACTGTCTATGTTTTGAACCATCCCTGTGACACTAGTTATAGATTCTGATGCTACACTCCAGGTTTACTGTATCCCTTGGTCCTTCTTATTGACGATGAAACACAGAAATTGCATCGGAATGAAATACAAAAGGCAAAATTCCGACTTAAGTACAAGAAGACTGACTCTTTTTACTGACTATGTTTTGATCCATCCCTGTGACACTAGTTATAAATTCCGATGCTTCACTTCAGGTTTACTGTATCCCTTGGATCTTCTTATTGACGATGAAACACAGTAATTGCATCGGAATTAAATACAAAAGGCACAATGCCGACTAAAGTACAAGAAGACTGGCTCTTCTTACAGTCTATGTTTTGAACCATTCTTGTGACACTAGTTATAGATGGTTCTTCACTCCAGGTTTACTGTATCCCTTGGACCTTCTTATTGACGATGAAACACAGAAATTGCATCAGAATTAAATAGAAAAGGCACAATGCTGATTTAAGTACAAGAAGACTGACTCTTCTTACTGACTATGTTTTGAACCATTCCTGTTACACTAGGTATAGATTCCGATGTTTCACTCCAGGTTTACTGTATCCCTTGGACCTTCTTATTGACGATTAAACACAGAAATTGCATCAGAATTAAGTAGAAAATGCACAATGATGACTTAAGTACTAGAAGACTGCCTCTTCTTACTGACAATGATTTGAACCATTCCTGTGACGCTAGTTATAGATTTTGATGCTTCACTTCAGGTTTACTGTATCCCTCTGACCTTCCTATTGATGATGAAACACAGAAATTGCATCGGAATTAAATATAATTGGCACAATGCCGACTTAAGTACAAGAAGACTGACTCTTCCAACTGTCTATGTATTGACCATTCCTGTGACACTAGTTATGGATTCCGAAGCTTCACTTCAGGTTTCCTGTATCCCTCTGACCTTCTTATTGACGATGAAACACAGAAATTGCATCGGAATTAATTACAAAAGGCACAATGCCGACTTAACTACAAGAAGACTGGCACTTCTTAATGACTATGTTTGAACCATTCTTGTGACACAAGTTATAGATTCCGATGCTTCGCTTCAGGATTACTGCATCCCTTGGACCCTTTTATTAACAATGAAACACAGAAATTGCATCGGAATTAAATACAAAAGGCACAATGCCTACTTTAGTTCAAGAAGACAGACTCTTCTTACTGTCTATGTTTTGAACCAATCCTGTGACTCTAGTTATAGATTCCGATGCTTCACTTCAGGTTTACTGTATCCCTCTGACCTTCTTATTGACGATGGCACTCAGAAATTGCATCGGAATTAAATACAAAGGCACAATGCCGACTTAAGTACAAGAAAAGTGACTCTTCTTACTGTCTATGTTTTGAACTATTCCTGTGACACTAGTTATAGATTCCGATGCTTCACTTCAGGATTACTGTATCCCTCTGACCTTCTTATTGACGACGAAACACAGAAATTGCATCGGAATGAAATACAAAAAGCAAATTGCCGACTTAAGTACAGGAAAACTGACTCTTCTTTCTGTCTATGTTTTGAACTATTCCTGTGACACTAGTTATAGATTCCGATGCTTCACTTCAGGATTACTGTATCCCTCTGACCTTCTTATTGACGATGAAACACAGAAATATGCATCGGAATTAAACAGAAATGCACAATGCCGACTTAACTACAAGAAGACTGGCTCTTCTTACTGTCTATGATTTGAACAAGTCCTGTGAGACCAGTTTGAGATTCCGATGCTTATCTTCAGGTTTACTGTATCGCTCTGACCTTCTTATTGACGATGAAACACAGAAATTGCATCGGCATTAAATACAAACTGCACAATGCCGACTTAAGTACAAGGAGACTGACTCTTCTTACTGTCTATGTTTTGAACCATTCCTGTGAGACCGGTTTTAGATTCTGATGCTTCAGTTCAGGTTTACTGTAACCCTTGGACCTTCTTATTGACGACGAGACTCAGAAAATGCATAGGAATTAAATAGAAAAGGCACAATGCCGACTTAAGTACAAGATAACTGACTCTTCTTACTGTCAATGCTTTGAGCCATTCCTGTGACACTAGTTGTAGATTCCGATTCTTCACTTCAGGTTTACTGTATCTCTCTGACCTTCTTATTGACGATGAAACACAGAAATTGCATCGGAATTAAGTACAAAGGACACAATGCCGACTTAAGTACAGGAAGACTGGCTCTTCTTACTGTCTATGTTTTGAACCATTCCTGTGACACTAGTTATAGATTCCGATGCTTCACTTCAGGTTTACTGTATCCCTTGGACCTTCTTATTGACGATGAAACACAGAGATTGCATCGGAATTAAATACAAAAGGCACAATGCCGACTCAAGTACAAGAAGACAGTCTCTTCTTACTGTCTATGCATTGAACCTTTCCTGTGAGACCGGTTTTGAGATTCCGATGCTTCATTTCAGGTTTACTGTATCCCTCTGACCTTCTTATTGACGACGAAAGACAGAAATTGCATCGGAATTAAATACTAAAGGCACAATGCCGACTCAAGTACAAGAGGACTGGCTCTTCTTACCGTCTATGCTTGAACCTTTTCTGTGAGACCCGTTTTACATTCCGATGCTTCACTTCAGGTTTACTGTATCCCTCTGCCGTTCTTATTGACGATGAAACACAGAAATTGCATCGGAATTAAATACAAAAGGCACAATGTCGACATTAGTACAAGAAGACTGACCCTTCTTACTGTCTATGTTTTGAACCATTCCTGTGACACTAGTTATAGATTCCGATACTTCACTTCAGGTTTACTGTATCCCTATGACCTTCTTAATGACGATGAATCACAGAAATTGCTTCGGAATTAAATACAAAAGGCACAATGCCGACTTAAGTACAAGAGGACTGACTCTTCTGACTGACTATGTTTTGAACATTTCCTGTGAGACTACTTTTAGATTCCCATGCTTCACTATATGTTTACTGTATCCCTTGGACCTTCTTATTGACGATGAAACACAATAATTGCATCGGAATTTAATACAAAAGGCACAATGCCGACATAAGTAGAGGGAGACTGGCTCTTCTTACTGTCTATGTCTTGAACCACTCCTGTGATACTAGTTATAGATTCCGATGCTTCACTCCAGGTTTACTGTATCCCTTGGACCCTGTTATTGACGACGAAACACAGAAATTGCATCGGAATTAAATACAAAAGGCACAATGCTGACTTAAGTACAGGAAGACTGGCTCTTCTTACTGTCCATGTCTTGAACCATTCCTGTGACACTAGTTATAGATTCCGATGCTTCTCTTCAGGTTTACTGTTTCCCTTGGACCTTCTTATTGACGACGAAACACAGAAGTTGCATCGGAATTAAATACAAAAGGCACAATGGCGACTTAAGTAGAAGAGGACTGACTCTTCTTACTGTCTATGATTTTAACCATTCCTGTGATACTAGTTATAGATTACGATGCTTCACTTCAGGTTTACTGTATACCTTGGACTTTCTTATTGACTATGAAACACAGAAATTGCATCGGAATTAAATACAAAGGCACAATGCCGACTTAAGTACAAGGAGACTGGCTCTTCTTACTGTCTATGTTTTGAACCATCCCTGTGAGACCGGTTTTAAATTCCGATGCTTCAGTTCAGGTTTACTGTAACCCTTGGACCTTCTTGTTGACGACGAAACTCAGAAATTTTCTAGGAATTAAATTGAAAAGGCACAATGCCGACTTAAGTAAAAGATAACTGACTCTTCTTACTGTCTATGTTTTGAACCATTCCTGTGACACTAGTTATAGATTCCGATGCCTGACTTCAGGTTTACTGTATCCCTCTGACCTTCCTATTGACGATGAAACACAGAAATAGCATCGGAATTAAATACAAACGGCACAATGCCGACTTAAGTACAAGAGGACTGACTCTTCTAACTGTCTATGTTTTGAACCACTCCTGTGATACTAGTTAGAGATTCCGATGCTTCACCTCAGGTTTACTGTAAACCTTGGACCTTCTTATTGACGACGAATCACAGAAATGACATCGGAATTAAATACAAAAGACACAATGCCGACTTAAGTACAGGAAGACTGGCTCTTCTTACTGTCTATGTTTTGAACCATACCTGTGACACTAGTTATAGATTACGATGCTTCACTTCAGGTGTACTTTATCCCTTGGACCTTCTTATTGACGACGAAAGACAGAAGTTGCTTCGGAAGTAAATACAAAAGGCACAATGCCGACTTAAGTACAAGATAACTGACTATTCTTACTGTCAATGTTTTCAACCATTCCTGTGACACTTGTTGTAGATTCCGATGCTTCACTTCAAGTCTACTGTATGTCTCTGACCTTCTTAATGACGATGAAACACAGAAATTGCATCGGAATTAAATAGAAGAGGCACAATGCCGACTTAAGTACAAGAAAAATGACTCTTCTTACTGTCTATGTTTTGAACTATTCCTGCGACACTAGTTATAGATTCCGATGCTTCACTTCAGGATTACTGTATCCCTCTGACCTTCTTATTGCCGATGAAACACAGAAATATACATCGGAATTAAATAGAAAAGGCACAATCCGACTTAAGTACAAGAAGACTGGCTCTTCTTACTGTCTATGTTTGAACAATTCCAGTGAGACCAGTTTGAGATTCCGATGCTTCACTTCAGGTTTACTGTATCCCTCTGACCTTCTTATTAACGATGAAACACAGAAATTCCATCGGCATTACATACAAACGGCACAATGCCGACTTCAGTACAAGGAGACTGGCCCTTCTTACTGTCTATGTTTTGAACCATCCCTGTGAGACCGGTTTTAAATTCCGATGCTTCAGTTCAGGTTTACTGTAACCCTTGGACCTTCTTGTTGACGACGAAACTCAGAAATTTTCTAGGAATTAAATTGAAAAGGCACAATGCCGACTTAAGTAAAAGATAACTGACTCTTCTTACTGTCTATGTTTTTAACCATTCCTGTGATACAAGTTATAGATTCCGATGCTTCACTTCATGTTTACTGTATCTCTCTGACCTTCTTATTTACGATTAAACACAGAAATTGCATTGGCATTAAATAGAAAAGGCACAATGCCGACTTAAGTACAAGGGCACTGGCTCGTCTTACTGTCTATGTTTTGAACCATTCCGGTGAGACCAGTTTTAGATTCCGATGCCTGACTTCAGGTTTACTGTATCCCTCTGACCTTCCTATTGACGATGAAACACAGAAATAGCATCGGAATTAAATACAAACGGCACAATGCCGACTTAAGTACAAGAGGACTGACTCTTCTTACTGTCTATGTTTTGAACCACTCCTGTGATACTAGTTAGAGATTCCGATGCTTCACCTCAGGTTTACTGTAACCCTTGGACCTTCTTATTGACGACGAATCACAGAAATCTCATCGGAATTAAATACAAAAGACACAATGCCGACTTAAGTACAGGAAGACTGGCTCTTCTTACTGTCTATGTTTTGAACCATACCTGTGACACTAGTTATAGATTACGATGCTTCACTTCAGGTGTACTGTATCCCTTGGATCTTCTTATTGACGACGAAAGACAGAAGTTGCTTCGGAAGTAAATACAAAAGGCACAATGCCGACTTAAGTACAAGATAACTGACTATTCTTACTGTCAATGTTTTCAACCAATCCTGTGACACTTGTTGTAGATTCCGATGCTTCACTTCAAGTTTACTGTATGTCTCTGACCTTCTTATTGACGATGAAACACAGAAATTGCATCGGAATTAAATAGAAGAGGCACAATGCCGACTTAAGTACAAGAAAAATGACTCTTCTTACTGTCTATGTTTTGAACTATTCCTGCGACACTAGTTACAGTTTCCAATGCTTCACTTCAGGATTACTGCATCTCTCTGACCTTCTTATTGCCGATGAAACACAGAAATATACATCGGAATTAAATAGAAAAGTCACAATCCGAGTTAAGTACAAGAAGACTGGCTCTTCTTACTGTATATGTTTGAACAATTCCTGTGAGACCAGTTTGAGATTCCGATGCTTCACTTCAGGTTTACTGTATCCCTCTGACCTTCTTATTAACGATGAAACACAGAAATTGCATCGGCATTACATACAAACGGCACAATGCCGACTTAAGTACAAGGAGACTGGCTCTTCTTACTGTCTATGTTTTGAACCATCCCTGTGAGACCGGTTTTAAATTCCGATGCTTCAGTTCAGGTTTACTGTAACCCTTGGACCTTCTTGTTGACGACGAAACTCAGAAATTTTCTCGGAATTAAATTGAAAAGGCACAATGCCGTCTTAAGTAAAAGATAACTGACTCCTCTTACTGTCTATGTTTTGAACCATTCCTGTGACACTAGTTGTAGATTGCGATGCTTCACTTCAGGTTTACTGTATCTCTCTCACCTTCTTATTGACGATGAAGCACAGAAATTGCATCGGAGTTAAATACAAAAGGCACAATGGCGACCTAAGTACAAGAGGACTGACTCTTGTTACTGTCTATGTTTTGAACCTTTCCTATGAGCCCGATTTTAGTTTCCGATGCTTCACTTCAGGTTTACTGTACCCCATGGACCTTCTCATTGACTACGAAACACAGAGATTGCATCGGAATTAAATAGAAAAGGTACAATGCCGACTTATGTACAAGAAGACTGACTATTCTTACTGTCTATGTTTGAACCATTCCTGTGATACTAGTTATAGATTCCGATGCTTCACTTCAGGTTTACTGTATCCCTCTGACCTTCTTATTGACGATGAAACACAGAAATTGCATTGGCATTAAATAGAAAAGGCACAATGCCGACTTAAGTACATGAAAACTGAGTCTTCCTACAGTCTATGTTTTGAACAATTGCGGTGACACTAGTTATAGATTCCGATACTTCACTTCAGGTTTACTGTATCCCTCTGACCTTCTTATTGACGATGAATCACAGAAATTGCATCGGAATTTAATTCAAACGCCACAATGCCGACTCAAGTACAAGAGGACTGACTCTTCTTACTGTCTATGCTTTGAACCTTTCCTGTTTGCCGGGTTTTAGTTTCCGATGCTCCACTTTAGGTTTACTGTATCCCTTGGACCTTCTTGTTGACGACGAAACACAGAAATTGCATCGGAATTAAATAAAAAAGGCACAATGTCGACTTAAGTACAAGAAAACTGACTCTTTCTACAGTCTATGTTTTGAACAATTGCGGTGACACTAGTTATAGATTCCGATACTTCACTTCAGGTTTACTGTATCCCTCTGACCTTCTTATTGACAATGAAACACAGATATTGCAACGGAATTAAATACAAAAGGCACAATGCCGACTTAAGTACAAGAAGACTGACTCCTCTTACTGTCTATGTTTTGAACCATTCCTGTGACACTAGGTATGGATTCCGATGCTTCACTTCAGGTTTACTGTATCCCTCTGACCTTCTTGTTGACGACGAAACACAGAAGTTGCATCGGAAGTAAATACAAAAGGCACAATGCCAACTTAAGTACAAGATAACTGACTCTTCTTACAGTCTATGATTTGAACCATTCCTGTGACACTAGTTTTAGATTCCGATTCTTCACTTCAGGTTTACTGCATGTCTCTGACCTTCTTATTGACGACGAAACACAGAAATTCCATCGGAATTAAATAGAAGAGGCACAATGCCGACTTAAGTACAAGAAGTCTGACTCTTCTTTCTGATTATAGTTTGAATCATTCCAGTGACACTAGTTATAGATTCCGATGCTTTACTTCAGGTTTACTGGATACCTTGGACCTTCTTATTGACGATGAAACACAGAAATTGCATCGGAATTATATGCAAAAGGCACAATGCCGACTTAAGTACAAGAAGACTGACTCTTAATACTGTCTATGTTTTGAACCATTCCTGTCACACTAGTTATAGATTCCGACGCTTCACTTCGGGTTTACTGTATCCCTCTGATATTAATGCCGATGAAACACAGATATTGCATCGGATTTAAATAGAAAAGGCACAATGCCGACTTAAGTACAAGAAGACTGACTTTTCTTACTGACTATGTTTTGAACCATTCCTGTGAAACTAGTTATAGATTCCGATGCTTCACTTCAGGTTTACTGTATCCCTCTGACCTTCTTATTGACGATGAAACTCAGAAATTGCATCGGAATTAAATACAAAAGGCACAATGCCTACTTAAGTACAAGAAGACTGACTCTTCTTACTGTCTATGTTTTGAACCATTCCATTGACACTAGTTATAGATTCCGATGCTTCACTTCAGGTTTACTGTATCCCTTGGACCTTCTTATTGACGATGAAACACAGAAATTGCATCGGAATTTAATACAAAACTCAAAATGCCGACTTAAGTACACGAAGACTGACTCTTCTTACTGTCTATGTTTCGAACCATTCCTGTGACACTAGTTATAGGTTACGATGCAACACTCCAGGTTTACTGTATCCCTTGGACCTTCTTATTGACGACGAAACTCAGAAATTGCATCGGAATAAAATATGAAAGACACAATGCCGACATAAGTACAAAGAAACTTACTCTTCTTACTGTCTATGTTTTGAACAATTCCTGTGACACTAGTTATAGATTCCGCTGCTTCACTTCAGGTTTACTGTATTCCTCTGACCATCTTATTGACGATGAAACACAGAAATTGCATCGGCATTAAATACAAACGGCACAATGCCGACTTAAGTACAAGGAGACTGGCTCTTCTTACTGTCTGTGTTTTGAACCATTCCTGTGAGACCGGTTTTAGATTCCGATGCTTCAGTACAGGTTTACTGTAACCCTTGGACCTTCTTATTGACGACGAAACTCAGAAATTGCATCGGAATTAAATTGAAAAAGCACAATGCCGACTTAAGTACAAGATAACTGACTCTTCTAACTGTCTATGTTTTGAACCACTCCTGTGACACTAGTTGTAGATTCCGATGCTTCACTTCAGGTTTACTGTAACTCTCTCACCTTCTTATTGACGATGAAACACAGAAATTGCATCGGAATTAAATACAAAAGGCACAATGCCGACATCAGTACGAGAGGACTGACTCTTGTTACTGTCTATGTTTTGAACCTTTCCTGTGAGCCCGGTTTTAGTTGCCAAAGCTTCACTTCAGGTTTACTGTATCCCTTGGACCTTCCTCTTGACGACGAAACACAGAGATTGCATGGGAATTAAATAGAAAAGGCACAATGGCGACTTAAGTACAAGAATACTGACTCTTCCTACAGTATATTTTTTGAACCATTCCTGTGACACTAGTTATAGATTCCGATGCTTCACTTCAGGTTTACTGTATCCCTCTGACCTTCTTATTGACGATGAAACACAGAAATTGAATCGGAATTAAACACAAAAGGCAAAATGCCGACTTAAGTACAAGAAGCCCGACTCTTCTTACTATCTATGTTTTGAACCACTCCTGTGATACTAGTTATAGATTCCGATGCTTCACTTCAGGTTTACTGTAACCCTAGGACCTTCTTATTGACGACGAAACACAGAAATTGAATCGGAATTAAATAAAAAAGGCACAATGCCGACATAAGTAGAGGTAGACTGCCTCTTCTTACTGTCTATGTTTTGAACCATTCCTGTGACACTAGGTATAGATTCCGATGCTTCACTTCATATTTACTGTATCCCTCTGACCTTCTGATTGACGATGAAACACAGAAATTGAATCGAAATGAAATAGAAAAGGCACAATGCCGACTTAAGTACAAAAGACTGACTCTTCTTACTGTCTATGTTGTGAACCGTTCCTATGCCACTAGTTATGGATTCCGATGCTGCACTTCAGGTTTACGGTATCCCTCTGACCTTCTTATTGCCGACGAAACACAGAAATTGCATCTGAATTAAATACAAAAGGCACAATGCCGACTCAAGTACAAGAAGACTGACTCTTCTTACTGTCTATGTTTTCAACCTTTCCTGTGTGACCGGTTTTAGATTCCGATGCTTCACTTCAGGTTTACTGTATACCTCTGACCTTCTTATTGACGACGAAAGATAGAAATTACATCGGAATTAAATACAAAAGGCACAATGCCGACACAAGTACAAGAAGACTGGCTCTACTTACTGTCTATGATTGAACCTTTCCTGTGAGACCGGTTTTAGATTCCGATGCTTCAGTTCTGGTTTACTGTATCCCTCTGACCTTCTTGTTGACGATGAAACAAAGAAAAATGCATCGGAATTAAATAGAAAAGGCACAATGCCGACTTAAGTACAAGAGGACTGGCTCTTCTTACTGTCTATGTTTTGAACAATTCCTGTAAGACCAGTTTTACATTCCGATGCTTCATTTCAGGTTTACTGTATCCCTCTGACCTTCTTATTGACGATGAAACACAGAAATTGCATCGAAATTAAATACAAAAGACACAATGCGGTCTTAAGTACAAGAAGACTAACTCTTCTTACTGTCTATATTTTGAACCTACCCTGTGAGACCGGTTTCAGATACCGATGCTTCACTTCAGGTTAACTGTATCCCTTGGACCTTCTTATTGACGACGAAACACAGAAATTGCATCGGAATTAAATAGAAAAGACACAATGCCGACTTAAGTACAAGTTAACTTAATCTTCTTACTGTCTATGTTATGAACTATTCCTGTGACACTAGTTATAGTTTCCGATGCTTCAATTCAGGTTTACTGTATCCCTCTGACCTTCTTATTGACGATGAATCACAGAAATTGCATCGGAATTAAATACAAAAGGCATAATGCCGACTTAAGTACAAGGAGACTGACTCTTCTTACTGTCTATGTTTTGAACCATTCCTGTGAGACCGGTTTTAGATTCCGATGTTCAGTTCAGGTTTACTGTAACCCTAGGACCTTCTTATTGACGACGAAACACAGAAATTGCATCGGAATTAAATACAAAAGGCACAATGCCGACCCAAGTACAAGATAACTGACTCTTCTTTCTGTCTATGATTTGAACCATTCCTGTGACACTAGTTATAGATTCATATGCTTCACTTCGGGTTTACTGTATCCCTCTGACCTTCTTATTGACATTGAAACACAGCAATTGCACCGCAATTAAATAGAAAAGGCACAATGCCACTTAGGTACAAGAGGACTGGCCCTTCTTACTGTCTATGTTTTGAACCATACCTGTGAGACCAGTTTTAGATTCCGATGCCTCACTTTAGGTTTACTGTATCCCTCTGACTTTCTTATTGACGATGAAACACATAAATTGCATCGGAATTAAATAGAAAAGGCACAATGCCGACTTAAGTACAAGAAGACTGACTCTTCTTACTATCCATTCTTTGAACCTCTCCTGTGAAACCGGTTTCAGATTCCGATGCTTCACTTCAGGATTACAATATCCCTTGGACCTTCTTATTGACGACGAAACTCAGAAATTGCATCGGAATTAAATATAAAAGACACAATGCCGACATAAGTACAAAAAAACTTACTCTTCTTACTGTCTATGTTTTGAACCATTCCTGTGACACTAGTTATAGATTCCGCTGCTTCACTTCATGTTTACTGTATTCCTCTGCCTTCTTATTGATGATGAAACACAGAAATTGCATCGGAATTAAATAGAAAAGGTACAATGCCGACTTAAATACAAAAGGACTGGCTGTTCTTACTGTCTATGTTTTAAACCATTCCTGTGAGACCAGTTTTTGATTCCGATGCTTCACTACAGGTTACTGTATCCCTCCGACCTTCTTATTGACGACGAAAAACAGAAATTGCGTCGGAATTAAATACAAAAGGCACAATGGGGTCTTAAGTACAAGAATACTGACTCTACTTACTGTCTATATTTTGAACCTTCCCTGTGACACTAGTTATAGATTCCGATGCTTTTTCTTCTGGTTTACTGTATCCCTCTGACATTCTTATTAACGATGAAACACATAAATTGCATCGGAATTAAATAGAAAAGGCACAATGCCGACTTAAGTACAAGAAGACTGACTCTTCTTACTATCTATATTTTGAACCTCTCCTGTGAGACCGGTTTCAGATTCCGACGCTTCACTTCAGGATTACTGTTTCCCTTGGACCTTCTTATTGACGACGTAACACAGAAATTGCATCGGAATTAATTATAAATGTCACAATGCCGACTTAAGTACAAAAAACCATATTCCTCCTACTGTCTATGCTTTGAACCATTCCTGTGACACTAGTTATAGATTCCGATGCTTCACTTCAGGTTTACTGTATTCCTTTGACATTCTTATTGACGATGAAACACAGAAATTGCTCGGAATTAAATAGAAAAGGCACAATGCCGACTTAAGTACAAGATGATTGGCTCTTCTTACTGTCTATGTTTTATACCATTCCCATGAGACCAGTTATAGATTCCGATGCTTCGCTTCAGGTTTACTGTATCCCTCTGAACTTCTTATTGACGATGAAACACAGAAATTGTATCGGAATTAAATACAAAAAGCAAACTGCCGACTTAAGTACAAGAGGACTGACTCTTCTTATTGTCTATGTTTTGAACCTTTCCTGTGAGCCCGGTTTTGATTCCGATGCTTCACTTCAGGTTTACTGTATCCCTTGGACCTTCTTATTGTCGACGAATCACAGAAATTGCATCGGAATTAAATAGCAAAGGAACAATGCCGACTTAAGTACAAGAAAACTGACTCTTCTTACAGTCTATGATTTGAACCATTCCAATGACACTAGTTATAGATTCCGATGCTTCACTTCAGGTTTACTGTATCCCTCCGACTTTCTTATTAACGATGAAACACAGAAATTGCATCGGAATTAAATTCAAAAGGCACAATGCCGACTTAAGTACAAAAAGACTGACTCTTCTTACTGTCTATGATTTGAACCATTCCTGTGACACTAGTTACGGATTCCATTGCTTCACTTCAGGTTTACAGTATCCCTGTGAACTTTTTATTGACGATGAAACCCAGAAATTCCATCGGCATTAAATACAAAAGGCGTAATGCCGACTCAAGTACAAGAAGACTGGCTCTTCTTACTGACTATGATTTGAACCTTTCCTGTGAGACGGGTTTTAGATTCCGATGCCTCACTTCAGGTTTACTGTATCCCTTGGACCTTCTTATTGACGACGAAACACAGAAATTGCATCGGAATTAAATACAAAATTCACAATGCCGACTAAAGTACAAGAAGACTGACTCCTCTTGCTGTCTATGTTTTGAACCATTCCTGTGACACTAGTTAAGGATTCCGATGCTTCACTTCAGTTTACTGCATCCCTCTGACCTGCTTATTGACGACGAAACACAGAAATTGCACCAGAATTAAAAACAAAAGCCACAGTGCCGATTGTAGTACAAGAAGACTGGCTCTTCTTTCTGTCTATGTTTTGAACCTTTCCTGTGAGACCGGTTTTAGATTCCGATGCTTCACTTCGGGTTTACTGTATCCATTGGGCCTTCTTATTGACGACGAAACACAGAAATTGCATCGTAATTAAATACAAAAGGCACACTGCCGACTTAAGTACAAGAGGACTGACTCTTCTTACTGTCTATGTTTTGACCCTTTCCTGTAAGCCCGGTTTGGTTCCGATGCTTCACTTCAGGTTTACTGTATCCCTCTGACCTTCTTATTGACGACGAAACACAGAAATTGCATCGGATTAAAATGGAAAAAGCACAATGCCGACTTAAGTACTAGAAAAATGACTCTTCTTACAGTCTATGTTTTGAACCATTCCTGTGACACTAGTTATAGATTCCGATGCTTCACATCAGGTTTACTGTATCCCTCTGACCTTCTTATTAACGATGAAACACAGAAATTGCATCGGAATTAAATACAAAAGGCACAATGCCGACATAAGTACAGGAAGACTGCCTCTTCTTACTGTCTATGTTTTGAACCATTCCTGTGACACTAGTTATGGATTCCGATGCTTCACTTGAGGTTTACAGTATCCCTCTGACCTTCTTGTTGACGATGAAACACAGAAATTGCATCGGAATTAAATAGAAAAAGCACAATGCCGACTTAAGTACGAGAATACTGACTCTTCTTATTGTCTATGCTTTGAACCTTTCCTGTGGGACCGGTTTTAGATTCCGATGCGTCAATTCAGGTTTACTGTATCCCTTGGACCTTCTTATTGACGACGAAACAGAGAAATTGCATCGGAATTAAATACAAAAGGCACAATGCCGACTTAAGTACAGGACGACTGCCTCTTCTTACTGTCTATGTTTTGAACCATTCCTGTGACACTAGTTATAGATTCCGATGCTTCACTTCAGATTTTCTGTATCCCTCTGACCTTCTTATTGACGATGAAACACAGAAATTGCATCGAAATGAAATAGAAAAGGCACAATGCCGACTTAAGTACAAAAGACTGACACTTCTTACTGTTTATGTTGTGAACCATTCCTATGACACTAGTTATGGATTCCGATGCTGCACTTCAGGTTTACTGTATCCCTCTGACTTTCTTATTGACGACGAAACACATAAATTGCATAGGAATTAAATACAAAAGGCACAATGCCGACTCAAGTACAAGAAGACTGACTCTTCTTACTGTCTATGATTTGAACCTTTCCTGTGATACCGGTTTTAGATTCCGATGCTTCACTTCAGGTTTACTGTACCCCTTGGACCTTCTTATTGACGACGAAACACAGAAATTGCATCGTAATTAAATACAAAATGCACAATGCCGACATAAGTACAAGAAGACTGCCTCTTCTTACTGTCTATGTTTTGAACCATTCCTGTGACACTAGTTAAGGATACCGATGCTTCACGTCAGGTTTACTGTATCCTTCTGACCTTCTTATTGACGACGAAACACAGAAATTGCATCGAAATTCAATACAAAAGGCACAATGCCGACTCTAGAACAAGAAGACTGCCTATTCTTACAGACTATGTTTTGAACAATTCCTGTGAGACCAGTTTTAGATTCCGATGCTTCACTATATGTTTACTGCATCCCTTGGACCTTCTTATTGATGATGAAAAACAGAAATTGCATCGGAATCAGATACAAAAGGCACAATGCCGGCTTAAGTACAGGACGACTGCCTCTTCTTACTGTCTATGTTTTGAACCATTCCTGTGACACTAGTTATGGATTCCGATGCTTCACTTGAGGTTTACAGTATCCCTCTGACCTTCTTGTTGACGATGAAACACAGAAATTGCATCGGAATTAAATAGAAAAAGCACAATGCCGACTTAAGTACGAGAATACTGACTCTTCTTATTGTCTATGCTTTGAACCTTTCCTGTGGGACCGGTTTTAGATTCCGATGCGTCAATTCAGGTTTACTGTATCCCTTGGACCTTCTTATTGACGACGAAACAGAGAAATTGCATCGGAATTAAATACAAAAGGCACAATGCCGACTTAAGTACAGGACGACTGCCTCTTCTTACTGTCTATGTTTTGAACCATTCCTGTGACACTAGTTATAGATTCCGATGCTTCACTTCAGATTTTCTGTATCCCTCTGACCTTCTTATTGACGATGAAACACAGAAATTGCATCGAAATGAAATAGAAAAGGCACAATGCCGACTTAAGTACAAAAGACTGACACTTCTTACTGTTTATGTTGTGAACCATTCCTATGACACTAGTTATGGATTCCGATGCTGCACTTCAGGTTTACTGTATCCCTCTGACTTTCTTATTGACGACGAAACACATAAATTGCATAGGAATTAAATACAAAAGGCACAATGCCGACTCAAGTACAAGAAGACTGACTCTTCTTACTGTCTATGATTTGAACCTTTCCTGTGATACCGGTTTTAGATTCCGATGCTTCACTTCAGGTTTACTGTACCCCTTGGACCTTCTTATTGACGACGAAACACAGAAATTGCATCGTAATTAAATACAAAATGCACAATGCCGACATAAGTACAAGAAGACTGCCTCTTCTTACTGTCTATGTTTTGAACCATTCCTGTGACACTAGTTAAGGATACCGATGCTTCACGTCAGGTTTACTGTATCCTTCTGACCTTCTTATTGACGACGAAACACAGAAATTGCATCGAAATTCAATACAAAAGGCACAATGCCGACTCTAGAACAAGAAGACTGCCTATTCTTACAGACTATGTTTTGAACAATTCCTGTGAGACCAGTTTTAGATTCCGATGCTTCACTATATGTTTACTGCATCCCTTGGACCTTCTTATTGATGATGAAAAACAGAAATTGCATCGGAATCAGATACAAAAGGCACAATGCCGGCTTAAGTACAGGAAGACTGGCTCTTCCCAATGTCTATGTTTTGAACCATTTGTGTGACACTATTTGTGGATTCCGATGCTTCACTTTAGGTTTACTGTATCCCTCTGACCTTCTTATTGACGATGAAACACAGAAATTGCATCGGAAATAAATACAAAAGGCATAATGCCGACTTAAGTACAAGAAGACTGAATCTTCTCACTGTCTATGTGATGAACCATTCCTGTGACACTAGGTATGGATTCCGATGCTTCACTTCAGGTTTACTGTATCCCTCTGACCTTCTTGTTGACGATGAAACACAGAAACTGCATCGGAATTAAATAGAAAAGGCGGAATGTCGACATAAGTACAAGAAGGCTGATTCTTCTTATTGTCTATGTTTTGAACCTTTCCTGTGAGACCGGTTTTAGATTCCGATGCGTCACTTCATGTTTACTGTATCCCTTGGACCTTCTTATTGACGACGAAACACAGTTATTGCATCCGAATGAAATACAAAAGGCACAATGCCGACATAAGTACAGATAGACTGGCTCTTCTTACTTTCTATGTTTTGAACCATTCCTGTGACACTAGTTATAGATTCCGATGATTCACTTCAGGTTTACTGTATCCCTCTGACCTTCTTTTTGACGATGATACACAGAAATCGCATCAGAATGAAATAGGAAATGCAGAATTCCGACTTAAGAACAAGAAGACTGACTCTTCTTACTGTCTATGTTGTGAACCATTCCTGTGACACTAGTTATGGATTCCGATGCTTCACTTCAGGTTTACTGTAACCGTCTGACCTTCTTATTGACGACGAAACACAGAAATAGCATCGGAATTAAATACAAAATGCACAATGCCGACTCAAGTACAAGAAGACAGGCACTTGTTACTGTCTCTGTTTTGAACCTTTCCTATGAGACCGGTTTTAGATTCCGATGCTTCACTTCAAGTTTACTGTATCGCTCTGACCTTCTTATTGACGACGAAAGATGGAAATTGCATCGGAATTAAATACAAAAGGCACAATGCCGACACAAGTACAAGAGGACTGGCTCTTCTTACTGTCTATGATTGAACCTTTCCAGTGAGACCGGTTCTAGATTCCGATGTTTCACTTAAAAATTACTGTATCCCTCTGCCCTTCTTATTGACGATGAAACACAGAAATTGCATCGGAATTAAATACAAATGGCACAATGCCGACATAAGAACAACAAGACTGACTCATCTTACTGTCTATGTTTTCAACCATTCCTGTGACACTAGTTATAGATTCCGATGCTTCCCTTCTGGTTTACTGTATCCCTCTGTCCTTCATATGGACGATGAATCACAGAAATAGCATCGGAATTAAATACAAAAGGCACAATGCCGACTTAAGTATAAGAAGACTGGCTCTTCTTACTGTCTATGTTTTAAACCATTCCTGTGAGACCAGTTTTAGATTCCGATGCTTCACTTCAGGTTTATTGTATCCCTATGAACTTCTTATTGACGATGAAACACAGAAATTGTATCGGAATTAAATACAAAAGGCACACTGCCGACTTAAGTACAAGAGGACTGACTCTTCTTACTGTCTATGTTTTGACCCTTTCCTGTAAGCCCGGTTTGGTTCCGATGCTTCACTTCAGGTTTACTGTATCCCTCTGACCTTCTTATTGACGACGAAACACAGAAATTGCATCGGAATTAAATAGAAAAAGCACAATGCCAACTTAAGTACTAGAAAACTGACTCTTCTTACAGTCTATGTTTTGAACCATTCCTGTGACACTAGTTATAGATTCCGATGCTTCACATCAGGTTTACTGTATCCCTCTGACCTTCTTATTAACGATGAAACACAGAAATTGCATCGGAATTAAATACAAAAGGGCACAATGCCGACATAAGTACAGGAAGACTGCCTCTTCTTACAGTCTATGTTTTGAACCATTCCTGTGACACTAGTTATGGATTCCGATGCTTCACTTGAGGTTTACAGTATCCCTCTGACCTTCTTGTTGACGATGAAACACAGAAATTGCATCGGAATTAAATAGAAAAAGCACAATGCCGACTTAAGTACAAAAGACTGACACCTCTTACTGTCTATGTTGTGAACCATTCTATGACTCTAGTTATGGATTCCAATGCTGCACTTCAGGTTTACTGTATCCCTCTGACCTTCGTATTGACGATGAATCACCGAAATAGCATCGGAATTAAATACAAAAGGCACAATGCCGACTTAAGTACAAGAAGACTGACACCTCTTACTGTCTATGTTGTGAACCATTCCTATGACTCTAGTTATGGATTCCAATGCTGCACTTCAGGTTTACTGTATCCCTCTGACCTTCTTATTGACGGAGAAACCCAGAAATTCCATCAGTATTAAATACAAAAGGCGTAATGCCGACTCAAGTACAAGTAGACTGGTTCTTCTTACTGTCTACGATTTGAACCATTCCTGTGAGACCGGTTTTAGATTCCGATGCTTCAATTCAGGTTTACTGTATCCCTTGGACCTTCTTATTGACGACGAAACACAGAAATTGCATCGGAATTTAATACAAAATGCACAATGCCGACTAAAGTACAAGAAGACTGACTCCTCTTACTGTCTATGTTTTGAACCATTCCTGTGACACTAGTTAAGGATTCCGATGGTTCACTTTAGTTTACTGCATCCCTCTGACCTTCTTATTGACGACGAAACACAGATATTGCATCGGAATTAAATACAAAAGGCACAATGCCGACTCTAGTACAAGATGACTGGCTCTTCTTTCTGTCTATGTTTTGAACCTTTCCTGTGAGACCGGTTTTAGATTCCGATGATTCACTTCAGGTTTACTGTATCCCTTGCACCTTCTTATTGACGATGAAACACAGATAAAGCATCGGAATTAAATTCAAAAGGCACAATACCGACTTACATACATGAAGACTGACTCTTCTTACTGACTATGTTTTGAACAATTCCTGTGAGACCAGTTTTAGATTCCGATGGTTCACTATATGTTTACTGCATCCCTTGGACCTTCTTATTGACGATGAAACACAGAAATTGCATCGGAATCAAATACAAAAGGCACAATGCCGACTTAAGTACAGGAAGACTGGCTCTTCTCACTGTCTATGTTTTGAACCATTTGCGTGACACTATTTGTGGATTCCGATGCTTCACTTTAGGTTTACTGTATCCCTCTGACCTTCTTATTGACGATGAAACATAGAAATAGCATCGGAAATAAATGCAAAAGGCATAATGCCGACTTAAGTACAAGAAGACTGACTCTTCTCACTGTCTATGTGATGAACCATTTCTGTGACACTAGGTATGGATTCCGATGCTTCACTTCAGGTTTACTGTATCCCTCTGACCTTCTTGTTGACGATGAATCACAGAAATTGCATCGGAATTAAATACAAAAGGCACAATGCCGACTTAAGTACAAGAAGACTGACTCTTCTTACTGTCTATGTTTTGAACCATTCCTGTGACACTTGTTCAGGATTCTGATGCTTCACTTCAGGTTTACTGTATCCCTTGGACCTTCTTATTGACGATGAAACACAGAAATTGCATCGGAATTAAATTCAAAAGGCACAATGCCGACTTACATGCATGATGACTGACTCTTCTTACTGACTATGCTTTGAACAATTACTGTGAGACCAGTTTTAGATTCCGATGGTTCACTATATGTTTACTGCATCCCTTGGACCTTCTTATTGACGATGAAAGACAGAAATTGCATCGGAATCAAATACAAAAGGCACAATGCCGACTTAAGTACAGGAAGACTGGCTCTTCTCACTGTCTATGTTTTGAACCATTTGCGTGACACTATTTGTGGATTCCGATGCTTCACTTTAGGTTTACTGTATCCCTCTGACCTTCTTATTGACGATGAAACACAGAAATTTCATCGGAAATAAATGCAAAAGGCATAATGCCGACTTAAGTACAAGAAGACTGACTCTTCTCACTGTCTACGTGATGAACCATTCCTGTGACACTAGGTATGGATTCCGATGCTTCACTTCAGGTTTACTGTATCCCTCTGACCTTCTTGTTGACGATGAAACACAGAAACTGCATCGGAATTAAATAGAAAAGGCACAATGTCGACATAAGTACAAGAAGGCTGATTCTTCTTATTGTCTATGTTTTGAACCTTTCCTGTGAGACCGGTTTTAGATTCCGATGCGTCACTTCATGTTTACTGCTTCCCTTGGACCTTCTTATTGACGACGAAACACAGAAATTGCATCGGATTTAAATACAAAAGGCACAATGCCGACATATGTACAGGAAGACTGGCTCTTCTTACTGTCTATGTTTTGAACCATTCCTGTGACACTAGTTATAGATTCCGATGATTCACTTCAGGTTTACTGTACCCCTCTGACCTTCTTATTGACGATGAAACACAGAAATCGCAACAGAATTAAATAGAAAAGGCAGAATTCCGACTTAAGTACAAGAAGACTGACTCTTCTTACTGTCTATGTTGTGAACCATTCCTGTGACACTAGTTATTGATTCCGATGCTTCACTTCAGGTTTACTGTAACCCTCTGACCTTCTTATTGACGACGAAACACAGAAATAGCATCGGAATTAAATACAAAATGCACAATGCCGACTCAAGTACAAGAAGACAGGCTCTTGTTACTGTCTCTGTTTTGAACCTTTCCTATGAGACCGGTTTTAGATTCCGATGCTTCACTTCAATTTTACTGTATCGCTCTGACCTTCTTATTGACGACGAAAGATGGAAATTGCATCGGAATTAAATACAAAAGGCACAATGCCGACTCAAGTAGAAGAAGACTGGCTCTCCTTACTGTCTATGATTGAAACTTTCCTGTGAGACCGATTCTAGATTCCGATGCTTCACTTCAGGATTACTGTATCCCTCTGCCCTTCTTATTGACGATGAAACACAGAAATTGCATCGGAATTAAATACAAATGGCACAATGCCGACATAAGAACAACAAGACTGACTCATCTTACCGTCTATGTTTCCAACCATTCCTGTGACACTAGTTATAGATTCCGATGCTTCCCTTCTGGTTTACTGTATCCCTCTGACCTTCATATGGGCGATGAATCACAGAAATTGCATCGGAATTGAATACAAAAGGCACAATGCCGACCTAAGTACAAGAAGACTGGCTCTTCTTACTGTCTATGTTTTGAACCATTCCTGTGACACTTGTTAAGGATTCCGATGCTTCACTTCAGGTTTACTGTATCCCTCTGACCTTCTTATTGACGATGAAACCCAGAAGTTCCATCGGAATAAAATACAAAAGGCACAATGCCGACTCAAGTACAAGAAGACTGGCTCTTCTTACTGTGTATGATTTGAACCTTTCCTGTGCGACCGGTTCTAGATTCCGATGCTTCACTTCTGGTTTGCTGTATCCCTTAGACCTTCTTATTGACGACGAAACACCGTAATTGCACCGAAATTAAATAGAAAATGCACAATGCCGATTTAGGTACAAGAAAACTGACTCTTCTTACTGTCTATGTTTTGAACCATTCCTGTGACTCTAGTTAAGGATTCCGATGCTTCACTTCACGTTTACTGTATGCCACTGACCTGCTTATAAACGATGAAACACAGAAATTGCATCGGAATTAAATGCAAAAGGCACAATGTCGACTTAAGTACAAGAAAGCTGACTCTTCTTACTGTCTTTGTTTTGAACCTTTCCTGTGAGACCAGTTTTAGATTCCGATGCTTCACTTCAGGTTTACTGTATCCCTCTGACCCTCTTATTGACGATGAAACCCAGAAATATGCATCGGAATTAAATAGAAAACTGACAATGCCGGCTGAAGTACAAGAAGACTGGCCCTTCGTACTGTATATGTTTTGAACAATTCCTGTGAGACCAGTTTTAGATTCCGATGTTTCACTTCAGGTTTACTGTATGCCTCTGCCCTTCTTATTGACGATGAAACACAGAAATAGCATCGGAATTAAATAGAAAAGGCACAATGTCGACTAAAGTACAAAAGAATGACTCTTCTTACTGTCTAAGATTGAACCTTTCCTGTGAGACCGGCTTTACATTCCGATGCTTCACTTCAGGTCTACTGTATCCCTTAGACCTTCTTATTGACGACGAGACACAGAAATTGCATCGGAATTAAATAGAAAAGGCACAATGCCGACCTAAGTTCAAGAAAACTAACTCTTCTTACAGTCTATGTTTTGAACCATTCCTGTAACACTAGTTATAAATTCCGATGCTTCACTTCAGGTTTACTGTATCCCTCTGCCCTTCTTATTGACGATGAAACACAGAAATTGCATCGGAATTAAATAGAAAAGGCACAATGTCGATTAAAGTACAAAAGACTGACTCTTCTTACTGTCTATGATTGAACCTTTCCTGTGAGACCGGCTTTACATTCCGATGCTTCACTTCAGGTTTACTGTATCCCTTAGACCTTCTTATTGACGACGAGACACAGAAATTGCATCGGAATTAAATAGAAAAGGCACAATGCCGACTTAAGTTCAAGAAAACTGACTCTTCTTGCTGTCTATGATTTGAACCAATCCTGTGACGCTAGTTATGGATTCCAATGCTTCACAACAGGTTTATTGTATCCCTCTGACCTTCTTGTTGGCGATGAAACACAGAAAATGCATCGGAATTAAATAGAAAAGGCACAATGCCGACTTAAGTACATGAAGACTGACTCTTCTTATTGTCTATGTTTTGAACCTTTCCTGTGAGACCAGTTTTAGATTCCGATGCTTCACTTCAGTTTTACTGTATCCCTCTGACCTTCTTATTGACGATGAAACACAGAAATTGCATCGGAATTAAATAGAAAAGGCACAATGCCCACTTAAGTACAAGATAACTGGCTCTTCTTACTGTCTATGTTTTGACCATTCCTGTGAGACCAGTTTGAGATTCCGATGCTTCACTTCAGGTTTACTGTATTCCTCTGTCCTTCTTATTGACGATGAAACACAGAAATTGCATCGGAATTAAATACAAAAGGCACAATGCCAACTTAAGTACAAGGAGACTGACTCTTCTTACTGTCTATGTTTTGAACCATTCGTGTGAGACCAGTTTTAGATTCCGATGTTTAGTTCAGGTTTACTGTAACTCTTGGACCTTCTTATTGACGACGAAACTCGGAAATTGCAACGGAATTAAAAAGAAAAGGCACAATGCCGAATTAAGTACAAGATAACTGACTCTTCTTACTGTCTATGTTTTGAACCATTCCTGTGACACTAGTTATAGTTTCCGATGCTTCACTTCAGGTTTACTGTATCCCTCAGACCTTCATATTGACGATGAAACACAGTAATTGCTTCGGAATTAAATACAAAAGGCACAATGCTGACTTAAGTACAAGAAGACAGGCTCTTCTAACTGTCTATGTTTTGAACCTTTCAAGTGAGACCGGTTTTAGATTCCGATGCTTCACTTCAGGTTTACTGTATCCCTCTGACCTTCTTATTGACGACGAAAGACAGAAATGGCATCGGAATTAAATACAAAAGGCACAATGCCGACACAAGTACAAGAGGACTGGCTCTTCATACTGTCTCTGATTGAACCTTTCCTGTGAGACCGGCTTTACATTCCGATGCTTCACTTCAGGTTTACTGTATCCCTCTGCCCTTCTTATTGACGATGAAACACAGAAATTGCATCGGAATTAAATACAAAAGGCACAGTGCCGACATAAGTACAAGAAGACTGACTATTCTTACTGTCTATGTTTTGAACCATTCCAGTGACACTAGTTATAGATTGCGATGCTTCACTTCAGGTTTACTGTATCCCTCTGACCTTCTTAATCACGATGAATCACAGAAATTGCATCGGAATTAAATACAAAAGGCACAATGCCGACATAAGTACAAGAAGACTGACTCCTCTTACTGTAAATGTTTTGAACCATTCCTGTTACACTAGTTATAGATTCCGATGCTTCACTTCAGGTTTACTGTATCCCTCTGACCTTCTAATTGACTATGAATCACAGAAATTCCATCGGAATTAAATACAAAAGGCTCAATGCCGACTTAAGTACAAGAAGACTGACTCTTCTTACTATCTATTATTTGAACCATTCCTGTGACACGAGTTAAGGATTCCGATGCTTCACTTCTGGTTTACTGTAGCCCTCTGACCTTCTTGTTGACGTTGAAACCCAGAAATTCCATCGGAATAAAGTTCAAACGGAATAATGCCGACTCAAGTACAAGAAAATTGGCTCTTCTTACTGTCTATGCTTTGAACCCTTCCTGTGAGACCAGTTTCAGATTGCGATGCTTCACTTCAGGTTTACTGTATAACTTGGACCATCTTATTGACGATGAATCACAGAAATTCCGTCGGAATTGAATACAAAAGGCACGATGCCGACTTAAGTACAAGAAGACTGACTCTTCTTATTGTCTATGCTTTGAACCTTTCCTGTGAGACCTGTTTTAGTTTCCGATGCTTCACTTCAGGTTCACTGTATTACTTGGACCTTCTTATTGACGATGAAACACAGAAATTGCGTCGGAATTGAATACAAAATGCACAAAGCCGACTTAAGTACAAGAAAACTGACTCTTCTTACTGTCTATGTTATGAACTTTTCCTGTGTGACCAGTTTTTGATTCCGTTGCTTCACTTTAGGTTTACTGTATCCCTTGGACCTTCTTATCGACGTTGAAACACAGAAATTTCATCGGAATGAAATACAAAAGGCACAATGCCGACTTAAGTACAAGAGGACTGACTCTTCTTACATTCTATGATTTGAACCATTCCAGTGAGGCCAGTTTTAGATTCCGATGCTTCACTTCAGGTTTGATGTATAACTTGGACCTTCTTATTGACGATGAAACACACAAATTGCATCGGAATGAAATACAAAGGGCATAATGCCGACTTAAGTACAAGAAGACTGACTCTTCTCACTGTCTATGTGATGAACCATTCCTGTGACACTAGGTATGGATTCCGACGCTTTACTTCAGGTTTACTGTATCCCTCTGACCTTCTTATTGACGACGAAAGACAGAAATTGCATCGGAATTAAATACAAAAGGCACAATGCCGACACAAGTACAAGAGGACTTGCTCTTCTTACTGTCTATGATTGAACCTTTCCTGTGAGACCGGTTTTACATTCCGATGCTTCACTTCAGGTTTAGTGTATCCCTCTGCCCTTCTTATTGACGATGAAACACAGAAATTGCATCGGAATTAAATAGAAAAGGCACAATGCCGACATAAGTACAAGAAGACTGACTCTTCTTACTGTCTATGTTTTGAACCATTCCTTTGACACTAGTTATAGATTCCGATGCTTCACTTCAGGTTTACTGTATCCCTCTGACCTTCTTATTCACGATGAATCACAGAAATTGCATCGGAATTAAATACAAAAGGCTCAATGCCGACTTAAGTACAGGAAGACTGACTCTTCTTACTATCTATGATTTGAACCATTCCTGTGACACGAGTTAAGGATTCCGATGCTTCACTTCTGGTTTACTGTATCCCTCTGACCTTTTTATTGACGATGATACCCAGAAATTCCATCGGAATTAAGTACAAAAGGCATAATGAAGACTCAAGTACAAGAAGACTGGCTCTTCTTCCTGTCTATGCTTTGAACCTTTCCTGTGAGACCAGTTTTAGATTCCGATGCTTCACTTCAGGTTTACTGTATAACTTGGACCTTCTTATTGACGATGAAACACAGAAATTGCATCGGAATGAAATACAAAGGGCATAATGCCGACTTAAGTACAAGAAGACTGACTCTTCTCACTGTCTATGTGATGAACCATTCCTTTGACACTAGTTAAGGATTTCGATGCTTCACTTCACGTTTACTGTATCCCACTGACCTGCTTATAAACGATGAAACACAGAAATTGCATCGGAATTAAATACAAAAGGCACAATGTTGACTTAAGTACAAGAAAGCTGACTCTTCTTACTGTCTTTGTTTCGAACCTTTCCTGTGAGACCAGTTTTAGATACCGATGCTTCAATTCAGGTTTACTGTATCCCTTGGACCTAGTTATAGACGATGAAACACAGATATTGCATCGGAATTAAATACAAAAAGCACAATGCCGACTTAAGTACAAGAAAACTGACTCTTCTTACTGTCTATGTTTTGAACCATTCCTGTGACACTAGTTATAGATTCCGATGCTTCACTTCAGGTTTACTGTATCCCTCTGACCCTCTTATTGACAATGAAACACAGAAATATGCATCGGAATTAAATAGAAAAGGCACAATGCCGACTTAAGTACAAGAAGACTGGCTCTTCTTACTGTCTATGTTTGAACAATTCCTGTGAGACCAGCTTTATGTTCCGATGCTTCACTTCAGGTTTACTGGATACCTCTGACATTCTTATTGACGATGAAACACAGAAATTGCATCGGAATTAAATAGAAAAGGCACAATGCCGACTTAAGTACAAGGAGACTGACTCTTCTTACTGTCTATGTTTTGAACAATTACTGCGAGACCGGTTTTAGATTCCGATGTTCAGTTCAGGTTACTGTAACCCTTGGACCTTCTTATTGACGACGAAACTCAGAAATTGCATCGGAATTAAAAAGAAAAGGCACAATGCCGACTTAAGTACAAGATAACTGACTCTTCTTACTGTCTATGATTTGAACCATTCCTGTGACTCTAGTTATAGATTCCGATGCTTCACTTCAGGTGTACTGTATCCCTCTGACCTTCGTATTGACGATGAAACACAGAAATTGCATCGGAATTAAATAGAAAGGGCACAATGCCGACTTAAGTACAAGAGGACTGGCTCTTCTTACTGTCTATGCTTTGGGCCATTCCTGTGAGACCAGTTTTAGATTCCGATGCCTCACTTCAGGTGTACTGTATCCCTCTGACCTTCTTATTGACGATGAAACACAGAACTCTCATCGGAATTAAATACAAAAGGCACAATGCCGACTTAAGTACAAAAAAAATTACTCTTCTTACTGTCTATGTTTTGAACCATTCCTGTGACACTAGTTATAGATTCCGATGCTTCACTACAGGTTTACTGTATCCCTTGGACCTTCTTATTGACGACGAAACACAGAAATTGCATCGGAATTAAATACAAAAGGCACAATGCCGACATATGTACAGGAAGACTGGCTCTTCTTACTGTCTATGTTTTGAACCATTCCTGTGACACTAGTTATAGATTCCGATGCTTCACTTCAGGTTTACTGTATCGCTCTGACCTTCTTATTGACGATGAATAACAGGTAAGTTACCGACAGGTAAGTTATAATGCGCAACAGCAACAACAACCGCAAAAGGTTGGGAATCATAATAGGCAATATCCGAATGTGAATATAATAGAGATGACACCTGATGCACAACCTCAATCTGTATCAGTACCTAGTACAAATGATAATCCAACAAACTAGAAACAGTCGCTACTTTGCCCCAGGTCGTGGCTGAAGAATTCTTGGGGGGCGACTTCAATGTTAATCAGTTATTTGACACCACACTTGAACAGCAGAATAATGATATGCCGAGTAATTCTAAACAAAAACTACCTGTTATATTTATGAGATACAACCACAATTACAATATATCAGATGAACTTTTACAAGACAGTGTACAATGTCATTTAAACACAAATGAAATTGTTTTAGCATCTACTACTGGTGTAGTAGGTGGGATTCCAACTACTATTATCCTAGATACAGGTGCAGCTGTGAGCGTTTTGTCATTTAATTTCTATAAAAAGATGTGTGAATTGGAACCTGTGCCTGAGTTTCCTGCCCAAAACTGTAAAATAACTACTGCACTAGGTAATAAGTCACGTAGGGTTACGAAGCAAGTTTTTGTAAACGTTAAAATAGGTGATGGAACCGTACAATGGCCATTCCTGGTTGTACAAAACCTTGTGACAAATTGCATATTAGGAATAGATATTATGAGCGAGAAGGACTGCATTATAGACTTCTCCAAAGGTAAATGTATTTTAAATGATAAAGGCAGTGTAATTATTATTGATTTAGGCAGGAGAACTCTAAAGCATGACAAACACTGTACAGGGTACTTGACAAAGACATTCAAGACATGCAAACACACTCATCTGACACAGAGATAATGGACTTGAAAACATTGCTTGATCATAAGATAAGTGAAGCTACAGCTCTCAGTGTACATGAACGTATAAAACTACAGGAAGTGTTATCCAAATATTTACAAGTTTTTACCAAACGATTAGGTGTTATCAACACGTATGTGTACAAGATTGAAGTTAAGCCTCACAAGATCTTCTACCATAAGACATATAACGTACCGTTATCTCAACGACCTGCTGTGTGGCAAGACTTAAAACAAATGTTAGACTGGAAGGTCATTGAACCATCCACCTCACCTTATTGTAGTCCTCTACTTGTTGTCAAAAATCAAATGGAAGCATTAGGTTAGTGTTAGACGCACGAGCTATTAATGAAATAATTTTACCGGTTCACACAAAACCTGAAAATTTAGAAGAGCAATTACAGAAATTTCTAGATGCAAAATATTTTTCCACAATAGATCTCGCTAATTCGTTTTGGCAGGTGGGTATCACTCCTGATTCTCGGAAATATACTGCATTTATGTTCGGGAGGCGAACCTATCAGTTTTGTGTTCTACCCTTCGGACTGAATGTCAGCTCTGGGGTATTCATTACATCCCTGGATACCGTGCATGGCGACGATTTAGTTGAGACAGTCATACACTATGTAGATGATATACTGATAGCTACACAATCTTGGAATGAACACGTTGACACTCTTCAAAGAATTTAGAAAAATTTGCACAAACTGGAGTCACTGCCAACCGAAGAAAATCAAAATTTTGTTGCAGTGAGATAAAGTATTTAGGACATATCATTAATTCACAGGGCATACGTCCGGATCCCAGTAAATTAGATGCTATCAGAAACTTTCCTAGCCCTCGAACTAAAAAGCAGTTAAAATCATTCCTTGGGCTATGTTCATTTTTCAGACGTTTTTTGCCACAACCACTTTTGAACAGTAAACATCTGCTAAATGTACTCAGAAAGAATCAAGTTTGGATCTGGTCGGAACAGTGCCAGAATGACTTTAATACAATTAAACATGCTTTAGTGAATGCTAACATATTGAGCCATCCAGATTTCAATTTAGATTTTTGTATGACTTGTGATGCTTCACGTACTGGCTTGGGCACATTGCATCGGAATTAAATACAAAAGGCACAATGCCGTCTCAAGTACAAGAAGACAGGCTCTTCTTACTGTCTATGTTTTGAACATTTCCAGTGAGACCGGTTTTAGATTCTATAAAGGCACATTTGCATGCCGAGCGTGAGTTTCCGCGGAAACGCGAAATACTAATTAAATAAATAATCAGTGACAAATAAATAAAGCCTATGGCACACAACTGCAGCGCTGTGTCGCTGATAAAACAAAAGCACAATTACGTTACTCTTATGTTTGATTAAGAAAGGGAGAGCTCTGGTAGAAGTGGTGCGAGAAGCACGTATTTTATTTTATTGTCTGGCACACCACCATATTTCATGTTATAGAAGAATACTGCGAGTTGCAACCACACTAGGCACTCGATTCTGTAAAGAATTATATTTATAAAAGTAAGTAGGATTATGAACTGTAGGCTTATTCATTGAATATATCTGATTTAACTAACTGTGTAACTTTTTTATGTTTAGTAGACAATCACCTCTGTACGACGTATTGGCATGGCTGGCAAATTATTGCAATATTGAGATTTAGATTATGAGTCCGCACCTACCGCAGCAGTCTTTGGAAACGATTTAATTACGAAGTCCGATCATTCAGTTTTATTTCACGGACAACTACGAGCAACATTGCCTTTACGAAAAAGCCATTGACAAGCGTCTGATACCGAATAATTAAACGTCCACGTTCCAGATAAGCAAAAACAATTGCAATCAGAATCACCATCATACAGATAATATAATCAATATCTAAATAACAATATATTTTTATATTTTATTTAATTTATTTATTTTATAATTCCGATGCTTCACTTCAGGTTTACTGTATCCCTCTGACCTTCTTATTGACGACGAAAGACAGAAATTGCATCGGAATTAAATACAAAAGGCACAATGCCGACATAAGTACAAGAAGCCTGGCTCTTCTTACTGTCTATGATTGAACCTTTCCTGTGAGAACGGTTTACATTCCGATGATTCACTTCAGGTTTACTGTATTCCTCTGCCGTTCTTATTGACGATGAAACACAGATATTGCATCGGAATTAAATACAAAAGGCACAATGCCGACATAAGTACAGGAAGACTGACTCTTCTTACTGTCTATGCTTTGAACCATTCCAGTGACACTAGTTATAGATTCCGATGCTTCACTTCAGGTTAACTGTATCCGTCTGACCTTCTTATTCACGATGAATCACAGAAATTGCATCGGAATTAAATACAAAAGGCACAATGCCGACATAAGTACAAGAAGACTGACTCCTCTTACTGTATATGTTTTGAACCATTCCTGTGACACTAGTTATAGATTCCGATGCCTCCCTTCAGGTTTACTGTATCCCTCTGACCATCTTATTGACGATGAATAACAGAAATTCTATCGGAAATAAATACAAAAGGCTCAATGCCGACTTAAGTACAAGAAGACTGACTCTTCTAACTATCTATGATTTGAACCATTCCTGTGACACTAGTTAAGGATTCCGATGCTTCACTTCTGGTTTACTGTATCCCTCTGACCTTCTTATTGACGATGAAACCCAGAAATTCCAATGGAATGAAATACAAAAGGCATAATGCCGACTCAAGTACAAGAAGACTGATTCTTCTTACTGTCTATGATTTGAACCTTTCCTGTGAGACCGGTTTTAGATTCCGATGCTTCACTTCAGGTTTACTGTATCCCTTGGACCATCTTATTGACGACGAAACACAGAAATTGCATCGGATTTAAATACAAAAGGCACAATGCCGATTAAAGTAAAAAAAGCCTGACTCTTCTTACTTGCTATGTTTCGAACCGTTCCTGTGACACTAGTTAAGGATTCCGATGCTTCACTTCAGGTTTACTGTATCTCTCTGACCTTCTTATTGACGATGAAACACAGAAATTGCATCGGAATTAAAAAAATAGGCACAATACCGACTTAAGTACAAGAAGACTGACTCTTCTTACTGTCTATATTATGAACTTTTCCTGTGGGACCGGTTTCAGATTCCAATATTTCACTTCAGTATTACTGTATCCCTTGGACCTTCTTATTGACGACGAAACACAGAAATTGCATCGGAATTAAACAGCAAAGACATAATGCCGACTTAAGTACAAAAAAACTTACTCTTCATACTGTCTATGTTTTCAACCATTCCTGTGACACTAGTTATAGATTCGGACGCTTCACTTCAGGTTTACTGTATTCCTCTGACCTTCTTATTGACGATGAAACACAGAAATTGCATCGGAATTAAATAGAAAAGCACAATGCCGACTTAAGTACAAGAAGACTGACTGTTCTTACTGACTGTGTTTTGAACCATTTCTGTTACACTAGTTATAGATTCCGGTGCTTCACTTCAGGTTTACTGTATCCCTTGGACCTTCTTATTGACGATGAAACACAGAAATTGCATCGGAATTATATACAAAAGGCACAATGCCGACTTAAGTACAAGAAGACTGACTCTTCCTATAGTCAATGATTTGAACCATTTCTGCGACACTAGTTATAGATTCCGATGCTTCATTTCAGGTTTACTGTATCCCTCTGATCTTCTTATTGACGATAAAACACAGAAATTGCATCGGAATTAAATACAAAAGGCACAATGCCGACTTAAGTACAAGAAGACTGACTCATCTTACTGTCTATGTTTTGAACCATTCCTGTGACACTAGTTATAGATTCCAATGCTTCACTTCACGTTTACTGTATCCCTTCCACCTTCATATTGACGATGAAACACAAAAATTGCATCGGAATTAAATACAAAAGCCACAATGCCGACTTAATTACATGAATACCGACTCTTCTTACTGACTATGTATTGAACCATTCCTGTGACACTAGTTATAGATCCCGGTGCTTAACTTCAGGTTCACTGTAACCCTCTGACCTTCTTATTGACGAGGAAACACAGAAATTGCATCGGAATTAAATTGAAACGCCACAATGCCTACTTAAGTACAAGATTACTGACCCTTCTTACTGTCTATGTTTTGAACCATTCCTGTGACACTAGTTATAGATTCCGAATCTTCACTTCAGGTTTACTGTATCCCTTGGACCTATTTATTGACGATGAAACACAGAAATTGTTTCGGAATTAAATAGAAAAGGCACAATGCTGACTTAAGTACAAGAAGACTGACTCTTCTTACTGTCTATGCTTTGAACCATTCCTGTGACACTAATTATAGATTCCGATGCTTCACTGAAAGATTACTGTATCCCCTGGACCTTCTTATTGACGATGGAACACAGAAAGTCCATCGGAATTAAGTACAAAAGGCACCATGCCAACTTAAGTACAAGAAGATTGACTCTTCCTACAGTCAGTGATTTGAACCATTCCTGTGACACTAGTTATAGATTCCGATGCTTCACTTCAGGTTTACTCTATCCCTCTGATCTTATTATTGACGATGAAACACAGAAATTGCATCGCAATTAAATACAAAAGGCACAATGCCGACTTAAGTACAAGAAGACTGACTCTTCTTACTGATTATGTTTTGAACCATTCCTATGACACTAGTTATAGACTCTGATGCTTCACTTCAGGTTTACTGTATCCCTTGGACCTTCTTATTGACGACGAAACACAGAAATTGCATCGGAAATAAACACAAAATGCACAATGCCGACTTAAGTACAAGAAGACTGCTGTTCTTACTGACTATGTTTTGAACCATTCCTGTGACACTAGTTATAGATTCCGGTGCTTCACTTCAGGTTTACTGTATCCCTTGGACCTTCTTATTGACGATGAAACACAGAAATTGCATCGGAATTATATACAAAAGGCACAATGCCGACTTAAGTACAAGAATACTGACTCTACTTACTGTCTATGCTTTGAACCATTCCTGTGACACTAATTATAGATTCCGATGCTTCACTGAAGGTTTACTGTATCCCCTGGACCTACTTATTGACGATGGAACACAGAAAGTCCATCGGAATTAAGTACAAAAGGCACCATGCCGACTTAAGTACAAGAAGATTGACTCTTCCTACAGTCAGTGATTTGAACCATTCCTGTGACACTAGTTATAGATTCCGATGCTTCACTTCTGGTTTACTGTATCCCTCTGACCTTCTTATTGACGATAATACCCAGAAATTCCATCGGAATTAAGTACAAAAGGCATAATGCCGACTCAAGTACAAGAAGACTGGCTCTTCTTACTGTCTATGCTTTGAACCTTTCCTGTGAGACCAGTTTTAGATTCCGATGCTTCACTTCAGGTTTACTGTATAACTTGGACCTTCTTATTGACGATGAAACACAGAAATTGCATCGGAATGAAATACAAAGGGCATAATGCCGACTTAAGTACAAGAAGCCTGACTCTTCTCACTGTCTATGTGATGAACCATTCCTTTGACACTAGGTATGGATTCCGACGCTTTACTTCAGGTTTACTGTATCCTTCTGACCTTCTTATTGACGACGAAACACAGAAATAGCATCGGAATTAAATACAAAAGGCAGAATGCCGACTCCAGTACAAGAAGACAGGCTCTTCTTACTGTCTATGTTTGGAATCTTTCCTGTGAGACCGGTTTTAGATTCCTATGCTTCACTTCAGGTTTACTGTTTCTCTCTGACCTTCTTATTGACGACGAAAGATAGATATTGCATCGGAATTAAAAACAAAAGGCACAATGCCGACTCAAGTACAAGAAGGCTGACTCTTCTTACTGTCTATGTTATGAACCATTCCTGTGACACTAGTTATGGATTCCGATGCTTCACTTCAGGTTTACTGTATCCCTCTGACCTTCTTATTGACGATGAAATCCAGAAGTTCAATCGGAATAAAATACAAAAGGCACAATGCCGACTCAAGTACAAGAAGACTGGCTCTTCTTACTGTCTATGATTTGAACCCTTCCTGTGAGACCGGTCTTAGATTCCGATGCTTCACTTCTGGTTTGCTGTATCCCTTGGACCTTCTTATTGACGATGAAACACAGAAATTGCACCGAAATTAAATACAAAGGGCACAATGCCGATTAAGGTACATGAAGACTGAGTCTTCTTACTGTCTATGCTTTGAACCATTCCTGTGACACTAGTTAAGGATTCCGATGCTTCACTTCACGTTTACTGTATCCCACTGACCTGCTTATAAACGATGAAACACAGAAATTGCATCGGAATTAAATACAAAAGGCTTAATGTTGACTTAAGTTCAAGAAAGCTGACTCTTCTTACTGTCTTTGTTTCGAACCTTTCCTGTGAGACCAGTTTTAGATACCGATGCTTCAATTCAGGTTTACTGTATCCCTTGGACCTTGTTATAGACGATGAAACACAGATATTGCATCGGAATTAAATACAAAAAGCACACTGCCGACTTAAGTACAAGAAAACTGACTCTTCTCACTGTCTATGTTTTGAACCATTCCTGTGACACTAGTTATAGATTCCGTTGCTACACTTCATGTTTACTGTATCCCTCTGACCCTCTTATTGACAATGAAACACAGAAATATGCATCGGAATTAAATAGAAAAGGCACAATGCCGACTTAAGTACAAGAAGACTGGCTCTTCTTACTGTCTATGTTTGAACAATTCCTGTGAGACCAGCTTTATGTTCCGATGCTTCACTTCAGGTTTACTGGATACCTCTGACATTCTTATTGACGATGAAACACAGAAATTGCATCGGAATTAAATAGAAAAGGCACAATGCCCACTTAAGTACAAGAAGACCTTTCTCTTCTTACTGTCTATGTTTTGACCATTCCTGTGAGACCAGTTTGAGATTCCGATGCTTCTCTTCAGGTTTACTGTATCCCTCTGACCTTCTTATTGACGATGAAACACAGAAATTGCATCGGAATTAAGTACAAAAGGCACAATGCCGACTTAAGTACAAGGAGACTGACTCTTCTTACTGTCTATGTTTTGAACCATTACTGTGAGACCGGTTTTAGATTCCGATGTTCAGTTCAGGTTACTGTAACCCTTGGACCTTCTTATTGACGACGAAACTCAGAAATTGCATCGGAATTAAAAAGAAAAGGCACAATGCCGACTTAAGTACAAGATAACTGACTCTTCTTTCTGTCTATGATTTGAACCATTCCTGTGACTCTAGTTATAGATTCCGATGCTTCACTTCAGGTGTACTGTATCCCTCTGACCTTCGTATTGACGATGAAACACAGAAATTGCATCGGAATTAAATAGAAAAGGCACAATGCCGACTTAAGTACAAGAGGACTGGCTCTTCTTACTGTCTATGCTTTGGGCCATTCCTGTGAGACCAGTTTTAGATTCCGATGCCTCACTTCAGGTGTACTGTATCCCTCTGACCTTCTTATTGACGATGAAACACAGAACTCTCATCGGAATTAAATACAAAAGGCACAATGCCGACTTAAGTACAAAAAAACTTACTCTTCTTACTGTCTATGTTTTGAACCATTCCTGTGACACTAGTTATAGATTCCGATGCTTCACTACAGGTTTACTGTATCCCTTGGACCTTCTTATTGACGACGAAACACAGAAATTGCATCGGAATTAAATACAAAAGGCACAATGCCGACATATGTACAGGAAGACTGGCTCTTCTTACTGTCTATGTTTTGAACCATTCCTGTGACACTAGTTATAGATTCCGATGCTTCACTTCAGGTTTACTGTATCGCTCTGACGTTCTTATTGACGATGAAACACAGAAATAGCATCGGAATTAAATAGAAAAGGCACAATGCCGACTTAAGTACAAAAGACTGACTCTTCTTACTGTCTATGTTGTGAACCATTCCTATGACACTATTGGAGCATACCTTATGACCGACAGGTAAGTTATAATGCGCAACAGCAACAACAACCGCAAAAGTTTGGAGATCATAATAGGCAATATCCGAATGTGAATATAATAGAGATGACACCTGATGCACAACCTCAATCTGTGTCAGTACCTAGTACAAATGATAATCCAACAAACTAGAAACAGTCACTACTTTGCCCCAGGTCGTGGCTGAAGAATTCTTGGGGGGCGACTTCAATGTTAATCAGTTATTTGACACCACACTTGAACAGCAGAATAATGATATGCCGAGTAATTCTAAACAAAAACTACCTGTTATATTTATGAGATACAACCACAATTACAATATATCAGATGAACTTTTACAAGACAGTGTACAATGTCATTTAAACACAAATGAAATTGTTTTAGCATCTACTACTGGTGTAGTAGGTGGGATTCCAACTACTATTATCCTAGATACAGGTGCAGCTGTGAGCGTTTTGTCTTTTAATTTCTATAAAAAGATGTGTGAATTTGAACCTGTGCCTGAGTTTCCTGCCCAAAACTGTAAAATAACTACTGCACTAGGTAATAAGTCATGTAGGGTTACGAAGCAAGTTTTTGTAAACGTTAAAATAGGCAATGGAACCGTACAATGGCCATTCCTGGTTGTACAAAACCTTGTGACAAATTGCATATTAGGAATAGATATTATGAGCGAGAAGGACTGCATTATAGACTTCTCCAAAGGTAAATGTATTTTAAATGATAAAGGCAGTGTAATTATTATTGATTTGGACAGGAGAACTCTAAAGCATGACAAACACTGTACAGGGTACTTGACAAAGACATTCAAGTCTTGCAAACACACTCATCTGACACAGAGATAATGGACTTGAAAACATTGCTTGATCATAAGATAAGTGAAGCTACAGCTCTCAGTGTACATGAACGTATAAAACTACAGGAAGTGTTATCCAAATATTTACAAGTTTTTACCAAACGATTAGGTGTTATCAACACGTATGTGTACAAGATTGAAGTTAAGCCTCACAAGATCTTCTACCATAAGACATATAACGTACCGTTATCTCAACGACCTGCTGTGTGGCAAGACTTAAAACAAATGTTAGACTGGAAGGTCATTGAACCATCCACCTCACCTTATTGTAGTCCTCTACTTGTTGTCAAAAATCAAATGGAAGCATTAGGTTAGTGTTAGACGCACGAGCTATTAATGAAATAATTTTACCGGTTCACACAAAACCTGAAAATTTAGAAGAGCAATTACAGAAATTTCTAGATGCAAAATATTTTTCCACAATATATCTCGCTAATTCGTTTTGGCAGGTGGGTATCACTCCTGATTCTCGGAAATATACTGCATTTATGTTCGGGAGGCGAACCTATCAGTTTTGTGTTCTACCCTTCGGACTGAATGTCAGCTCTGGGGTATTCATTACATCCCTGGATACCGTGCTTGGCGACGATTTAGTTGAGACAGTCACACACTATGTAGATGATATACTGATAGCTACACAATCTTGGAATGAACACGTTGACACTCTTCTAAGAATTTTAGAAAAATTTGCACAAACTGGAGTCACTGCCAACCTAAGAAAATCAAAATTTTGTTGCAGTGAGATAAAGTATTTAGGACATATCATTAATTCACAGGGCATATGTCCGGATCCCAGTAAATTAGATGCTATCAGAAACTTTCCTAGCCCTCGAACTAAAAAGCAGTTAAAATCATTCCTTGGGCTATGTTCATTTTTCAGACGTTTTTTGCCACAACCACTTTTGAACAGTAAACATCTGCTAAATCTACTCAGAAAGAATCAAGTTTGGATCTGGTCGGAACAGTGCCAGAATGACTTTAATACAATTAAACATGCTTTAGTGAATGCTAACATATTGAGCCATCCAGATTTCAATTTAGATTTTTGTATGACTTGTGATGCTTCACGTACTGGCTTGGGCACATTGCATCGGAATTAAATACAAAAGGCACAATGCCGTCTCAAGTACAAGAAGACAGGCTCTTCTTACTGTCTATGTTTTGAACATTTCCAGTGAGACCGGTTTTAGATTCTATAAAGGCACATTTGCATGCCGAGCGTGAGTTTCCGCGGAAACGCGAAATACTAATTAAATAAATAATCAGTGACAAATAAATAAAGCCTATGGCACACAACTGCAGCGCTGTGTCGCTGATAAAACAAAAGCACAATTACGTTACTCTTATGTTTGATTAAGAAAGGGAGAGCTCTGGTAGAAGTGGTGCGAGAAGCACGTATTTTATTTTATTGTCTGGCACACCGCCATATTTCATGTTATAGAAGAATACTGCGAGTTGCAACCACACTAGGCACTCGATTCTGTAAAGAATTATATTTATAAAAGTAAGTAGGATTATGAACTGTAGGCTTATTCATTGAATATATCTGATTTAACTAACTGTGTAACTTTTTTATGTTTAGTAGACAATCACCTCTGTACGACGTATTGGCATGGCTGGCAAATTATTGCAATATTGAGATTTAGATTATGAGTCCGCACCTACCGCAGCAGTCTTTGGAAACGATTTAATTACGAAGTCCGATTATTCAGTTTTATTTCACGGACAACTACGAGCAACATTGCCTTTACGAAAAAGCCATTGTCAAGCGTCTGATACCGAATAATTAAACGTCCACGTTCCAGATAAGCAAAAACAATTGCAATCAGAATCACCATCATAAATATAATATAATCAATATCTAAATAACAATATATTTTTATATTTTATTTATTTTATTTATTTTATAATTCCGATGCTTCACTTCAGGTTTACTGTATCCCTCTGACCTTCTTATTGACGACGAAAGACAGAAATTGCATCGGAATTAAATACAAAAGGCACAATGCCGACATAAGTACAAGAAGCCTGGCTCTTCTTACTGTCTATGATTGAACCTTTCCTGTGAGACCGGTTTACATTCCGATGATTCACTTCAGGTTTACTGTATCCCTCTGCCGTTCTTATTGACGATGAAACACAGAAATTGCATCGGAATTAAATACAAAAGGCACAATGCCGACATAAGTACAGGAAGACTGACTCTTCTTACTGTCTATGCTTTGAACCATTCCAGTGACACTAGTTATAGATTCCGATGCTTCACTTCAGGTTTACTGTATCCGTCTGACCTTCTTATTCACGATGAATCACAGAAATTGCATCGGAATTAAATACAAAAGGCACAATGCCGACATAAGTCCAAGAAGACTGACTCCTCTTACTGTATATGTTTTGAACCATTCCTGTGACACTAGTTATAGACTCCGATGCTTGACTTCAGGTTTACTGTATCCCTCTGACGATCTTATTGACGATGAATAACAGAAATTCTATCGGAATTAAATACAAAAGGCTCAATGCCGACTTAAGTACAAGAAGACTGACTCTTCTAACTATCTATGATTTGAACCATTCCTGTGACACTAGTTAAGGATTCCGATGCTTCACTTCTGGTTTACTGTATCCCTCTGACCTTCTTATTGACGACGAAACCCAGAAATTCCAATGGAATGAAATACAAAAGGCATAATGCCGACTCAAGTACAAGAAGACTGATTCTTCTTACTGTCTATGATTTGAACCTTTCCTGTGAGACCGGTTTTAGATTCCGATGCTGCACTTCAGGTTTACTGTATCCCTTGGACCATCTTATTGACGACGAAACACAGAAATTGCATCGGATTTAAATACAAAAGGCACAATGCCGATTAAAGTACAAAAAGCCTGACTCTTCTTACTTGCTATGTTTCGAACCGTTCCTGTGACACTAGTTAAGGATTCCGATGCTTCACTTCAAGTTTACTGTATCTCTCTGACCTTCTTATTGACGACGAAACACAGAAATTGCATCGGAATAAAATACAAAAGGCACAATGCCGACTCAAGTACAAGAAGACTGGCTCTTCTTACTGTCTATGCTTTGAACCATTCCTGTGAGTCCGGTTTTAGATTCCAATGTTCAGTTCAGGTTTACTGTAACCCTTGGATCTTCTTATTGACGAAGAAACTCAGAAATTGCATCGGAATTCAAAAGAAAAGGCACAATGCCAACTTAAGTACACGATAACTGACTCTTCTTACTGTCTATGTTTTGAACCATTCCAGTGACACTAGATATAGATTCCGATGCTTCACTTCAGGTATACTGTATCCCTCTGCCCTTCTTATTGACGATGAAACACAGAAATTGCATCGGAATTAAATAGAAAAGGCACAATGCCGACTTAAGTACAAGAGGACTGGCTCTTCTTACTGTCTATGCTTTGAGCCATTCCTGTGAGACCAGTTTTAGATTCCGATGCCTCACTTCAGGTTTACTGTATCCCTCTGACCTTCTTACAGACGATGAAACACAGAAATTGCATCGCAATTAAATACAAAAGGCACAATACCGACTTAAGTACGTGAAGACTGACTCTTCTTACTGTCTATATTATGAACTTTTCCTGTGGGACCGGTTTCAGATTCCAATGTTTCACTTCAGTATTACTGTATCCCTTGGACCTTCTTATTGACGACGAAACACAGAAATTGCATCGGAATTAAACAGCAAAGACATAATGCTGACTTAAGTACAAAAAAACTTACTCTTCTTACTGTCTATGTTTTCAACCATTCCTGTGACACTAGTTATAGATTCGGACGCTTCACTTCAGGTTTACTGTATTCCTCTGACCTTCTTATTGACGATGAAACACAGAAATTGCATCGGAATTAAATAGAAAAGCACAATGCCGACTTAAGTACAAGAAGACTGACTGTTCTTACTGACTATGTTTTGAACCATTCCTGTGACACTAGTTATAGATTCCGGTGCTTCACTTCAGGTTTACTGTATCCCTTGGACCTTCTTATTGACGATGAAACACAGAAATTGCATCGGAATTATATACAAAAGGCACAATGCCGACTTAAGTACAAGAAGACTGACTCTTCCTACAGTCAATGATTTGAACCATTTCTGCGACACTAGTTATAGATTACGATGCTTCATTTCAGGTTTACTGAAACCCTCTGATCTTCTTATTGACGATGAAAGATAGAAATTGCATCGGAATTAAATACAAAAGGCACAATGCCGACATATGTACAGGAAGACTGGCTCTTCTTACTGTCTATGTTTTGAACCATTCCTGTGACACTAGTTATAGATTCCGATACTTCACTTCAGGTTTACTGTATCGCTCTGACCTTCTTATTGACGATGAAACACAGAAATAGCATCGGAATTAAATAGAAAAGGCACAATGCCGACTTAAGTACAAAAGACTGACTCTTCTTACTCTCTATGTTGTGAACCATTCCTATGACACTATTGGAGCATACCTTATGACCGACAGGTAAGTTATAATGCGCAACAGCAACAACAACCGCAAAAGTTTGGAGATCATAATAGGCAATATCCGAATGTGAATATAATAGAGATGACACCTGATGCACAACCTCAATCTGTGTCAGTACCTAGTACAAATGATAATCCAACAAACTAGAAACAGTCACTACTTTGCCCCAGGTCGTGGCTGAAGAATTCTTGGGGGGCGACTTCAATGTTAATCAGTTATTTGACACCACACTTGAACAGCAGAATAATGATATGCCGAGTAATTCTAAACAAAAACTACTTGTTATATTTATGAGATACAACCACAATTACAATATATCAGATGAACTTTTACAAGACAGTGTACAATTTCATTTAAACACAAATGAAATTGTTTTAGCATCTACTACTGGTGTAGTAGGTGGGATTCCAACTACTATTATCCTAGATACAGGTGCAGCTGTGAGCGTTTTGTCTTTTAATTTCTATAAGAAGATGTGTGAATTGGAACCTGTGCCTGAGTTTCCTGCCCAAAACTGTAAAATAACTACTGCACTAGGTAATAAGTCATGTAGGGTTACGAAGCAAGTTTTTGTAAACGTTAAAATAGGTAATGGAACCGTACAATGGCCATTCCTGGTTGTACAAAACCTTGTGACAAATTGCATATTAGGAATAGATATTATGAGCGAGAAGGACTGCATTATAGACTTCTCCAAAGGTAAATGTATTTTAAATGATAAAGGCAGTGTAATTATTATTGATTTGGACAGGAGAACTCTAAAGCATGACTAACACTGTACAGGGTACTTGACAAAGACATTCAAGTCTTGCAAACACACTCATCTGACACAGAGATAATGGACTTGAAAACATTGCTTGATCATAAGATAAGTGAAGCTACAGCTCTCAGTGTACATAAACGTATAAAACTACAGGAAGTGTTATCCAAATATTTACAAGTTTTTACCAAACGATTAGGTGTTATCAACACGTATGTGTACAAGATTGAAGTTAAGCCTCACAAGATCTTCTACCATAAGACATATAACGTACCGTTATCTCAACGACCTGCTGTGTGGCAAGACTTAAAACAAATGTTAGACTGGAAGGTCATTGTACCATCCACCTCACCTTATTGTAGTCCTCTACTTGTTGTCAAAAATCAAATGGAAGCATTAGGTTAGTGTTAGACGCACGAGCTATTAATGAAATAATTTTACCGGTTCACACAAAACCTGAAAATTTAGAAGAGCAATTACAGAAATTTCTAGATGCAAAATATTTTTCCACAATAGATTTCGCTAATTCGTTTTGGCAGGTGGGTATCACTCCTGATTCTCGGAAATATACTGCATTTATGTTCGGGAGGCGAACCTATCAGTTTTGTGTTCTACCCTTCGGACTGAATGTCAGCTCTGGGGTATTCATTACATCCCTGGATACCGTGCTTGGCGACGATTTAGTTGAGACAGTCACACACTATGTAGATGATATACTGATAGCTACACAATCTTGGAATGAACACGTTGACACTCTTCTAAGAATTTTAGAAAAATTTGCACAAACTGGAGTCACTGCCAACCTAAGAAAATCAAAATTTTGTTGCAGTGAGATAAAGTATTTAGGACATATCATTAATTCACAGGGCATACGTCCGGATCCCAGTAAATTAGATGCTATCAGAAACTTTCCTAGCCCTCGAACTAAAAAGCAGTTAAAATCATTCCTTGGGCTATGTTCATTTTTCAGACGTTTTTTGCCACAACCACTTTTGAACAGTAAACATCTGCTAAATCTACTCAGAAAGAATCAAGTTTGGATCTGGTCGGAACAGTGCCAGAATGACTTTAATACAATTAAACATGCTTTAGTGAATGCTAACATATTGAGCCATCCAGATTTCAATTTAGATTTTTGTATGACTTGTGATGCTTCACGTACTGGCTTGGGCACATTGCATCGGAATTAAATACAAAAGGCACAATGCCGTCTCAAGTACAAGAAGACAGGCTCTTCTTACTGTCTATGTTTTGAACATTTCCAGTGAGACCGGTTTTAGATTCTATAAAGGCACATTTGCATGCCGAGCGTGAGTTTCCGCGGAAACGCGAAATACTAATTAAATAAATAATCAGTGACAAATAAATAAAGCCTATGGCACACAACTGCAGCGCTGTGTCGCTGATAAAACAAAAGCACAATTACGTTACTCTTATGTTTGATTAAGAAAGGGAGAGCTCTGGCAGAAGTGGTGCGAGAAGCACATATTTTATTTTATTGTCTGGCACACCGCCATATTTCATGTTATAGAAGAATACTGCGAGTTGCAACCACACTAGGCACTCGATTCTGTAAAGAATTATATTTATAAAAGTAAGTAGGATTATGAACTGTAGGCTTATTCATTGAATATATCTTATTTAACTAACTGTGTAACTTTTTTATGTTTAGTAGACAATCACCTCTGTACGACGTATTGGCATGGCTGGCAAATTATTGCAATATTGAGATTTAGATTATGAGTCCGCACCTACCGCAGCAGTCTTTGGAAACGATTTAATTACGAGGTCCGATTATTCAGTTTTATTTCACGGACAACTACGAGCAACATTGCCTTTACGAAAAAGCCATTGTCAAGCGTCTGATACCGAATAATTAAACGTCCACGTTCCAGATAAGCAAAAACAATTGCAATCAGAATCACCATCATACAGATAATATAATCAATATCTAAATAACAATATATTTTTATATTTTATTTATTTTATTTATTTTATAATTCCGATGTTTCACTTCAGGTTTACTGTATCCCTCTGACCTTCTTATTGACGACGAAAGACAGAAATTGCATCGGAATTAAATACAAAAGGCACAATGCCGACATAAGTACAAGAAGCCTGGCTCTTCTTACTGTCTATGATTGAACCTTTCCCGTGAGACCGGTTTACATTCCGATGATTCACTTCAGGTTTACTGTATCCCTCTGCCGTTCTTATTGACGATGAAACACAGAAATTGCATCGGAATTAAATACAAAAGGCACAATGCCGACATAAGTACAGGAAGACTGACTCTTCTTACTGTCTATGCTTTGAACCATTCCAGTGACACTAGTTATAGATTCCGATGCTTCACTTCAGGTTTACTGTATCCGTCTGACCTTCTTATTCACGATGAATCACAGAAATTGCATCGGAATTAAATACAAAAGGCACAATGCCGACATAAGTACAAGAAGACTGACTCCTCTTACTGTATATGTTTTGAACCATTCCTGTGACACTAGTTATAGATTCCGATGCTTCACTTCAGGTTTACTGTATCCCTCTGACCTTCTTATTGACGATGAAAGCCAGAAATTCCAATGGAATGAAATACAAAAGGCATAATGCCGACTCAAGTACAAGAAGACTGATTCTTCTTACTGTCTATGATTTGAACCTTTCCTGTGAGACCGGTTTTAGATTCCGATGCTTCACTTCAGGTTTACTGTATCCCTTGGACCATCTTATTGACGACGAAACACAGAAATTGCATCGGATTTAAATACAAAAGGCACAATGCCGATTAAAGTACAAAAAGCCTGACTCTTCTTACTTGCTATGTTTCGAACCGTTCCTGTGACACTAGTTAAGGATTCCGATGCTTCACTTCAGGTTTACTGTATCTCTCTGGCCTTCTTATTGACAACGAAATACAGAAATTGCATCGGAATTAAATACAAAAGGCACAATGCCGACTCAAGTACAAGAAGACTGGCTCTTCTTACTGTCTATGCTTTGAACCATTCCTGTGAGACCGGTTTTAGATTCCAATGTTCAGTTCAGGTTTACTGTAACCCTTGGATCTTCTTATTGACGAAGAAACTCAGAAATTGCATCGGAATTCAAAAGAAAAGGCACAATGCCGACTTAAGTACACGATAACTGACTCTTCTTACTGTCTATGTTTTGAACCATTCCAGTGACACTAGATATAGATTCCGATGCTTCACTTCAGGTTTACTGTATCCCTCTGACGTTCTTATTGACGATGAAACACAGAAATTGCATCGGAATTAAATAGAAAAGGCACAATGCCGACTTAAGTACAAGTGGACTGGCTCTTCTTACTGTCTATGCTTTGAGCCATTCCTGTGAGACCAGTTTTAGATTCCGATGCCTCACTTCAGGTTTACTGTATCCCTCTGACCTTCTTACAGACGATGAAACACAGAAATTGCATCGCAATTAAATACAAAAGGCACAATACCGACTTAAGTACAAGAAGACTGACTCTTCTTATTGTCTATATTATGAACTTTTCCTGTGGGACCGGTTTCAGATTCCAATGTTTCACTTCAGTATTACTGTATCCCTTGGACCTTCTTATTGACGACGAAACACAGAAATAGCATCGGAATTAAACAGCAAAGACATAATGCCGACTTAAGTACAAAAAAACTTACTCTTCATACTGTCTATGTTTTCAACCATTCCTGTGACACTAGTTATAGATTCGGACGCTTCACTTCAGGTTTACTGTATTCCTCTGACCTTCTTATTGACGATGAAACACAGAAATTGCATCGGAATTAAATACAAAAGCACAATGCCGACTTAAGAACAAGAAGACTTACTGTTCTTACTGACTATGTTTTGAACCATTCCTGTGGCACTAGTTATAGATTCCGGTGCTTCTCTTCAGGTTTACTGTATCCCTTGGACCTTCTTATTGACGATGAAACACAGAAATTGCATCGGAATTATATACAAAAGGCACAATGCCGACTTAAGTACAAGAAGACTGACTCTTCCTACAGTCAATGGTTTGAACCATTTCTGCGACACTAGTTATAGATTCCGATGCTTCATTTCAGGTTTACTGAAACTCTCTGATCTTCTTATTGACGATGAAAGATAGAAATTGCATCGGAATTAAATACAAAAGGCACAATGCCGAATTAAGTGCAAGAAGACTGACTCTTCTTACTGTCTATGTTTTGAACCATTCCTGTGACACTAGTTATAGATTCCGATGCTTGACTTCAGTTTTACTGTATCCCTTGGACCTTCTTATTGACGACGAAACACAGAAATTGCATCGGAATTAAATACAAAAGGCACAATGCCGACTTAAGTACAAGAAGACTGACCCTTCTTACTGTCTATGTTTCGAACCATTCCTGTGCCACTAGTTATAGATTCCGAATCTCCACTTCAGGTTTACTGTATCCCTTGGACCATCTTATTGACGATGAAACACAGAAATTGCATCGGAATTAAATACAAAAGGCACAATGCCGAATTAAGTACAAGAAGACTGACTCTTCTTACTGTCTATGTTTTGAACCATTCCTGTGACACTAGTTATAGATTCCGATGCTTCACTTCAGGTTTACTGTATCCCATGGACCTTATTATTGGCGATGAAACACAGAAATTGCATCGGAATTAAATACAAAGGGCACAATGCAAGCTTATGTACAAGAAGACTGAATCTTCCTACTGTCAATGTTTTGAACCATTCGTGTGATTCTAGTTATATATTCCGATGCTTCACTTCAGGTTTACTGTATCCCTCTGATCTTCTTATTGACGATAAAACACAGAAATTGCATCGGAATTAAATACAAAAGGCACAATGCCGACTTAAGTACAAGAAGACTGACTCACCTTACTGTCTATGTTTTGAACCATTCCTGTGACACTAGTTATAGATTCCGATGCTTCACTTCACGTTTACTATATCCCTTGCACCTTCTTATTGACGATGAAATACAGAAATTGCATCGGAATTAAATACAAAAGCCACAATGCCGACTTAATTACATGAAGACAGACTCTTCTTACTGACTATGTTTTGAACCATTGCTGTGACACTAGTTATAGATCCCGGTGCTTAACTTCAGGTTCACTGTATCCCTCTGACCTTCTTATTGACGAGGAAACACAGAAATTGCATCGGAATTAAATAGAAACGCCACAATGCCTACTTAAGTACAAGATGACTGACCCTTCTTACTGTCTATGTTTTGAACCATTCCTGTGACACTAGTTATAGATTCCGAATCTTCACTTCAGGTTTACTGTATCCCTTGGACCTACTTATTGACGATGAAACACAGAAATTGTTTCGGAATTAAATAGAAAAGGCACAATGCTGACTTAAGTACAAGAAGACTGACTCTTCTTACTGTCTATGCTTTGAACCATTCCTGTGACACTAATTATAGATTCCGATGCTTCACTGAAGGTTTACTGTATCCCTTGGACCTTCTTATTGACGATGGAACACAGAAAGTCCATCGGAATTAAGTACAAAAGGCACCATGCTGACTTAAGTACAAGGAGACTGACTCATCTTACTGTCTATGTTTTGAACCAATCCTGTGACACTAGTTATAGATTCCGATGCTTCTCTTCAGGTTTATTGTATCCCTCTGACCGTCTTATTGACGATGAAACACAGAAATTGCATTGGAATTAAATAGAAAAGGCACAATGTCGACTTAAGTACAAGGAGACTGACTCATCTTACTGTCTATCTTTTGAACCATTCCTGTGACACTAGTTATAGATTCCGATGCTTCACTTTAGGTTTACTGTATCCCTTGGACCTTGTTATTGACGCTGAAACACAGAAATTGCATCGGAATTAAACACAAAAGGCACAATGCCGACTTAAGTACAAAAATAGTGACTCTTCTTACTGACTATGTTTTGAACCATTCCTGTGACACTAGTTATAGATTCCGATGCTTCACTTCAGGTTTACTGTATCCCTCTGACCATCTTATTGACGATGAAACACGGAAATTGGTCGGAATTAAATACAAAAGGCACTATGCCGACTTAAGTACAAGAAGACTGACTCTTCTTACTGTCTATGTTTGAACCATTCCTGTGACACTAGTTATAGATTCCGATGCTTCCCTTTAGATTTACTGTATCCCTTGGACCTTCTTATTGACGATGAAACACAGAAATTGCATCGGAATTAAATGCAAAAGGCACAATGCGGACTTAAGTACAAGAAGACTGACTCTTCCTACTGTCTATGTTTTCAACCATTCCTGTGACACTAGTTATAGATTACGATGCTTCACTTCACGTTTACTGTATCCCTTGGACCTTCTTATTGACGATGTAACACAGAAATTGCATCGGAATTAAATACAAAAGGCACAATGCCGACTTAAGTACATGTAGACCGACTCTTCCTACTGACTATGTTTTGAACCATTCGTGTGACACTAGTTATAGATTCTGATGCTTCACTTGAGGTTTACTGTATCCCTTGGACCTCCTTAATGACGATGAAACACAGAAATTGCATCGGAATTAAATACAAAAGGCACAATGCCGACTTAAGTACATGAAGACCGACTCTTCCTACTGACTAAGTTTTGAACCATTCCTGTGACACTAGTTATAGATTCCGATGCTTCACTTGAGGTTTACTATATCCCTTGGACCTTCTTATTGACGATGAAACACAGAAATTGCATCGGAATTTAATACAAAACGCACAATGCCAACTTAAGTACATGATGACTGACTCTTCTTACTGTCTATGTTTTAACCATTCCTGTGACACTAGTTGTAGATTCCGATGCTACCCTCCAGGTTTACTGTATCCCTTGGACCTTCTTGTTGACGATGAAACACAGAAATTGCATCGGAATTAAATACAAAAGGCACAATGCCGACTTAAGGACAAGAAGACTGACTGTTCTTACATACTATGTTTTGAACCAATCCTGTGACACTAGTTATAGATTCCGATGCTTCTCTTCAGGTTTATTGTATCCCTCTGACCTTCTTATTGACGATGAAACACAGAAATTGCATCGGAATTAAATAGAAAAGGCACAATGTCGACTTAAGTACAAGGAGACTGACTCATGTTACTGTCTATCATTTGAACCATTCCTGTGACACTAGTTATAGATTCCGATGCTTCACTTCAGGTTTACTGTATCCCTTGGACCTTGTTATTGACGCTGAAACACAGAAATTGCATCGGAGTTAAACACAAAAAGCTCAATGCCGACTTAAGTACAAGAAGACTGACTCTTCCTACAGTCAATGATTTGAACCATTTCTGCGACACTAGTTATAGATTCCGATGCTTCACTTCAGGTTTACTGTATCCCATGGACCTTATTATTGGCGATGAAACACAGAAATTGCATCGGAATTAAATACAAAGGGCACAATGCAAGCTTATGTACAAGAAGACTGAATCTTCCTACTGTCAATGTTTTGAACCATACGTGTGATTCTAGTTATAAATTCCGATGCTTCACTTCAGGTTTACTGTATCCCTCTGATCTTCTTATTGACGATAAAACACAGAAATTGCATCGGAATTAAATACAAAAGGCACAATGCCGACTTAAGTACAAGAAGACTGACTCACCTTACTGTCTATGTTTTGAACCATTCCTGTGACACTAGTTATAGATTCCGATGCTTCACTTCACGTTTACTGTATACCTTGCACCTTCTTATTGACGATGAAATACAGAAATTGCATCGGAATTAAATACAAAAGCCACAATGCCGACTTAATTACATGAAGACCGACTCTTCTTACTGACTATGTTTTGAACCATTGCTGTGACACTAGTTATAGATGCCGGTGCTTAACTTCAGGTTCACTGTATCCCTCTGACCTTCTTATTGACGAGGAAACACAGAAATTGCATCGGAATTAAATAGAAACGCCACAATGCCTACTTAAGTACAAGATGACTGACCCTTCTTACTGTCTATGTTTTGAACCATTCCTGTGACACTAGTTATAGATTCCGAATCTTCACTTCAGGTTTACTGTATCCCTTGGACCTACTTATTGACGATGAAACACAGAAATTGTTTCGGAATTAAATAGAAAAGGCACAATGCTGACTTAAGTACAAGAAGACTGACTCTTCTTACTGTCTATGCTTTGAACCATTCCTGTGACACTAATTATAGATTCCGATGCTTCACTGAAGGTTTACTGTATCCCCTGGACCTTCTTATTGACGATGGAACACAGAAAGTCCATCGGAATTAAGTACAAAAGGCACCATGCTGACTTAAGTACAAGAGGATTGACTCTTCCTACAGTCAGTGATTTGAACCATTCCTGTGACACTAGTTCTAGATTCCGATGCTTCACTTCAGGTTTACTGTATCCCTTGGACCTTCTTATTGACGATGAAACACAGAAATTGCATCGGAATTAAATACAAAAGGCACAATGCCGACTTAAGGACAAGAAGACTGACAGTTCTTACTGATTATGTTTTGAACCATTCCTATGACACTAGTTATAGACTCTGATGCTTCACTTCAGGTTTACTGTATCCCTTGGACCTTCTTATTGACGACGAAACACAGAAATTGCATCGGAATTAAACACAAAATGCACAATGCCGACTTAAGTACAAGAAGTCTGCCTGTTCTTACTGACTATGTTTTGAACCATTCCTGTGACACTAGTTATAGATTCCGGTGCTTCACTTCAGGTTTACTGTATCCCTTGGACCTTCTTATTGACGATGAAACACAGAAATTGCATCGGAATTAAATACAAAAGGCACAATGCCGACTTAAGGACAAGAAGACTGACAGTTCTTACTGACTATGTTTGAACCAATCCTGTGACACTAGTAATAGATTCCGATGCTTCTCTCCAGGTTTATTGTATCCCTCTGACCGTCTTATTGACGATGAAACACAGAAATTGCATTGGAATTAAATAGAAAAGGCACAATGTCGACTTAAGTACAAGGAGACTGACTCATCTTACTGTCTATCTTTTGAACCATTCCTGTGACACTAGTTATAGATTCCGATGCTGCACTTTAGGTTTACTGTATCCCTTGGACCTTGTTATTGACGCTGAAACACAGAAATTGCATCGGAATTAAACACAAAAGGCACAATGCCGACTTAAGTACAAAAATACTGACTCTTCTTACTGACTATGTTTTGAACCATTCCTGTGACACTAGTTATAGATTCCGATGCTTCACTTCAGGTTTACTGTATCCCTCTGACCATCTTATTGACGATGAAACACGGAAATTGGTCGGAATTAAATACAATAGGCACTATGCCGACTTAAGTTCAAGAAGACTGACTCTTCTTACTGTCTATGTTTGAACCATTCCTGTGACACTAGTTATAGATTCCGATGCTTCCCTTCAGATTTACTGTATCCCTTGGACCTTCTTATTGACGATGTAACACAGAAATTGCATCGGAATTAAATACAAAAGGCACAATGCCGACTTAAGTACATGTAGACCGACTCTTCCTACTGACTATGTTTTGAACCATTCGTGTGACACTAGTTATAGATTCCGATGCTTCACTTGAGGTTTACTGTATCCCTTGGACATTCTTATTAACGAAGAAACACAGAAATTGCATCGGAATTAAATAGAAAAGGCACAATGTCGACATAAGTACAAGGAGGTTGACTCTTCTTACTGTCTATGTTATAAACCATTCCTGTGACACTAGTTATAGATTCAGATGCTTCACTCCAGGTATACTGGATCCCTTGGACCTTCTTATTGACGATGAAACACAGAAATTGCATCGGAATTAAATAGAAAAGGCACAATGCCGACTTAAGTACAAGAAGACTGACTGATCTTACTGTCTATGTTTTGATCCATTCCTGTGACACTAGTTATAGATTCCGATGCTTCCCTTCAGATTTGCTGTATCCCTCTGACTATCTTATTGACGATGAAACACGGAAATTGGTCGGAATTAAATACAAAAGGCACTATGCCGACTTAAGTACAAGAAGACTGACTCTTCCTACTGTCTATGCTTTCAACCATTCCTGTGACACTAGTTATAGATTACGTTGCTTCACTTCACGTTTACTGTATCCCTAGGACCTTCTTATTGACGATGAAATACAGAAATTGCATCGGAATTAAATACAAAAGGCACAATGCCGACTTAAGTACAAGGAGGCTGACTCTGCTTACTGTCTATGTTATGAACCATTCCTGTGACACTAGTTATAGATTCCGATGCTTCACTCCAGGTATACTGGATCCCTTGGACCTTCTTATTGACGATGAAACACAGAAATTGCATCGGAATTTAATACAAAAGGCACAATGCCGACTTAAGTACAAGAAGACTGACTCTTCTTACTGTCTATGTTTTGATCCATTCCTGTGACACTAGTTATAGATTCCGATGCTTCCCTTCAGATTTACTGTATCCCTTGGACCTTCTTATTGACGATGAAACACAGAAATTGCATCGGAATTGAATACAATAGGCACAATGCCGACTTACGTACAAGAAGACTGACTCTTCCTACTGTATATGTTTTCAGCCATTCCTGTGACACTAGTTATAGATTACGAAGCTTCACTTCACGTTTACTGTATCCCTTGGGCCTTCTTATTGACGATGAAACACAGAAATTGCATCGGAATTAAATACAAGAGGCACAATGCCGACTTAGGACTAGAAGACTGACTCTTCCTAATGTCTATGTTTTGAACCATTCCTGTGACACTAGTTATAGATTCCGATGCTTCACTTCACGTTTACTGTATCCCTTGGACCTTCTTAATGACGATGAAACACAGAAATTGCATCGGAATTAAATACAAAAGGCACAATGCCGACTTAAGTACATGAAGACCGACTCTTCCTACTGACTAAGTTTTGAACCATTCCTGTGACACTAGTTATAGATTCCGATGCTTCACTTGAGGTTTACTGTATCCCTTGGACCTTCTTATTGACGATGAAACACAGAAATTGCATCGGAATTTAATACAAAAGGCACAATGCCAACTTAAGTACATGATGACTGACTCTTCTTACTGTCTATGTTTTAACAATTCCTGTGACACTAGTTATAGATTCCGATGCTACACTCCAGGTTTACTGTATCCCTTGGACCTTCTTATTGACGATGAAACACAGAAATTGCATCGGAATTAAATACAAAAGGCACAATGCCGACTTAAGAACAAGAAGCTTGACTGTTCTTACTGACTACGTTTTGAACCAATCCTGTGACACTAGTTATAGATTCCGATGCTTCTCTTCAGGTTTATTGTAACCCTCTGACCTTCTTATTGACGATGAAACACAGAAATTGCATCGGAATAAAATAGAAAAGGCACAATGTCGACTTAAGTACAAGGAGACTGACTCATCTTACTGTCTATCATTTGAACCATTCCTGTGACACTAGTTATAGATTCCGATGCTTCACTTCAGGTTTACTGTATCCCTTGGACCTTGTTATTGACGCTGAAACACAGAAATTGCATCGGAATTAAACACAAAAGGCACAATGCCGACTTAAGTACAAAAATACTGACTCTTCTTACTGACTATGTTTTGAACCATTCCTGTGACACTAGTTATAGATTCCGATGCTTCACTTCAGGTTTACTGTATCCCTCTGACCATCTTATTGACGATGAAACACGGAAATTATTCGTAATTAAATACAAAAGGCACTATGCCGACTTAAGTACAAGAAGACTGACTCTTCCTACTGTCTATGTTTTCAACCATTCCTGTGACACTAGTTATAGATTACGATGCTTCACTTCACGTTTACTGTATCCCTAGGACCTTCTTATTGACGATGAAATACAGAAATTGCATCGGAATTAAATACAAAAGGCACAATGCCGACTTAAGGACAAGAAGACTGACTGATCTTACTGTCTATTCTTTGATCCATTCCTGTGACACTAGTTATAGATTCCGAAGCTTCCCTTCAGATTTGCTGTATCCCTCTGACCATCTTATTGACTATGAAACACGGAAATTGGTCGGAATTAAATACAAAAGGCACTATGCCGATTTAAGTACAAGAAGACTGACTCTTCCTACTGTCTATGCTTTCAACCATTCCTGTGACACTAGTTATAGATTACGTTGCTTCACTTCACGTTTACTGTATCCCTAGGACCTTCTTATTGACGATGAAATACAGAAATTGCATCGGAATTAAATACAAAAGGCACAATGCCGACTTAAGTACAAGGAGGCTGACTCTTCTTACTGTCTATGTTATGAACCATTCCTGTGACACTAGTTATAGATTCCGATGCTTCACTCCAGGTATACTGGATCCCTTGGACCTTCTTACTGACGATGAAACACAGAAATTGCATCGGAATTAAATAGAAAAGGCACAATGCCGACTTAAGTACAAGAAGACTGACTCTTCTTACTGTCTATGTTTTGATCCATTCCTGTGACACTAGTGATAGATTCCGATGCTTCCCTTCAGATTTACTGTATCCCTTGGACCTTCTTATTGACGATGAAACACAGAAATTGCATCGGAATTGAATACAATAGGCACAATGCCGACTTACGTACAAGAAGACTGACTCTTCCTACTGAATATGTTTTCAACCATTTCTGTGACACTAGTTATAGATTACGATGCTTCACTTCACGTTTACTGTATCCCTTGGACCTTCTTATTGACGATGAAACACAGAAATTGCATCGGAATTAAATACAAAAGGCACAATGCCGACTTAAGGACTAGAAGACTGACTCTTCCTAATGTCTATGTTTTGAACCATTCCTGTGACACTAGTTATAGATTCCGATGCTTCACTTCACGTTTACTGTATCCCTTGGACCTTCTTAATGACGATGAAACACAGAAATTGCATCGGAATTAAATGCAAAAGGCACATTGCCGACTTAAGTACATGAAGACCGACTCTTCATACTGACTAAGTTTTGAACCATTCCTGTGACACTAGTTATAGATTCCGATGCTTCACTTGAGGTTTAATGTATCCCTTGGACCTTCTTATTGACGATGAAACACAGAAATTGCATCGGAATTTAATACAAAAGGCACAATGCCAACTTAAGTACAAGAAGCTTGACTGTTCTTACTGACTATGTTTTGAACCAATCCTGTGACACTAGTTATAGATTCCGATGCTTCTCTTCAGGTTTATTGTATCCCTCTGACCATCTTATTGACGATGAAACACAGAAATTGCATCGGAATTAAATAGAAAAGGCACAATGTCGACTTAAGTACAAGGAGACTGACTCATCTTACTGTCTATCTTTTGAACCATTCCTGTGACACTAGTTATAGATTCCGATGCTTCACTTCAGGTTTACTGTATCCCTTGGACCCTTTTATTGACGCTGAAACACAGAAATTGCATCGGAATTAAACACAAAAGGCACAATGCCGACTTAAGTACAAAAATACTGACTCTTCTTACTGACTATGTTTTGAACCATTCCTGTGACACTAGTTATAGATTCCGATGCTTCACTTCAGGTTTACTGTATCCCTCTGACCATCTTATTGACGATGAAACACGGAAATTATTCGGAATTAAATACAAAAGGCACTATGCCGACTTAAGTACAAGAAGACTGACTCTTCCTACTGTCTATGTTTTCAACCATTCCTGTGACACTAGTTATAGATTACGATGCTTCACTTCACGTTTACTGTATCCCTAGGACCTTCTTATTGACGATTAAATACAGAAATTGCATCGGAATTAAATACAAAAGGCACAATGCCGACTTAAGGACAAGAAGACTGACTGATCTTACTGTCTATGTTTTGAACCATTCCTGTGACACTAGTTATAGATTCCGAAGCTACACTCGAGGTATACTGTATCCCTCTGACCTTCTTATTGACGAAGAAACACAGAAATTGCATCGGAATTGAATACAATAGGCCCAATGCCGACTTAAGTACAAGAAGACTGACTCTTCTTACTGTCTATGTTTTAACCATTCCTGTGACACTAGTTATAGATTCCGATGCTACACACCAGGTTTACTGTATTCCTTGGACCTTCTTATTGACGATGAAACACAGAATTTGCATCGGAACTAAATACAAAAGGCACAATGCCGACTTAAGGACAAGAAGACTGACTGTTCTTTCTGACTATGTTTTGAACCAATCCTGTGACACTAGTTATAGATTCCGATGCTTCTCTTCAGGTTTATTGTATCCCTCTGACCTTCTTATTGACGATGAAACACAGAAATTGCATCGGAATTAAATAGAAAAGGCACAATGTCGACATAAGTACAAGGAGACTGACTCATCTTACTGTCTATCTTTTGAACCATTCCTGTGACACTAGTTACAGATTCCGATGCTTCACTTCAGGTTTACTGTATCCCTTGGACCTTGTTATTGACGCTGAAACACAGAAATTGCATCGGAATTAAACACAAAAGGCACAATGCCGACTTAAGTACAAAAATACTGACTCTTCTTACTGACTATGTTTTGAACCATTCCTGTGACACTAGTTATAGATTCCGATGCTTCACTTCAGGTTTACTGTATCCCTCTGACCATCTTATTGACGATGAAACACGGAAATTATTCGGAATAAAATACAAAAGGCACTATGCCGACTTAAGTACAAGAAGACTGACTCTTCCCACTGTCTATGTTTTCAACCATTCCTGTGACACTAGTTATAGATTACGATGCTTCACTTCACGTTTACTGTATCCCTAGGACCTTCTTATTGACGATGAAATACAGAAATTGCATCGGAATTAAATACAAAGGCACAATGCCGACTTAAGGACTAGAAGACTGACTCTTCCTACTGTCTATGTTTTGAACCATTCCTGTGACACTAGTTATAGATTCCGATGCTTCACTTCACGTTTACTGTATCCCTCTGACCTTCTTATTGATGATGAAACACAGAAATTGCATCGGAATTAAATAGAAAAAGCACAATGTCGACTTAAGAACTAGAAGACTGACTCTTCCTAATGTCTATGTTTTGAACCATTCCTGTGACACTAGTTATAGATTCCGATGCTTCACTTCACGTTTACTGTATCCCTTGGACCTTTTTAATGACGATGAGACACAGAAATTGCATCGGAATTAAATACAAAAGGCACAATGCCGACTTAAGTACATGAAGACCGACTCTTCCTACTGACTAAGTTTTGAACCATTCCTGTGACACTAGTTATAGATTCCGATGCTTCACTTGAGGTTTACTGTATCCCTTGGACCTTCTTATTGACGATGAAACACAGAAATTGCATCGGAATTTAATACAAAAGGCACAATGCCAACTTAAGTACCTGATGACTGACTCTTATTACTGTCTATGTTTTAACCATTCCTGTGACACTAGTTATAGATTCCGATGCTACACACCAGGTTTACTGTATCCCTTGGACCTTCTTATTGATGATGAAACACAGAAATTGCATCGGAATTAAATACAAAAGGCACAATGCCGACTTAAGGACAAGAAGACTGACTGTTCTTACTGACTATGTTTTGAACCAATCCTGTGACACTAGTTATAGATTCCGATGCTTCTCTTCAGGTTTATTGTATCCCTCTGACCTTCTTATTGACGATGAAACACAGAAATTGCATCGGAATTAAATAGAAAAGGCACAATGTCGACTTAAGTACAAGGAGACTGACTCATCTTACTGTCTATCTTTTGAACCATTCCTGTGACACTAGTTATAGATTCCGATGCTTCACTTCAGGTTTACTGTATCCCTTGGACCTTGTTATTGACGCTGAAACACAGAAATTGCATCGGAATTAAACACAAAAGGAACAATGCCGACTTAAGTACAAAAATACTGACTCTTCTTACTGACTATGTTTTGAACCATTCCTGTGACACTAGTTATAGATTCCGATGCTTCACTTCAGGTTTACTGTATCCCTCTGACCATCTTATTGTGGATGAAACACGGAAATTGGTCGGAATTAAATACAAAAGGCACTATGCCGACTTAAGTACAAGAAGACTGACTCTTCCTACTGTCTATGTTTTCAACCATTCCTGTGACACTAGTTATAGATTACGATGCTTCACTTCACGTTTACTGTATCCCTAGGACCTTCTTATTGACGATGAAATACAGAAATTGCATCGGAATTAAATACAAAAGGCACAATGCCGACTTAAGGACAAGAAGACTGACTGATCTTACTGTCTATGTTTTGAACCATTCCTGTGACACTAGTTATTGATTCCGAAGCTACACTCGAGGTATACTGTATCCCTCTGACCTTCTTATTGACGAAGAAACACAGAAATTGCATCGGAATTAAATACAAAAGGCTCAATGCCGACTTAAGTACAAGAAGACTGACTCTTCTTACTGATTATGTTTTGAACCATTCCTATGACACTAGTTATAGACTCTGATGCTTCACTTCAGGTTTACTGTATCCCTTGGACCTTCTTATTGACGACGAAACACAGAAATTGCATCGGAATTAAACACAAAATGCACAATGCCGACTTAAGTACAAGAAGACTGCCTGTTCTTACTGACTATGTTTTGAACCATTCCTGTGACACTAGTTATAGATTCCTGTGCTTCACTTTAGGTTTACTGTATCCCTTGGACCTCCTTATTGACGATGAAACACAGAAATTGCATCGGAATTAAATACAAAAGGCACAATGCCGACTTAAGTACAAGAAGACTGGCTCTGCTTACTGACTATGTTTTGAACCATTCCTGTGACACTAATTATAGATTCCGATGCTTCACTGAAGGTTTACTGCATCCCTCTGACCTTCTTATTGACGATGAAACACAGAAATTGCATCGGAATTAAATACAAAAGGCACAATGCCGACTTAAGTACAAGATGACTGACTCATCTTACTGACTATGTTTTTAGCCATTCCTGTGACACTAGTTATAGATTCCGATGATTCACTTCAGGATTACTGTATGCCTTAGGACCTTGTTATTGACGCTGAAACATAGTAATTGCATCGGAATTAAACACAAAAGGCAAAATGCCGACTTAAGTAGAAAATTCTGACTCTTCTTACTGACTATGTTTTGAACCATTCCTGTGACACTAGTTATAGATTGCGATGCTTCACATCAGGTTTGCTGTATCCCTCTGACCATCTTATTGACGATAAAGCACAGAAATTGCATCGGAATCAAATACAAAAGGCACTATGCCGACTTAAGTACAAGAAGACTGACTCTTCTTACTGTCTATGTTTTGATCCATTCCTGTGACACTAGTTATAGATTCTAATGCTTCACTTCAGGTTTACTGTATCCCTTGGACCTTCTTATTGACGATGAAACACAGATATTGCATCGGAATTAAATACAAAAGGCACAATGCCGACTTAAGTACAAGAAGACTGACTCTTCCTACTGTCTATGTTTTGAACCATTCCTGTGACACTAGTTATAGATTCCGATGCTTCACTTCACGTTTACTGTATCCCTTGGACCTTCTTAATGACGATGAAACACAGAAATTGCATCGGAATTAAATACAAAAGGCACAATGCCGACTTAAGTACATGAAGACCGACTCTTCCTACTGACTAAGTTTTGAACGATTCCTGTGACACTAGTTATAGATTCCGATGCTTCACTTGAGGTTTACTCTATCCCTTGGACCTTCTTATTGACGATGAAACACAGAAATTGCATCGCAATTTAATACAAAAAGCACAATGCCATCTTAAGTACATGATGACTGACTCTTCTTACTGTCTATGTTTTAACCATTCCTGTGACACTAGTTATAGATTCCAATGCTACACTCCAGGTTTACTGTATCCCTTGGACCTTCTTATTTACGATGAAACACAGAAATTGCATCGGAATTAAATACAAAAGGCACAATGCCGACTTAAGGACAAGAAGACTGACTGTTCTTACTGACTATGTTTTGAACCAATCCTGTGACACTAGTTATAGATTCCGATGCTTCTCTTCAGGTTTATTGTATCCCTCTGACCGTCTTATTGACGATGAAACACAGAAATTGCATTGGAATTAAATAGAAAAGGCACAATGTCGACTTAAGTACAAGGAGACTGACTCATCTTACTGTCTATCTTTTGAACCATTCCTGTGACACTAGTTATAGATTCCGATGCTTCACCTCAGGTTTACTGAATCCCTTGGACCTTGTTATTGACGCTGAAACACAGAAATTGCATCGGAATTAAACACAAAAGGCACAATGCCGACTTAAGTACAAAAATACTGACTCTCCTTACTGACTATGTTTTGAACCATTCCTGTGACACTAGTTATAGATTCCGATGCTTCACTTCAGGTTTACTGTATCCCTCTGACCATCTTATTGACGATGAAACCCGGAAATTGGTCGGAATTAAATACAAAAGGCACTATGCCGACTTAAGTACAAGAAGACTGACTCTTCTTACTGTCTATGTTTTGAACCATTCCTGTGACACTAGTTATAGATTCCGATGCTTCCCTTCTGATTTACTGTATCCCTTGGACCTTCTTATTGACGATGAAACACAGAAATTGCATCGGAATTAAATACAAAAGGCACAATGCGAACTTAAGTACAAGAAGACTGACTCTTCCTACTGTCTATGTTTTCAATCATTCCTGTGACACTAGTTATAGATTACGATGCCTCACTTCACGTTTACTGTATCCCTTGGACCTTCTTATTGACGATGTAACACAGAAATTGCATCGGAATTAAATACAAAAGGCACAATGCCGACTTAAGTACATGTAGACCGACTCTTCCTACTGACTATGTTTTGAACCATTCGTGTGACACTAGTTATAGATTCCGATGCTTCACTAGAGGTTTACTGTATCCCTTGGACATTCTTATTGACGAAGAAACACAGAAATTGCATCGGAATTAAATAGAAAAGGCACAATGTCGACTTAAGTACAAGGAGGCTGACTCTTCTTACTGTCTATGTTATGAACCATTCCTGTGACACTAGTTATGGATTCCGATGCTTCACTCCAGGTATACTGGATCCCTTGGACCTTCTTATTGACGATGAAACACAGAAATTGCATCGGAATTAAATAGAAAAGGCACAATGCCGACTTAAGTACAAGAAGACTGACTCTTCTTACTGTCTATGTTTTGATAAATTCGTGTGACACTAGTTATAGATTCCGATGCTTCCCTTCAGATTTACTGCATCCCTTGGACCTTCTTATTGACGATGAAACACAGAAATTGCATCGGAATTGAATACAATGGGCACAATGCAGAGTTACGTACAAGAAGACTGACTCTTCCAACAGTATATGTTTTCAACCATTCCTGTGACACTAGTTATAGATTACGATGCTTCACTTCACGTTTACTGTATCCCTTGGACCTTCTTAATGACGATGAAACACAGAAATTGCATCGGAATTAAATACAAAAGGCACAATGCCGACTTAAGTACATGAAGACCGACTCCTCCTACTGACTAAGTTTTGAACCATTCCTGTGACACTAGTTATAGATTCCGATGCTTCACATGAGGTTTACTGTATCCCTTGGACCTTCTTATTGACGATGAAACACAGAAATTGCATCGGAATTTAATACAAAAGGCACAATGCCAACTTAAGTACATGATGACTGACTCTTCTTACTGTCTATGTTTTAACCATTCCTGTGACACTAGTTATAGATTCCGATGCTACACTCCAGGTTTACTGTATCCCTTGGACCTTCTTATTGACAATGAAACACAGAAATTGCATCGGAATTAAATACAAAAGGCACAATGCCGACTTAAGGACAAGAAGACTGACTGTTCTTACATACTATGTTTTGAACCAATCCTGTGACACTAGTTATAGATTCCGATGCTTCTCTTCAGGTTTATTGTATCCCTCTGACCTTCTTATTGACGATGAAACACAGAAATTGCATCGGAATTAAATAGAAAAGGCACAATGTCGACTTAAGTACAAGGAGACTGACTCATCTTACTGTCTATCTTTTGAACCATTCCCGTGACACTAGTTATAGATTCCGATGCTTCACTTCAGGTTTACTGTATCCCTTGGACCTTGCTATTGACGCTCAAACACAGAAATTGCATCGGATTTAAACACAAAAGGCACAATGCCGACTTAAGTACAAAAATACTGACTCTTCTTACTGATTATGTTTTGAACCATTCCTGTGACACTAGTTATAGATTCCGATGCTTCACTTCAGGTTTACTGTATCCCTTGGACCTTCTTATTGACGACGAAACACGGAAATTGGTCGGAATTAAATACAAAAGGCACTATGCCGACTTAAGTACAAGAAGACTGACTCTTCCTACTGTCTATGCTTTCAACCATTCCTGTGACACTAGTTATAGATTACGATGCTTCACTTCACGTTTACTGTATCCCTAGGACCTTCTTATTGACGATGTAATACAGAAATTGCATCGGAATTAAATACAAAAGGCACAATACCGACTTAAGGACAAGAAGACTGACTGATCTTACTGTCTATGTTTTGATCCATTCCTGTGACACTAGTGATAGATTCCAATGCTTCCCTTCAGATTTACTGTATCACTCTGACCATCTTATTGACGATGAAACACGGAAATTGGTCGGAATTAAATACAAAAGGCACTATGCCGACTTAAGTACAAGAAGACTGACTCTTCCTACTGTCTATGTTATGAACCATTCCTGTGACACTAGTTATAGATTCCGATGCTTCACTCCAGGTATACTGGATCCCTTGGACCTTCTTATTGACGATGAAACACAGAAATTGCATCGGAATTAAATGGAAAAGGCACAATGCCGACTTAAGTACAAGAAGACTGACTCTTCTTACTGTCTATGTTTTGATCCATTCCTGTGACACTAGTTATAGATTCCGATGCTTCCCTTCAGATTTACTTTATCCCTTGGACCATCTTATTGACGATGAATCACAGAAATTGCATCGGAATTGAATACAATAGGCACAATGCCGACTTACGTACAAGAAGACTGACTCTTCCTACTGTAAATGTTTTCAACCATTCCTGTGACACTAGTTATAGATTACGATGCTTCACTTCACGTTTACTGTATCCCTTGGACCTTCTTATTGACGATGAAACACAGAAATTGCATCGGAATTAAATACAAAAGGCACAATGCCGACTTAAGGACTAGAAGACTGACTCTTCCTAATGTCTATGTTTTGAACCATTCCTGTGACACTAGTTATAGATTCCGATGCTTCACTTCACGTTTACTGTATCCCTTGGACCTTCTTAATGACGATGAAACACAGAAATTGCATCGGAATTAAATACAAAAGGCACAATGCCGGCTTAAGTACATGAAGATCGACTCTTCCTACTGACTAAGTTTTGAACCATTCCTGTGACACTAGTTATAGATTCCGATGCTTCACTTGAGGTTTACTGTATCCCTTGGACCTTCTTATTGACGATGAAACACAGAAATTGCATCGGAATTTAATACAAAAGGCACAATGCCAAGTTAAGTACATGATGACTGACTCTTCTTACTGTCTATGTTTTAACCATTCCCGTGACACTAGTTATAGATTCCGATGCTACACTCCAGGTTTACTGTATCCCTTGGACCTTCTTATTGACGATGAAACACAGAAATTGCATCGGAATTAAATTCAAAAGGCACAATGCCGACTTAAGGACAAGAAGACTGACTGTTCTTACATACTATGTTTTGAACCAATCCTGTGACACTAGTTATAGATTCCGATGCTTCTCTTCAGGTTTATTGTATCCCTCTGACCTTCTTATTGACGATGAAACAAAGAAATTGCATCGGAATTAAATAGAAAAGGCACAATGTCGACTTAAGTACAAGGAGACTGACTCATCTTACTGTCTATCTTTTGAACCATTCCCGTGACACTAGTTATAGATTCCGATGCTTCACTTCAGGTTTACTGTATCCCTTGGACCTTGCTATTGACGCTGAAACACAGAAATTGCATCGGAATTAAACACAAAAGGCACAATGCCGACTTAAGTACAAAAATACTGACTCTTCTTACTGACTATGTTTTCAACCATTCCTGTGACACTAGTTATAGATTCCGATGCTTCACTTCAGGTTTACTGTATCCCTCTGACCATCTTATTGGCGACGAAACACGGAAATTGGTCGGAATTAAATACAAAAGGCACTATGCCGACATAAGTACAAGAAGACTGACTCTTCCTACTGTCTATGTTTTCAACCATTCCTGTGACACTAGTTATACATTACGATGCTTCACTTCACGTTTACTGTATCCCTAGGACCTTCTTATTGACGATGTAATACAGAAATTGCATCGGAATTAAATACAAAAGGCACAATACCGACTTAAGGACAAGAAGACTGACTGATCTTACTGTCTATGTTTTGATCCATTCCTGTGACACTAGTGATAGATTCCAATGCTTCCCTTCAGATTTACTGTATCACTCTGACCATCTTATTGACGATGAAACACGGAAATTGGTCGGAATTAAATACAAAAGGCACTATGCCGACTTAAGTACAAGAAGACTGACTCTTCCTACTGTCTATGTTTTCAACCATTCCTGTGACACTAGTTATAGATTACGATGCTTCACTTCACGTTTACTATATTCCTAGGACCTTCTTATTGACGATGAAATACAGAAATTGCATCGGAATTAAATACAAAAGGCACAATGCCGACTTAAGTACAAGGAGGCTGACTCTTCTTACTGTCTATGTTATGAACCATTCCTGTGACACTAGTTATAGATTCCGATGCTTCACTCCAGGTATACTGGATCCCTTGGACCTTCTTATTGACGATGAAACACAGAAATTGCATCGGAATTAAATTGAAAAGGCACAATGTCGACTTAAGTACAAGGAGACTGACTCATCTTACTGTCTATCTTTTGAACCATTCCCGTGACACTAGTTATAGATTCCGATGCTTCACTTCAGGTTTACTGTATCCCTTGGACCTTGCTATTGACGCTGAAACACAGAAATTGCATCGGATTTAAACACAAAAGGCACAATGCCGACTTAAGTACAAAAATACTGACTCTTCTTACTGATTATGTTTTGAACCATTCCTGTGACACTAGTTATAGATTCCGATGCTTCACTTCAGGTTTACTGTATCCCTCTGACCATCTTATTGACGACGAAACACGGAAATTGGTCGGAATTAAATACAAAAGGCACTATGCCGACTTAAGTACAAGAAGACTGACTCTTCCTACTGTCTATGTTTTCAACCATTCCTGTGACACTAGTTATAGATTACGATGCTTCACTTCACGTTTACTGTATCCCTAGGACCTTCTTATTGACGATGTAATACAGAAATTGCATCGGAATTAAATACAAAAGGCACAATACCGACTTAAGGACAAGAAGACTGACTGATCTTACTGTCTATGTTTTGATCCATTCCTGTGACACTAGTGATAGATTCCAATGCTTCCCTTCAGATTTACTGTATCACTCTGACCATCTTATTGACGATGAAACACGGAAATTGGTCAGAATTAAATACAAAAGGCACTATGCCGACTTAAGTACAAGAAGACTGACTCTTCCTACTGTCTATGTTTTCAACCATTCCTGTGACACTAGTTATAGATTACGATGCTTCACTTCACGTTTACTATATTCCTAGGACCTTCTTATTGACGATGAAATACAGAAATTGCATCGGAATTAAATACAAAAGGCACAATGCCGACTTAAGTACAAGGAGGCTGACTCTTCTTGCTGTCTATGTTATGAACCATTCCTGTGACACTAGTTATAGATTCCGATGCTTCACTCCAGGTATACTGGATCCCTTGGACCTTCTTATTGACGATGAAACACAGAAATTGCATCGGAATTAAATGGAAAAGGCACAATGCCGACTTAAGTACAAGAAGACTGACTCTTCTTACTGTCTATGTTTTGATCCATTCCTGTGACACTAGTTATAGATTCCGATGCTTCCCTTCAGATTTACTTTATCCCTTGGACCATCTTATTGACGATGAATCACAGAAATTGCATCGGAATTGAATACAATAGGCACAATGCCGACTTACGTACAAGAAGACTGACTCTTCCTACTGAATATGTTTTCAACCATTCCTGTGACACTAGTTATAGATTACGATGCTTCACTTCACGTTTACTGTATCCCTTGGACCTTCTTATTGACGATGAAACACAGAAATTGCATCGGAATTAAATACAAAAGGCACAATGCCGACTTAAGGACTAGAAGACTGACTCTTCCTAATGTCTATGTTTTGAACCATTCCTGTGACACTAGTTATAGATTCCGATGCTTCACTTCACGTTTACTGTATCCCTTGGACCTTCTTAATGACGATGAAACACAGAAATTGCATCGGAATTAAATACAAAAGGCACAATGCCGGCTTAAGTACATGAAGATCGACTCTTCCTACTGACTAAGTTTTGAACCATTCCTGTGACACTAGTTATAGATTCCGATGCTTCACTTGAGGTTTACTGTATCCCTTGGACCTTCTTATTGACGATGAAACACAGAAATTGCATCGGAATTTAATACAAAAGGCACAATGCCAAGTTAAGTACATGATGACTGACTCTTCTTACTGTCTATGTTTTAACCATTCCCGTGACACTAGTTATAGATTCCGATGCTACACTCCAGGTTTACTGTATCCCTTGGACCTTCTTATTGACGATGAAACACAGAAATTGCATCGGAATTAAATTCAAAAGGCACAATGCCGACTTAAGGACAAGAAGACTGACTGTTCTTACATACTATGTTTTGAACCAATCCTGTGACACTAGTTATAGATTCCGATGCTTCTCTTCAGGTTTATTGTATCCCTCTGACCTTCTTATTGACGATGAAACAAAGAAATTGCATCGGAATTAAATAGAAAAGGCACAATGTCGACTTAAGTACAAGGAGACTGACTCATCTTACTGTCTATCTTTTGAACCATTCCCGTGACACTAGTTATAGATTCCGATGCTTCACTTCAGGTTTACTGTATCCCTTGGACCTTGCTATTGACGCTGAAACACAGAAATTGCATCGGAATTAAACACAAAAGGCACAATGCCGACTTAAGTACAAAAATACTGACTCTTCTTACTGACTATGATTTCAACCATTCCTGTGACACTAGTTATAGATTCCGATGCTTCACTTCAGGTTTACTGTATCCCTCTGACCATCTTATTGACGACGAAACACGGAAATTGGTCGGAATTAAATACAAAAGGCACTATGCCGACATAAGTACAAGAAGACTGACTCTTCCTACTGTCTATGTTTTCAACCATTCCTGTGACACTAGTTATACATTACGATGCTTCACTTCACGTTTACTGTATCCCTAGGACCTTCTTATTGACGATGTAATACAGAAATTGCATCGGAATTAAATACAAAAGGCACAATACCGACTTAAGGACAAGAAGACTGACTGATCTTACTGTCTATGTTTTGATCCATTCCTGTGACACTAGTGATGGATTCCAATGCTTCCCTTCAGATTTACTGTATCACTCTGACCATCTTATTGACGATGAAACACGGAAATTGGTCGGAATTAAATACAAAAGGCACTATGCCGACTTAAGTACAAGAAGACTGACTCTTCCTACTGTCTATGTTTTCAACCATTCCTGTGACACTAGTTATAGATTACGATGCTTCACTTCACGTTTACTATATTCCTAGGACCTTCTTATTGACGATGAAATACAGAAATTGCATCGGAATTAAATACAAAAGGCACAATGCCGACTTAAGTACAAGGAGGCTGACTCTTCTTACTGTCTATGTTATGAACCATTCCTGTGACACTAGTTATAGATTCCGATGCTTCACTCCAGGTATACTGGATCCCTTGGACCTTCTTATTGACGATGAAACACAGAAATTGCATCGGAATTAAATAGAAAAGGCACAATGCCGACTTAAGTACAAGAAGACTGACTCTTCTTACTGTCTATGTTTTGATCCATTCCTGTGACACTAGTTATAGATTCCGATGCTTCCCTTCAGATTTACTGTATCCCTTGGACCATCTTGTTGACGATGAAACACAGAAATTGCATCGGAATTGAATACAATAGGCACAATGCCGACTTACGTACAAGAAGACTGACTCTTCCTACTGTATATTTTTTCAACCATTCCTGTGACACTAGTTATAGATTACGATGCTTCACTTCACGTTTACTGTATCCCTTGGACCTTCTTATTGACGATGAAACACAGAAATTGCATCGGAATTAATTACAAAAGGCACAATGCCGACTTAAGGACTAGAAGACTGACTCTTCCTAATGTCTATGTTTTGAACCATTCCTGTGACACTAGTTATAGATTCCGATGCTTCACTTCACGTTTACTGTATCCCTTGGACCTTCTTAATGACGATGAAACACAGAAATTGCATCGGAATTAAATACAAAAGGCACAATGCCGGCTTAAGTACATGAAGATCGACTCTTCCTACTGACTAAGTTTTGAACCATTCCTGTGACACTAGTTATAGATTCCGATGCTTCACTTGAGGTTTACTGTATCCCTTGGACCTTCTTATTGACGATGAAACACAGAAATTGCATCGGAATTTAATACAAAAGGCACAATGCCAAGTTAAGTACATGATGACTGACTCTTCTTACTGTCTATGTTTTAACCATTCCCGTGACACTAGTTATAGATTCCGATGCTACACTCCAGGTTTACTGTATCCCTTGGACCTTCTTATTGACGATGAAACACAGAAATTGCATCGGAATTAAATACAAAAGACACAATGCCGACTTAAGGACAAGAAGACTGACTGTTCTTACTGACTATGCTTTGAACCAATCCTGAGACACTAGTTATAGATTCCGATGCTTCTCTTCAGGTTTATTGTATCCCTCTGACCTTCTTATTGACGATGAAACACAGAAATTGCATCGGAATTAAATAGAAAAGGCACAATGTCGACTTAAGTACAAGGAGACTGACTCATCTTACTGTCTATCTTTTGAACCATTCCTGTGACACTAGTTATAGATTCCGATGCTTCACTTCAGGTTTACTGTATCCCTTGGACCTTGTTATTTACGCTGAAACACAGAAATTGCATCGGAATTAAACACAAAAGGCACAATGCCTACTTAAGTACAAAAATACTGACTCTTCTTACTGACTGTGGTTTGAACCATTCCTGTGACACTAGTTATAGATTCCAATGCTTCACTTCAGGTTTACTGTATCCCTCTGACCATCTTATTGACGATGAAACACGGAAATTATTCGGAATTAAATACAAAAGGCACTATGCCGACTTAAGTACAAGAAGACTGACTCTTCCTACTGTCTATGTTTTCAACCATTCCTGTGACACTAGTTATAGATTACGATGCTTCACTTCACGTTTACTGTATCCCTAGGACCTTCTTATTGACGATGAAATACAGAAATTGCATCGGAATTAAATACAAAAGGCACAATGCCGACTTAAGGACTAGAAGACTGACTCTTCCTAATGTCTATGTTTTGAACCATTCCTGTGACACTAGTTATAGATTCCGATGCTTCACTTCACGTTTACTGTATCCCTTGGACCTTCTTAATGACGATGAAACACAGAAATTGCATCGGAATTAAATACAAAAGGCACAATGCCGACTTAAGGACAAGAAGACTGACTGATCTTACTGTCTATGTTTTGATCCATTCCTGTGACACTAGTGATAGATTCCAATGCTTCCCTTCAGATTTACTGTATCACTCTGACCATCTTATTGACGATGAAACACGGAAATTGGTCGGAATTAAATACAAAAGGCACTATGCCGACTTAAGTACAAGAAGACTGACTCTTCCTACTGTCTATGTTTTCAACCATTCCTGTGACACTAGTTATAGATTACGATGCTTCACTTCACGTTTACTATATTCCTAGGACCTTCTTATTGACGATGAAATACAGAAATTGCATCGGAATTAAATACAAAAGGCACAATGCCGACTTAAGTACAAGGAGGCTGACTCTTCTTACTGTCTATGTTATGAACCATTCCTGTGACACTAGTTATAGATTCCGATGCTTCACTCCAGGTATACTGGATCCCTTGGACCTTCTTATTGACGATGAAACACAGAAATTGCATCGGAATTAAATAGAAAAGGCACAATGCCGACTTAAGTACAAGAAGACTGACTCTTCTTACTGTCTATGTTTTGATCCATTCCTGTGACACTAGTTATAGATTCCGATGCTTCCCTTCAGATTTACTGTATCCCTTGGACCATCTTATTGACGATGAAACACAGAAATTGCATCGGAATTGAATACAATAGGCACAATGCCGACTTACGTACAAGAAGACTGACTCTTCCTACTGTATATGTTTTGAACCATTCCTGTGACACTAGTTATAGATTCCGATGCTTCACTTCACGTTTACTGTATCCCTTGGACCTTCTTATTGACGATGAAACACAGATATTGCATCGGAATTAAATACAAAAGGCACAATGCCGACTTAAGGACTAGAAGACTGACTCTTCCTAATGTCTATGTTTTGAACCATTCCTGTGACACTAGTTATAGATTCCGATGCTTCACTTCACGTTTACTGTATCCCTTGGACCTTCTTAATGACGATGAAACACAGAAATTGCATCGGAATTAAATACAAAAGGCACAATGCCGGCTTAAGTACATGAAGATCGACTCTTCCTACTGACTAAGTTTTGAACCATTCCTGTGACACTAGTTATAGATTCCGATGCTTCACTTGAGGTTTACTGTATCCCTTGGACCTTCTTATTGACGATGAAACACAGAAATTGCATCGGAATTTAATACAATAGGCACAATGCCAAGTTAAGTACATGATGACTGACTCTTCTTACTGTCTATGTTTTAACCATTCCCGTGACACTAGTTATAGATTCCGATGCTTCTCTTCAGGTTTATTGTATCCCTCTGACCTTCTTATTGACGATGAAACAAAGAAATTGCATCGGAATTAAATAGAAAAGGCACAATGTCGACTTAAGTACAAGGAGACTGACTCATCTTACTGTCTATCTTTTGAACCATTCCCGTGACACTAGTTATAGATTCCGATGCTTCACTTCAGGTTTACTGTATCCCTTGGACCTTGCTATTGACGCTGAAACACAGAAATTGCATCGGAATTAAACACAAAAGGCACAATGCCGACTTAAGTACAAAAATACTGACTCTTCTTACTGACTATGTTTTCAACCATTCCTGTGACACTAGTTATAGATTCCGATGCTTCACTTCAGGTTTACTGTATCCCTCTGACCATCTTATTGACGACGAAACACGGAAATTGGTCGGAATTAAATACAAAAGGCACTATGCCGACATAAGTACAAGAAGACTGACTCTTCCTACTGTCTATGTTTTCAACCATTCCTGTGACACTACTTATACATTACGATGCTTCACTTCACGTTTACTGTATCCCTAGGACCTTCTTATTGACGATGTAATACAGAAATTGCATCGGAATTAAATACAAAAGGCACAATACCGACTTAAGGACAAGAAGACTGACTGATCTTACTGTCTATGTTTTGATCCATTCCTGTGACACTAGTGATAGATTCCAATGCTTCCCTTCAGATTTACTGTATCACTCTGACCATCTTATTGACGATGAAACACAGATATTGCATCGGAATTAAATACAAAAGGCACAATGCCGACTTAAGGACTAGAAGACTGACTCTTCCTAATGTCTATGTTTTGAACCATTCCTGTGACACTAGTTATAGATTCCGATGCTTCACTTCACGTTTACTGTATCCCTTGGACCTTCTTAATGACGATGAAACACAGAAATTGCATCGGAATTAAATACAAAAGGCACAATGCCGGCTTAAGTACATGAAGATCGACTCTTCCTACTGACTAAGTTTTGAACCATTCCTGTGACACTAGTTATAGATTCCGATGCTTCACTTGAGGTTTACTGTATCCCTTGGACCTTCTTATTGACGATGAAACACAGAAATTGCATCGGAATTAAATTCAAAAGGCACAATGCCGACTTAAGGACAAGAAGACTGACTGTTCTTACATACTATGTTTTGAACCAATCCTGTGACACTAGTTATAGATTCCGATGCTTCTCTTCAGGTTTATTGTATCCCTCTGACCTTCTTATTGACGATGAAACAAAGAAATTGCATCGGAATTAAATAGAAAAGGCACAATGTCGACTTAAGTACAAGGAGACTGACTCATCTTACTGTCTATCTTTTGAACCATTCCCGTGACACTAGTTATAGATTCCGATGCTTCACTTCAGGTTTACTGTATCCCTTGGACCTTGCTATTGACGCTGAAACACACAAATTGCATCGGAATTAAACACAAAAGGCACAATGCCGACTTAAGTACAAAAATACTGACTCTTCTTACTGACTATGTTTTCAACCATTCCTGTGACACTAGTTATAGATTCCGATGCTTCACTTCAGGTTTACTGTATCCCTCTGACCATCTTATTGACGACGAAACACGGAAATTGGTCGGAATTAAATACAAAAGGCACTATGCCGACATAAGTACAAGAAGACTGACTCTTCCTACTGTCTATGTTTTCAACCATTCCTGTGACACTAGTTATACATTACGATGCTTCACTTCACGTTTACTGTATCCCTAGGACCTTCTTATTGACGATGTAATACAGAAATTGCATCGGAATTAAATACAAAAGGCACAATACCGACTTAAGGACAAGAAGACTGACTGATCTTACTGTCTATGTTTTGATCCATTCCTGTGACACTAGTGATAGATTCCAATGCTTCCCTTCAGATTTACTGTATCACTCTGACCATCTTATTGACGATGAAACACGGAAATTGGTCGGAATTAAATACAAAAGGCACTATGCCGACTTAAGTACAAGAAGACTGACTCTTCCTACTGTCTATGTTTTCAACCATTCCTGTGACACTAGTTATAGATTACGATGCTTCACTTCACGTTTACTATATTCCTAGGACCTTCTTATTGACGATGAAATACAGAAATTGCATCGGAATTAAATACAAAAGGCACAATGCCGACTTAAGTACAAGGAGGCTGACTCTTCTTACTGTCTATGTTATGAACCATTCCTGTGACACTAGTTATAGATTCCGATGCTTCACTCCAGGTATACTGGATCCCTTGGACCTTCTTATTGATGATGAAACACAGAAATTGCATCGGAATTAAATAGAAAAGGCACAATGCCGACTTAAGTACAAGAAGACTGACTCTTCTTACTGTCTATGTTTTGATCCATTCCTGTGACACTAGTTATAGATTCCGATGCTTCCCTTCAGATTTACTGTATCCCTTGGACCATCTTGTTGACGATGAAACACAGAAATTGCATCGGAATTGAATACAATAGGCACAATGCCGACTTACGTACAAGAAGACTGACTCTTCCTACTGTATATTTTTTCAACCATTCCTGTGACACTAGTTATAGATTACGATGCTTCACTTCACGTTTACTGTATCCCTTGGACCTTCTTATTGACGATGAAACACAGAAATTGCATCGGAATTAATTACAAAAGGCACAATGCCGACTTAAGGACTAGAAGACTGACTCTTCCTAATGTCTATGTTTTGAACCATTCCTGTGACACTAGTTATAGATTCCGATGCTTCACTTCACGTTTACTGTATCCCTTGGACCTTCTTAATGACGATGAAACACAGAAATTGCATCGGAATTAAATACAAAAGGCACAATGCCGGCTTAAGTACATGAAGATCGACTCTTCCTACTGACTAAGTTTTGAACCATTCCTGTGACACTAGTTATAGATTCCGATGCTTCACTTGAGGTTTACTGTATCCCTTGGACCTTCTTATTGACGATGAAACACAGAAATTGCATCGGAATTTAATACAAAAGGCACAATGCCAAGTTAAGTACATGATGACTGACTCTTCTTACTGTCTATGTTTTAACCATTCCCGTGACACTAGTTATAGATTCCGATGCTACACTCCAGGTTTACTGTATCCCTTGGACCTTCTTATTGACGATGAAACACAGAAATTGCATCGGAATTAAATACAAAAGACACAATGCCGACTTAAGGACAAGAAGACTGACTGTTCTTACTGACTATGCTTTGAACCAATCCTGAGACACTAGTTATAGATTCCGATGCTTCTCTTCAGGTTTATTGTATCCCTCTGACCTTCTTATTGACGATGAAACACAGAAATTGCATCGGAATTAAATAGAAAAGGCACAATGTCGACTTAAGTACAAGGAGACTGACTCATCTTACTGTCTATCTTTTGAACCATTCCTGTGACACTAGTTATAGATTCCGATGCTTCACTTCAGGTTTACTGTATCCCTTGGACCTTGTTATTTACGCTGAAACACAGAAATTGCATCGGAATTAAACACAAAAGGCACAATGCCGACTTAAGTACAAAAATACTGACTCTTCTTACTGACTGTGGTTTGAACCATTCCTGTGACACTAGTTATAGATTCCGATGCTTCACTTCAGGTTTACTGTATCCCTCTGACCATCTTATTGACGATGAAACACGGAAATTATTCGGAATTAAATACAAAAGGCACTATGCCGACTTAAGTACAAGAAGACTGACTCTTCCTACTGTCTATGTTTTCAACCATTCCTGTGACACTAGTTATAGATTACGATGCTTCACTTCACGTTTACTGTATCCCTAGGACCTTCTTATTGACGATGAAATACAGAAATTGCATCGGAATTAAATACAAAAGGCACAATGCCGACTTAAGGACTAGAAGACTGACTCTTCCTAATGTCTATGTTTTGAACCATTCCTGTGACACTAGTTATAGATTCCGATGCTTCACTTCACGTTTACTGTATCCCTTGGACCTTCTTAATGACGATGAAACACAGAAATTGCATCGGAATTAAATACAAAAGGCACAATGCCGACTTAAGGACAAGAAGACTGACTGATCTTACTGTCTATGTTTTGATCCATTCCTGTGACACTAGTGATAGATTCCAATGCTTCCCTTCAGATTTACTGTATCACTCTGACCATCTTATTGACGATGAAACACGGAAATTGGTCGGAATTAAATACAAAAGGCACTATGCCGACTTAAGTACAAGAAGACTGACTCTTCCTACTGTCTATGTTTTCAACCATTCCTGTGACACTAGTTATAGATTACGATGCTTCACTTCACGTTTACTATATTCCTAGGACCTTCTTATTGACGATGAAATACAGAAATTGCATCGGAATTAAATACAAAAGGCACAATGCCGACTTAAGTACAAGGAGGCTGACTCTTCTTACTGTCTATGTTATGAACCATTCCTGTGACACTAGTTATAGATTCCGATGCTTCACTCCAGGTATACTGGATCCCTTGGACCTTCTTATTGACGATGAAACACAGAAATTGCATCGGAATTAAATAGAAAAGGCACAATGCCGACTTAAGTACAAGAAGACTGACTCTTCTTACTGTCTATGTTTTGATCCATTCCTGTGACACTAGTTATAGATTCCGATGCTTCCCTTCAGATTTACTGTATCCCTTGGACCATCTTATTGACGATGAAACACAGAAATTGCATCGGAATTGAATACAATAGGCACAATGCCGACTTACGTACAAGAAGACTGACTCTTCCTACTGTATATGTTTTGAACCATTCCTGTGACACTAGTTATAGATTCCGATGCTTCACTTCACGTTTACTGTATCCCTTGGACCTTCTTATTGACGATGAAACACAGATATTGCATCGGAATTAAATACAAAAGGCACAATGCCGACTTAAGGACTAGAAGACTGACTCTTCCTAATGTCTATGTTTTGAACCATTCCTGTGACACTAGTTATAGATTCCGATGCTTCACTTCACGTTTACTGTATCCCTTGGACCTTCTTAATGACGATGAAACACAGAAATTGCATCGGAATTAAATACAAAAGGCACAATGCCGGCTTAAGTACATGAAGATCGACTCTTCCTACTGACTAAGTTTTGAACCATTCCTGTGACACTAGTTATAGATTCCGATGCTTCACTTGAGGTTTACTGTATCCCTTGGACCTTCTTATTGACGATGAAACACAGAAATTGCATCGGAATTTAATACAATAGGCACAATGCCAAGTTAAGTACATGATGACTGACTCTTCTTACTGTCTATGTTTTAACCATTCCCGTGACACTAGTTATAGATTCCGATGCTACACTCCAGGTTTACTGTATCCCTTGGACCTTCTTATTGACGACGAAACACAGAAATTGCATCGGAATTAAATACAAAAGACACAATGCCGACTTAAGGACAAGAAGACTGACTGTTCTTACTGACTATGCTTTGAACCAATCCTGTGACACGAGTTATAGATTCCGATGCTTCTCTTCAGGTTTATTGTATCCCTCTGACCTTCTTATTGACGATGAAACACAGAAATTGCATCGGAATGAAATAGAAAAGGCACAATGTCGACTTAAGTACAAGGAGACTGACTCATCTTACTGTCTATCTTTTGAACCATTCCTGTGACACTAGTTATAGATTCCGATGCTTCACTTCAGGTTTACTGTATCCCTTGGACCTTGTTATTGACGCTGAAACACAGAAATTGCATCGGAATTAAACACAAAAGGAACAATGCCGACTTAAGTACAAAAATACTGACTCTTCTTACTGACTATGTTTTGAACCATTCCTGTGACACTAGTTATAGATTCCGATGCTTCACTTCAGGTTTACTGTATCCCTCTGACCATCTTATTGACGATGAAACACGGAAATTGGTCGGAATTAAATACAAAAGGCACTATGCCGACTTAAGTACAAGAAGACTGACTCCTCCTACTGTCTATGTTGTGAACCATTCCTGTGACACTAGTTATAGATTCCGATGCTTCACTCCAGGTATACTGGATCCCTAGGACCTTCTTATTGACGATGAAATACAGAAATTGCATCGGGATTAAATAGAAAAGGCACAATGCCGACTTAAGTACAAGAAGACTGACTCTTCTTACTGACTATGTTTTGAACCATTCCTGTGACACTAGTTATAGATTCCGATGCTTCACTTGAGGTTTACTGTATACCTTGGACCTTCTTATTGACGAAGAAACACAGAAATTGCATCGGAATTAAATACAAAAGGAACAATGCCGCCTTATGTACAAGAAAACTGACTCGTCCTACTCTCTATGTTTTCAACCACTCCTGTGACACTAGTTTTGGATTCCGATGGTTCACTTCAGGTTTTCTGTATCCCTCTGACCATCTTATTGACGATGAAACACAGAAATTTCATCGGAATTAGATACAAAAGTCACAATGCCGACTTAAGTACAAGAAGACTGACTCTTCCTACTGTCTATGCTTTGAACCATTCCTGTGACACTAGTTATAGATTCCGATACTTCACTTCAGATTTACTGTATCCCTCTGACCTTACTGCCGATGAAACACGGAAATTGCATCGGAATTAAATACAAAAGGCACAATGCCGACTTAAGGACAAGAAGACTGACTCTTCTTACTGACTATGTTTTGAACCATTCCTGTGACACTAGTTATAGATTCAGTTGCTTCACTTCAGTATTACTGTTTCCCTTGGACCTTCTTATTGACGATAAAACACAGAAATTGCATCGGAATGAAATACAAGAGGCACAATGCCGACTTAAGTACAAGAAGACTGACTCTTCCTACTGTCTATGTTTTGAACCATTTCTGTGAAACTAGTTATAGAGTCCGATGCTTCACTTCAGGTTTACTGTATCCCTTGGGCCTTCTTATTGACGATGAATCACAGAAATTGTATCGGAATTAAATGCAAAAGGCACAATGCAGAATTAAGTACAAGAAGACTGACTCTTGTTACTGTCTATATTTTGAACCATTCCTGTGACACTAGTTATAGATTCCGATGCTTCACTTCAGGATTACTGTATCCCTTAGGACCTTGTTAATGACGCTGAAACACAGTAATTGCATTGGAATTAAACACAAAAGGCAAAATGCTGACTTAAGTACAAAAATACTGACTCTTCTTACTGACTATGTTTTGAACCATTCCTGTGACACTAGTTATAGATTGCGACGCTTAACATCAGGTTTACGTTAGCCCTCTGACCATCTTATTGACGATGAAGCATAGAAATTGCATGGGAATTAAATACAAAAGGCACTATGCCGACTTAAGTACAAGAAGACTGACTCTTCTTACTGTCCATGTTTGAACCATTCCTGTGACACTAGTTATAGATTCCGATGCTTCACTTCAGGTTTACTGTATCCCTTGGACCTTCTTATTGACGATGAAACACAGAAATTGCATCGGAATTAAATACAAAAGGCACAATGCCGACTTAAGTACAAGAAGAATGACTCTTCCTACTGTCTATGTTTTGAACCATTCCTGTGACACTAGTTATAGATTCCGATGCTTCACTTCACGTTTACTGTATCCCTTGGACCTTCTTAATGACGATGAAACACAGAAATTGCATCGGAATTTAATACAAAAGGCACAATGCCGACTTAAGTACATGAAGACCGACACTTCCTACTGACTAAGTTTTGAACCATTCCTGTGACACTAGTTATAGATTCCGATGCTTCACTTGAGGTTTACTGTATCCTTGGACCTTCTTATTGACGATGAAACACAGAAATTGCATAGGAATTTAATACAAAAGGCACAATGCCGACTTAAGTACATGATGACTGACTCTTCTTACTGTCTGTGTTTTGAACCATTCCTGTGACACTAGTTATAGATTCCGATGCTACACTCCAGGTTTACTGTATCCCCTGGACCTTCTTATTGACGATGGAACACAGAAAGACCATCGGAATTAAGTACAAAGGGCACCATGACGACTTAAGTACAAGAAGATTGACTCTTCCTACAGTCAGTGATTTGAACCATTCCTGTGACACTAGTTATAGAATCCGTTGCTTCACTTCAGGTTTACTCTATCCCTCTGATCTTCTTATTGACGATGAAACACAGAAATTGCATCGGAATTAAATACAAAAGGCACATTGCCGACTTAAGTACAAGAAGACTGACTCCTCTTACTGATTATGTTTTGAACAATTCCTATGACACTAGTTATAGACTCTGATGCTTCACTTCAGGTTTACTGTATCCCTTGGACCTTCTTATTGACGACGAAACACAGAAACTGCATCGGAATTAAACACAAAAGGCACAATGCCGACTTAAGTACAAGAAGACTGACTGTTCTTACTGACTATGTTTTGAACCATTCCTGTGACACTAGTTATAGATTCCGGAGCTTCACTTCAGGTTTACTGTATCCCTTGGACCTTCTTACTGACGATAAAACACAGAAATTGCATCGGAATTATATACAAAAGGCACAATGCCGACTTAAGTACAAGAAGACTGGCCGTTCTTACTGACTATGTTTTGAACCATTCCTGTGACACTAATTATAGATTCCGATGCTTCACTGGAGGTTTACTGTATCCCTCTGACCTTCTTATTGACGATGAAACACAGAAATTGCATCGGAATGAAATACAAGAGGCACATTGCCGACTTAAGTACAAGAAGACTGACTCTTCCTACTGTCTATGTTTTGAACCATTTCTGTGAAACTAGTTATAGAGTCCGATGCTTCACTTCAGGTTTACTGTATCCCTTGGGCATTCTTATTGACGATGAATCACAGAAATTGCATCGGAATTAAATACAAAAGGTACAATGCAGACTTATGTACAAGAAGACTGACTCTTCTTACTGTCTATATTTTGAACCATTCCTGTGACACTAGTTATAGATTCCGATGCTTCACATCAGGATTACTGTATCCCTTAGGACCTTGTTATTGACGCTGAAACACAGTAATTGCATCGGAATTAAACACAAAAGGCAAAATGCCGAATTAAGTACAAAAATACTGACTCTTCTTACTGACTATGTTTTGAACCATTCCTGTGACACTAGTTATAGATTACGATGCTTCACTTCATGTTTACTGTATCCCTTGGACCTTCTTATTGACGATGAAACACTGAAATTGCATCGGAATTAAATACAAAAGGCACAATGTTGACTTAAGTACAAGGAGACTGACTCTTCTTACTGTCTATGTTATGAACCATTCCTGTGACAGTAGTTCGAGATTCCGATGCTTCACTCCAGGTTTACTGGATCCCTTGGACCTTCTTATTGACGATGAAACACAGAAATTGCATCGGAATTAAATAGAAAAGGCACAATGCCGACTTAAGTACAAGAAGACTGACTCTTCTTACTGTCTATGTTTTGATCCATTCCTGTGACACTAGTTATAGATTCCGATGCTTCCCTTCAAATTTACTGTATCCCTTGGACCTTCTTATTGACGATGAAACACAGAATTTGCATCGGAATGAAATACAAGAGGCACAATGCCGACTTAAGTACAAGAAGATTGACTCTTCCTACTGTCTATGTTTTGAACCATTCCTGTGACACTAGTTATAGATTCCGATGCTTCACTTCACGTTTACTGTATTCCTTGGACCTTCATAATGACGATGAAACACAGAAATTGCATCGGAATTAAATACAAAAGGCACAATGCCGACTTAAGTACATGAAGACCGACTCTTCCTACTGACTAAGTTTTGAACCATTCCTGTGACACTAGTTATAGATTCCGATGCTTCACTTGAGGTTTACTGTATCCCTTGGACCTTCTTATTGACGATGAAACACAGAAATTGCATCGGAATTAAATACAAAAGGCACAATGCCGACTTAAGGACAAGAAGACTGACTGTTCTTACTGACTATGTTTTGAACCAATCCTGTGACACTAGTTATAGATTCCGATGCTTCTCTTCAGGTTTATTGTATCCCTCTGACCTTCTTATTGACGATGAAACACAGAAATTGCATCGGAATTAAATAGAAAAGGCACAATGTCGACTTAAGTACAAGGAGACTGACTCATCTTACTGTCTATCTTTTGAACCATTCCTGTGACACTAGTTATAGATTCCGATGCTTCACTTCAGGTTTACTGTATCCCTTGGACCTTGTTATTGACGCTGAAACACAGAAATTGCATCGGAATTAAACACAAAAGGAACAATGCCGACATAAGTACAAAAATACTGACTCTTCTTACTGACTATGTTTTGAACCATTCCTGTGACACTAGTTATAGATTCCGATGCTTCACTTCAGGTTTACTGTATCCTTCTGACCATCTTATTGACGATGAAACACGGAAATTGGTCGGAATTAAATATAAAAGGCACAATGCCGACTTAAGTACAAGAAGACTGACTCTTCCTACTGTCTATGCTTTCAACCATTCCTGTGACACTAGTTATAGATTACGATGCTTCACTTCACGTTTACTGTATCCCTAGGACCTTCTTATTGACGATGAAATACAGAAATTGCATCGGAATTAAATACAAAAGGCACAATGCCGACTTAAGGACAAGAAGACTGACTGATCTTACTGTCTATGTTTTGAACCATTCCTGTGACACTAGTTATAGATTCCGAAGCTACACTCGAGGTATACTGTATCCCTCTGACCTTCTTATTGACGAAGAAACACAGAAATTGCATCGGAATTAAATAGTAAAGGCACAATGTCGACTTAAGTACAAGGAGACTGACTCTTCATACTGTCTATGTTATGAACCATTCCTGTGACACTAGTTATAGATTCCGATGCTTCACTCCAGGTTTACTGGATCCCTTGGACCCTCTTATTGACGATGAAACACAGAAATTGCATCAGGATTAAATAGAAAAGGCACAATGCCGACTTAAGTACAAGAAGACTGACTCTTCTTACTGACTATGTTTTGAACCATTCCTGTGACACTAGTTATAGATTCCGACGCTTCACTTCAGGTTTACTGTATACCTTGGACCTTCTTATTGACGAAGAAACACAGAAATTGCATCGGAATTAAATACAAAAGGAACAATGCCGCCTTATGTACAAGAAGACTGACTCGTCCTACTCTCTATGTTTTGAACCATTCCTGTGACTAGTTTTGGATTCCGATGGTTCACTTCAGGTTTACTGTATTCCTCTGACCTTCTTATTGACGATAAAACACAGAAATTTCATCGGAATTAGATACAAAAGTCACAATGCCGACTTAAGTACAAGAAGACTGACTCTTCCTACTGTCTATGCTTTGAACCATTCCTGTGACGCTAGTTATAGATTCCGATACTTCACTTCAGGTTTACTGTATCCCTCTGATCTTATTGCCGATGAAACACGGAAATTGCATCGGAATTAAATACAAATGGCACAATGCCGACTTAAGGACAAGAAGACTGACTCTTCTTACTGACTATGTTTTGAACCATTCCTGTGACACTAGTTATAGATTCAGTTGCTTCACTTCAGTATTACTGTTTCCCTTGGACCTTCTTATTGACGATAAAACACAAAAATTGCATCGGAATGAAATACAAGAGGCACAATGCTGACTTAAGTACAAGAAGACTGACTCTTCCTACTGTCTATGTTTTGAACCATTTCTGTGAAACTAGTTATAGATTCCGATGCTTCACTTCAGGTTTACTGTATCCCTTGGACCTTCTTATTGACGATGAATCTCAGAAATTGTATCGGAACTAAATGCAAAAGGCACAATGCAGACTTAAGTACAAGAAGAATGACTCTTCCTACTGTCTATGTTTTGAACCATTCCTGTGACACTAGTTATGGATTCCGATGCTTCACTTCACGTTTACTGTATCCCTTGGACCTTCTTAATGACGATGAAACACAGAAATTGCATCGGAATTTAATACAAAAGGCACAATGCCGACTTAAGTACATGAAGACCGACACTTCCTACTGACTAAGTTTTGAACCATTCCTGTGACACTAGTTATAGATTCCGATGCTTCACTTGAGGTTTACTGTATCCCTTGGACCTTCTTATTGACGATGAAACACAGAAATTGCATCGGAATTTAATACAAAAGGCACAATGCCGACTTAAGTACATGATGACTGACTCTTCTTACTGTCTGTGTTTTGAACCATTCCTGTGACACTAGTTATAGATTCCGATGCTACACTCCAGGTTTACTGTATCCCTTGGACCTTCTTATTGACGATGAAACACAGAAATTGCATCGGAATTAAATACAAAAGGCACAATGCCGACTTAAGGACAAGAAGTCTGACTGTTCTTACTGACTATGTTTTGAACCATTCCTGTGACACTAGTTATAGATTCCGATGCTTCACTTCAGGTTTATTGTATCCCTCTGACCTTCTTATTGACGATGAAACACAGAAATTGCATCGGAATTAAATAGAAAAGGCACAATGTCGACTTAAGTACAAGGAGACTGACTCATCTTACTGTCTATGTTTTGAACCATTCCTGTGACACTAGTTATAGATTCCGATGCTTCCCTTCAGATGTACTGTATCCCTTGGACCTTCTTATTGACGATGAAACACAGAAATTGCATCGGAATTAAATACAAAAGGCACATTGCCGACTTAAGTACAAGAAGACTGACTCCTCTTACTGATTATGTTTTGAACAATTCCTATGACACTAGTTATAGACTCTGATGCTTCACTTCAGGTTTACTGTATCCCTTGGACCTTCCTATTGACGACGAAACACAGAAATTGCATCGGAATTAAACAAAAAAGGCACAATGCCGACTTAAGTACAAGAAGACTGACTGTTCTTACTGACTATGTTTTGAACCATTCCTGTGACACTAGTTATTGATTCCGGAGCTTCACTTCAGGTTTACTGTGTCCCTTGGACCTTCCTATTGACGATGAAACACAGAAATCGCATCGGAATTATATACAAAAGGAACAATGCCGACTTAAGTACAAGAAAACTGACTCTACTTACTGACTATGTTTTAAACCATCCCTGTGACACTAGTTATAGATTCCGATGCTTGACTCCAGGTTTACTGTATCCCTTGGACCTTCTTATTGACGATAAAACACAGAAATTGCATCGGAATTAAATACAAAAGGCACAATGCCGACTTAAGTACAAGAAGACTGGCTCTTCTTACTGACTATGTTTTGAACCATTCCTGTGACACTAATTATAGATTCCGATGATTCACTGGAGGTTTACTGTATCCCTCTGACCTTCTTATTGACGATGAAACACAGAAATTGCATCGGAATGAAATACAAGAGGCACAATGCCGACTTAAGTACAAGAAGACTGACTCTTCCTACTGTCTATGTTTTGAACCATTTCTGTGAAACTAGTTATAGAGTCCGATGCTTCAGTTCAGGTTTACTGTATCCCTTGGGCCTTCTTATTGACGATGAATCACAGAAATTGCATCGGAATTAAATACAAAAGGCACAATGCAGACTTATGTACAAGAAGACTGACTCTTCTTACTGTCTATATTTTGAACCATTCCTGTGACACTAGTTATAGATTCCGATGCTTCACTTCAGGATTACTGTATCCCTTAGGACCTTGTTATTGACGCTGAAACACAGTAATTGCATCGGAATTAAACAAAAAAGGCAAAATGCCGAATTAAGTACAAAAATACTGACTCTTCTTACTGACTATGTTTTGAACCATTCCTGTGACACTAGTTATAGATTACGATGCTTCACTTCATGTTTACTGTATCCCTTGGACCTTCTTATTGACGATGAAACACAGAAATTGCATCGGAATTAAATACAAAAGGCACAATGCCGACTTAAGTACATGAAGACAGACTCTTCCTACTGACTATGTTTTGAACCATTCGTGTGACACTAGTTATGGATTCCGATGAATCACTTGAGGTTTACTGTATCCCTTGGACCTTCTTATTGACGGAGAAACACAGAAATTGCATCGGAATTAAATAGAAAAGGCACAATGTCGACTTAAGTACAAGGAGACTGACTCTTCTTACTGTCTATGTTATGAACCATTCCTGTGACAGTAGTTCGAGATTCCGATGCTTCACTCCAGGTTTACTGGATCCCTTGGACCTTCTTATTGACGATGAAACACAGAAATTGCATCGGAATTAAATAGAAAAGGCACAATGCCGACTTAAGTACAAGAAGACTGACTCTTCTTACTGTCTATGTTTTGATCCATTCCTGTGACACTAGTTATAGATTCCGATGCTTCCCTTCAAATTTACTGTATCCCTTGGACCTTCTTATTGACGATGAAACACAGAAATTGCATCGGAATGAAATACAAGAGGCACAATGCCGACATAAGTACAAGAAGACTGACTCTTCCTACTGTCTATGTTTTGAACCATTTCTGTGAAACTAGTTATAGAGTCCGATACTTCACTTCAGGTTTACTGTATCCCTTGGGCCTTCTTATTGACGATGAATCACAGAAATTGCATCGGAATTAATTACAAAATGCACAATGCAGACTTAAGTACAAGAAGACTGACTCTTCTTACTGTCTATGTTTTGAACCATTCCTGTGACACTAGTTATAGATTCCGATGCTTCACTTCAGGTTTACTGTATCCCTTGGACCTTCTTATTGACGATGAAACACAGAAATTGCATCGGAATTAAATACAAAAGGCACAATGCCGACTTAAGTACAAGAAGACTGACTCTTCCTACTGTCTATGTTTTGAACCATTCCTGTGACACTAGTTATAGATTCCGATGCTTCACTTCACGTTTACTGTATTCCTTGGACCTTCATAATGACGATGAAACACAGAAATTGCATCGGAATTAAATACAAAAGGCACAATGCCGACTTAAGTACATGAAGACCGACTCTTCCTACTGACTAATTTTTGAACCATTCCTGTGACACTAGTTATAGATTCCGATGCTTCACTTGAGGTTTACTGTATCCCTTGGACCTTCTTATTGACGATGAAACACAGAAATTGCATCGGAATTTAATACAAAAGGCACAATGCCAACTTAAGTACTTGATGACTCACTCTTCTTACTGTCTATGTTTTAACCATTCCTGTGACACTAGTTATAGATTCCGATGCTACACACCAGGTTTACTGTATCCCTTGGACCTTCTTATTGACGATGAAACACAGAAATTGCATCGGAATTAAATACAAAAGGCACAATGCCGACTTAAGGACAAGAAGACTGACTGTTCTTACTGACTATGTTTTGAACCAATCCTGTGACACTAGTTATAGATTCCGATGCTTCTCTTCAGGTTTATTGTATCCCTCTGACCTTCTTATTGACGATGAAACACAGAAATTGCATCGGAATTAAATAGAAAAGGCACAATGTCGACTTAAGTACAAGGAGACTGACTTATCTTACTGTCTATCTTTTGAACCATTCCTGTGACACTAGTTATAGATTCCGATGCTTCACTTCAGGTTTACTGTATCCCTTGGACCTTGTTATTGACGCTGAAACACAGAAATTGCATCGGAATTAAACACAAAAGGAACAATGCCGACGTAAGTACAAAAATACTGACTCTTCTTACTGACTATGTTTTGAACCATTCCTGTGACACTAGTTATAGATTCCGATGCTTCACTTCAGGTTTACTGTATCCCTCTGACCATCTTATTGACGATGAAACACGGAAATTGGTCGGAATTAAATACAAAAGGCACTATGCCGACTTAAGTACAAGAAGACTGACTCTTCCTACTGTCTATGCTTTCAATCATTCCTGTGACACTAGTTATAGATTACGATGCTTCACTTCACGTTTACTGTATCCCTAGGACCTTCTTATTGACGATGAAATACAGAAATTGCATCGGAATTAAATACAAAAGGCACAATGCCGACTTAAGGACAAGAAGACTGACTGATCTTACTGTCTATGTTTTGAACCATTCCTGTGACACTAGTTATAGATTCCGAAGCTACACTCGAGGTATACTGTATCCCTCTGACCATCTTATTGACGAAGAAACACAGAAATTGCATCGGAATTAAATAGTAAAGGCACAATGTCGACTTAAGTACAAGGAGACTGACTCTTCATACTGTCTATGTTATGAACCATTCCTGTGACACTAGTTATAGATTCCGATGCTTCACTCCAGGTTTACTGGATCCCTTGGACCAACTTATTGACGATGAAACACAGAAATTGCATCGGGATTAAATAGAAAAGGCACAATGCCGACTTAAGTACAAGAAGACTGACTCTTCTTATTTACTATGTTTTGAACCATTCCTGTGACACTAGTTATAGATTCCGACGCTTCACTTCAGGTTTACTGTATACCTTGAACCTTCTTATTGACGAAGAAACACAGAAATTGCATCGGAATTAAATACAAAAGGAACAATGCCGCCTTATGTACAAAAAGACTGGCTCGTCCTACTCTCTATGTTTTGAACCATTCCTGTGACTAGTTTTGGATTCCGATGGTTCACTTCAGGTTAACTGTATCCCTCTGACCTTCTTATTGACGATGAAACACAGAAATTTCATCGGAATTAGATACAAAAGTCACAATGCCGACTTAAGTACAAGAAGACTGACTCTTCCTACTGTCTATGCTTTGAACCATTCCTGTGACACTAGTTATAGATTCCGATACTTCACTTCAGGTTTACTGTATCCCTCTGATCTTATTGCCGATGAAACACGGAAATTGCATCGGAATTAAATACAAAAGGCACAATGCCGACTTAAGGACAAGAAGACTGACTCTTCTTACTGACTATGTTTTGAACCATTCCTGTGACACTAGTTATAGATTCAGTTGCTTCACTTCAGTATTACTGTTTCCCTTGGACCTTCTTATAGACGATAAAACACAGAAATTGCATCGGAATGAAATACAAGAGGCACAATGCCGACTTAAGTACAAGAAGACTAACTCTTCCTACTGTCTATGTTTGAACCATTTCTGTGAAACTAGTTATAGAGTCCGATGCTTCACTTCAGGTTTACTGTATCCCTTGGGCCTTCTTATTGACGATGAATCACAGAAATTGTATCGGAATTAAATGCAAAAGGCACAATGCAGACTTAAGTACAAGAAGACTGACTCTTGTTACTGTCTATATTTTGAACCATTCCTGTGACACTAGTTATAGATTCCGATGCTTCATTTCAGGATTACTGTATCCCTTAGGACCTTGTTAATGACGCTGAAACACAGTAATTGCATTGGAATTAAACACAAAAGGCAAAATGCCGACTTAAGTACAAAAATACTGACTCTTCTTACTGATTATGTTTTGAACCATTCCTGTGACACTAGTTATAGATTGCGACGCTTCACATCAGGTTTACCTTAGCCCTCTGACCATCTTATTGACGATGAAGCATAGAAATTGCATGGGAATTAAATACAAAAGGCACTATGCCGACTTAAGTACAGAAAGACTGACTCTTCTTACTGTCCATGTTTTGAACCATTCCTGTGACACTAGTTATAGATTCCGATGCTTCACTTGAGGTTTACTGTATCCCTTGGACCTTCTTATTGACGATGAAACACAGAAATTCCATCGGAATTAAATACAAAAGGCACAATGCCGACTTAAGTACAAGAAGAATGACTCTTCCTACTGTCTATGTTTTGAACCATTCCTGTGACACTAGTTGTGGATTCCGATGCTTCACTTCACGTTTACTGTATCCCTTGGACCTTCTTAATGACGATGAAACACAGAAATTGCATCGGAATTTAATACAAAAGGCACAATGCCGACTTAAGTACATGAAGACCGACACTTCCTACTGACTAAGTTTTGAACCATTCCTGTGACACTAGTTATAGATTCCAATGCTTCACTTGAGGTTTCCTGTATCCCTTGGACCTTCTTATTGACGATGAAACACAGAAATTGCATCGGAATTTAATACAAAAGGCACAATGCCGACTTAAGTACATGATGACTGACTCTTCTTACTGTCTGAGTTTTGAACCATTCCTGTGACACTAGTTATAGATTCCGATGCTACAATCCAGGTTTACTGTATCCCTTGGACCTTCTTATTGACGATGAAACACAGAAATTGCATCGGAATTAAATACAAAAGGCACAATGCCGACTTAAGGACAAGAAGTCTGACTGTTCTTACTGACAATGTTTTGAACCATTCCTGTGACACTAGTTATAGAATCCGATGCTTCACTTCAGGTTTATTGTATCCCTCTGACCCTCTTATTGACGATGAAAGACAGAAATTGCATCGGAATTAAATAGAAAAGGCACAATGTCGACTTAAGTACAAGGAGACTGACTCATCTTACTGTCTATGTTTTGAACCATTCCTGTGACACTAGTTATAGATTCCGATGCTTCACTTCAGGTTTACTGTATCCCTTGGACCTTGTTATTGACGCTGAAACACAGAAATTGCATTGGAATTAAACACAAAAGGCACAATGCCGACTTAAGAACAAAAATACTGACTCTTCTTACTGACTATGATTTGAACCATTCCTGTGACACTAGTTATAGTTTGCGATGCTTCACTTCAGGTTTACTGTATCCCTCTGACCATCTTATTGACGATGAAACACGGAAATTGCTTCGGAATTAATAACAAAAGGCACAATGCCGACTTAAGTACAAGAAGACTGACTCTTCTTACTGTCTATGCTTTGAACCATGCCTGTGACACTAGTTATAGATTCCGATGCTTCCCTTCAGATGTACTGTATCCCTTGGACCTTCTTATTGACGATGAAACACAGAAATTGCATCGGAATTAAATAGAAACGCCACAATGACTACTTAAGTACAAGATGGCCGACCTTTCTTAGTATCTATGTTTTGAACCATTCCTGAGACACTAGTTATAGGTTCCGAAGCTTCACTTCAGGTTTACTGTATCCCATGGACCTACTTATTGACGATGAAACACAGAAATTGCATCGGAATTAAATAGAAAAGGCACAATGCTGACTTAAGTACAAGAAGACTGCCTCTACTTACTGTCTATGCTTTGAACCATTCCTGTGACACTAGTTATGGATTCTGATGCTTCACTTCAGGTTTACTGTATTCCTTGGACCTTCTCATTGACGATGAATCATAGAAATTGCCTCGGAATTAAATACAAAAGGCACAATACCGCCTTAAGTACAAGAAGACTGACTCTTCTTACTGTCTATGCTTTGAACCATTCCTGTGACCCAAGTTATAGATTCCGATGCTTCACTTGAGGTTTTCTGTATCCCCTGGACCTTCTTATTGACGATGGAACACAGAAAGTCCATCGGAATTAAGTACAAAGGGCACCATGCCGACTTAAGTACAAGAAGATTGACTCTTCCTACAGTCAGTGATTTGAACCATTCCTGTGACACTAGTTATAGAATCCGTTGCTTCACTTCAGGTTTACTCTATCCCTCTGATCTTCTAGTTGACGATGAAACACAGAAATTGCATCGGAATTAAATACAAAAGGCACAATGCCGACTTAAGTACAAGAGGACTGACTCCTCTTACTGATTATGTTTTGAACAATTCCTATGACACTAGTTATAGACTCTGATGCTTCACTTCAGGTTTACTGTATCCCTTGGACCTTCTTATTGACGACGAAACACAGAAATTGCATCGGAATTAAACACATAAGGCACAATGCCGACTTAAGTACAAGAAGACTGACTGTTCTTACTGACAATGTTTTGAACCATTCCTGTGACACTAGTTATAGATTCTGGAGCTTCACTTCAGGTTTACTGTATCCCTTGGACCTTCTTATTGACGATGAAACACAGAAATTGCATCGGAATTATATACAAAAGGAACAATGCCGACTTAAGTACAAGAATACTGACTCTACTTACTGTCTATGTTTTGAACCATCCCTGTGACACTAGTTATAGATTCCGATGCTTGACTCCAGGTTTACTGTATCCCTTGGACCTTCTTATTGACGATGAAACACAGAAATTGAATCGGAATTAAATACAAAAGGCACAATGCCGACTTAAGTACAAGAAGACTGGCTCTTCTTACTGACTATGTTTTGAACCATTCCTGTGACACTAATTATAGATTCCGATGCTTCACTGGAGGTTTACTGTATCCCTCTGACCTTCTTATTGACGATGAAACACAGAAATTGCATCGGAATGAAATACAAGAGGCACAATGCCGACTTAAGTACAAGAAGACTGACTCTTCCTACTGTCTATGTTTTGAACCATTTCTGTGAAACTAGTTATAGAGTGCGATGCTTCACTTCAGGTTTACTGTATCCCTTGGGCCTTCTTATTGACGATGAATCACAGAAATTGCATCGGAATTAAATACAAAAGGCACAATGCAGACTTATGTACAAGAAGACTGACTCTTCTTACTGTCTATATTTTGAACCATTCCTGTGACACTAGTTATAGATCCGATGCTTCACTTCAGGATTACTGTATCCCTTAGGACCTTGTTATTGACGCTGAAACACAGTAATTGCATCGGAATAAAACACAAAAGGCAAAATGCCGAATTAAGTACAAAAATACTGACTCTTCTTACTGACTATGTTTTGAACCACTCCTGTGACACTAGTTATAGATTACGATGCTTCACTTCATGTTTACTGTATCCCTTGGACCTTCTTATTGACGATGAAACACAGAAATTGCATCGGAATTAAATACAAAAGGCACAATGCCGACTTAAGTACATGAAGACCGACTCTTCCTACTGACTATGTTTTGAACCATTCGTGTGACACTAGTTATGGATTCCGATGAATCACTTGAGGTTTACTGTATCCCTTGGACCTTCTTATTGACGAAGAAACACAGAAATTGCATCGGAATTAAATAGAAAAGGCACAATGTCGACTTAAGTACAAGGAGACTGACTCTTCTTACTGTCTATGTTATGAACCATTCCTGTGACAGTAGTTCGAGATTCCGATGCTTCACTCCAGGTTTACTGGATCTCTTGGACCTTCTTATTGACAATGAATCACAGAAATTGCATCGGAATTAAATACAAAAGGCACAATGCAGACTTAAGTACAAGATGACTGACTCTTCTTACTGTCTATGTTTTGAACCATTCCTGTGACACTAGTTATAGATTCCGATGCTTCACTTTAGGTTTACTGTATCCCTTGGACCTTCTTATTGACGATGAAACACAGAAATTGCATCGGAATTAAATACAAAAGGCACAATGCCGACTTAAGTACAAGAAGACTGACTCTTCCTACTGTCTATGTTTTGAACCATTCCTGTGACACTAGTTATAGATTCCGATGCTTCACTTCACGTTTACTGTATTCCTTGGACCTTCATAATGACAATGAAACACAGAAATTGCATCGGAATTAAATACAAAAGGCACAATGCCGACTTAAGTACATGAAGACCGACTCTTCCTACTGACTAAGTTTTGAACCATTCCAGTGACACTAGTTATAGATTCCGATGCTTCACTTGAGGTTTACTGTATCCCTTGGACCTTCTTATTGACGATGAAGCACAGAAATTGCATCGGCATTAAATACAAAAGGCACAATGCCGACTTAAGGACAAGAAGACTGACTGTTCTTACTGACTATGATTTGAACCATTCCTGTGACACTAGTTATAGATTCCGATGCTTCACTTCAGGTTTACTGTATCCCTCTGACCATCTTATTGACGATGAAACACGGAAATTGCATCGGTATTAAATACAAAAGTCACTATGCCGACTTAAGTACAAGAAGACTGACTCTTCTTACTGTCTATATTTTGAACCATTCCTGTGACACTAGTTATAGATCCCGGTGCTTAAATTCAGGTTCACTGAATCCCTCTGACCCTCTTATTGACGAGGAAACACGGAAATTGCATCGGAATTACATAGAAACGCCACAATGCCCACTTATGTACAAGATGACTGACCCTTCTTACTGTCTATGTTTTAAACCATTCCTGTGACACTAGTTATAGATTGCGATGCTTCACTTCAGGTTTACTGTATCCCTCTGACCATCGTATTGACGATGAAACACGGAAATTGCATCGGAATTAAATACAAAAGGCACAATGCCGACTTAAGTACAAGAAGACTGACTCTTATTACTGACTATATTTTGAACCATTCCTGTGACACAAGTTATAGATCCCGGTGCTTAATTTCAGGTTCACTGTATCCCTCTGACCTTCTTATTGACGAGGAAACACAGAAATTGCATCGGAATTACATAGAAACGCCACAATGCCTACTTAAGTACAAGATGACTGACCCTTCTTACTGTCTATGTTTTGAACCATTCCTGTGAGAGTAGTAATAGATTCCGAAGCTTCACTTCAGGTTTACTGTATCCCTTGGTCCTACTTATTGACGATGGAACACAGAAATTGCATCGGAATTAAATAGAAAAGGCACAATGCTGACTTAAGTACAAGAAGACTGACTCTTCTTACTGTCTATGCTTTGAACCATTCCTGTGACACTAGTTATGGATTCTGATGCTTCACTTCAGGTTTACTGTATTCCTTGGACCTTCTTATTGACGATGAATCATAGAAATTGCCTCGGAATTAAATACAAAAGGCACAATACCGCCTTAAGTACAAGAAGACTGAGTCTTCTTACTGTCTATGTTTTGAACCATTCCTGTGACCCTAGTTATAGATTCCGATGCTTCACTTCAGGTTTTCTGTATCCCCTGTACCTTCCTTTTGATGATGGAACACAGAAAGTCCATCGGAATTAAGTACAAAGGGCACCATGCCGACTTAAGTACAAGAAGATTGACTCTTCCTACAGTCAGTGATTTGAACCATTCCTGTGACACTAGTTATAGATTCCGATGCTTCACTTCAGGTTTACTCTATCCCTCTGACCATCCTACTGACGATGAAGCACAGAAATTGCATCGGAATTAAATACAAAAGGCACAATGCCGACTTAAGGACAAGAAGACTGACTGTTCTTACTGACTATGTTTTGAACCATTCCTGTGACACTAGTTATAGATTCCGATGTTTCACTTCAGGTTTATTGTATCCCTCTGACCTTCTTATTTACGATGAAACACAGAAATTGCATCGGAATTAAATAGAAAAGTCACAATGTCGACTTAAGTACAAAGAGACTGACTCATCTTACTGTCTATGATTTGAACCATTCCTGTGACACTAGTTATAGATTCCGATGCTTCACTTCAGGTTTACTGTATCCCTTGGACCTTGTTATTTACGCTGAAACACAGAAATTGCATCGGAATTAAACACAAAAGGCACAATGCCGACTTAAGTACAAAAATACAGACTCTTCTTACTGACTATGTTTTGAACCATTCCTGTGACACTAGTAATAGATTGCGATGCTTCACTTCAGGTTTACTGTATCCCTCTGACCATCTTATTGACGACGAAACACGGAAATTGCATCGGAATTAAATACAAAAGGCACTATGCCGACTTAAGTACAAGAAGACTGACTCTTCTTACTGTCTATGATTTGAACCATCCCTGTGACACTAGTTATAGATTCTGGAGCTTCACTTCAGGTTTACTGTATCCCTTGGACCTTCTTATTGACGGTGAAACACAGAAATTGCATCGGAATTATATACAAAAGGAACAATGCCGACTTAAGTACAAGAATACTGACTCTACTTACTGTCTATGTTTTGAACCATCCCTGTGACACTAGTTATAGATTCCGATGCTTGACTCCAGGTTTACTGTATCCCTTGGACCTTCTTATTGACGATGAAACACAGAAATTGCATCGGAATTAAATACAAAAGGCACAATGCCGACTTAAGTACAAGAAGACTGGCTCTTCTTACTGACTATGTTTTGAACCATTCCTGTGACACTAATTATAGATTCCGATGCTTCACTGGAGGTTTACTGTATCCCTCTGACCTTCTTATTGACGATGAAACACAGAAATTGCATCGGAATGAAATACAAGAGGCACAATGCCGACTTAAGTACAAGAAGACTGACTCTTCCTACTGTCTATGTTTTGAACCATTTCTGTGAAACTAGTTATAGAGTGCGATGCTTCACTTCAGGTTTACTGTATCCCTTGGGCCTTCTTATTGACGATGAATCACAGAAATTGCATCGGAATTAAATACAAAAGGCACAATGCAGACTTATGTACAAGAAGAATGACTCTTCTTACTGTCTATATTTTGAACCATTCCTGTGACACTAGTTATAGATCCGATGCTTCACTTCAGGATTACTGTATCCCTTAGGACCTTGTTATTGACGCTGAAACACAGTAATTGCATCGGAATTAAACACAAAAGGCAAAATGCCGAATTAAGTACAAAAATACTGACTCTTCTTACTGACTATGTTTTGAACCACTCCTGTGACACTAGTTATAGATTACGATGCTTCACTTCATGTTTACTGTATCCCTTGGACCTTCTTATTGACGATGAAACACAGAAATTGCATCGGAATTAAATACAAAAGGCACAATGCCGACTTAAGTACATGAAGACCGACTCTTCCTACTGGCTATGTTTTGAACCATTCGTGTGACACTAGTTATGGATTCCGATGAATCACTTGAGGTTTACTGTATCCCTTGGACCTTCTTATTGACGAAGAAACACAGAAATTGCATCGGAATTAAATAGAAAAGGCACAATGTCGACTTAAGTACAAGGAGACTGACTCTTCTTACTGTCTATGTTATGAACCATTCCTGTGACAGTAGTTCGAGATTCCGATGCTTCACTCCAGGTTTACTGGATCCCTTGGACCTTCTTATTGACGATGGATCACAGAAATTGCATCGGAATTAAATACAAAAGGCACAATGCAGACTTAAGTACAAGAAGACTGACTCTTCTTACTGTCTATGTTTTGAACCATTCCTGTGACACTAGTTATAGATTCCGATGCTTCACTTTAGGTTTACTGTATCCCTTGGACCTTCTTATTGACGATGAAACACAGAAATTGCATCGGAATTAAATACAAAAGGCACAATGCCGACTTAAGTACAAGAAGACTGACTCTTCCTACTGTCTATGTTTTGAACCATTCCTGTGACACTAGTTATAGATTCCGATGCTTCACTTCACGTTTACTGTATTCCTTGGACCTTCATAATGACAATGAAACACAGAAATTGCATCGGAATTAAATACAAAAGGCACAATGCCGACTTAAGTACATGACGACCGACTCTTCCTACTGACTAAGTTTTGAACCATTCCTGTGACACTAGTTATAGATTCCGATGCTTCACTTGAGGTTTACTGTATCCCTTGGACCTTCTTATTGACGATGAAGCACAGAAATTGCATCGGCATTAAATACAAAAGGCACAATGCCGACTTAAGGACAAGAAGACTGACTGTTCTTACTGACTATGATTTGAACCATTCCTGTGACACTAGTTATAGATTCCGATGCTTCACTTCAGGTTTACTGTATCCCTCTGACCATCTTATTGACGATGAAACACGGAAATTGCATCGGTATTAAATACAAAAGGCACTATGCCGACTTAAGTACAAGGAGACTGACTCTTCTTACTGTCCATATTTTGAACCATTCCTGTGACACTAGTTATAGATCCCGGTGCTTAAATTCAGGTTCACTGAATCCCTCTGACCCTCTTATTGACGAGGAAACACGGAAATTGCATCGGAATTACATAGAAACGCCACAATGCCTACTTATGTACAAGATGACTGACCCTTCTTACTGTCTATGTTTTAAACCATTCCTGTGACACTATTTATAGATTGCGATGCTTCACTTCAGGTTTACTGTATCCCTCTGACCATCGTATTGACGATGAAACACGGAAATTGCATCGGAATTAAATACAAAAGGCACAATGCCGACTTAAGTACAAGAAGACTGACTCTTATTACTGACTATATTTTGAACCATTCCTGTGACACTAGTTATAGATCCCGGTGCTTAATTTCAGGTTCACTGTATCCCTCTGACCTTCTTATTGACGAGGAAACACAGAAATTGCATCGGAATTACATAGAAACGCCACAATGCCTACTTAAGTACAAGATGACTGACCCTTCTTACTGTCTATGTTTTGAACCATTCCTGTGAGAGTAGTTATAGATTCCGAAGCTTCACTTCAGGTTTACTGTATCCCTTGGTCCTACTTATTGACGATGAAACACAGAAATTGCATCGGAATTAAATACAAAAGGCACAATGCCGACTTAAGGACAAGAAGACTGACTGTTCTTACTGACTATGTTTTGAACCATTCCTGTGACACTAGTTATAGATTCCGATGTTTCACTTCAGGTTTATTGTATCCCTCTGACCTTCTTATTTACGATGAAACACAGAAATTGCATCGGAATTAAATAGAAAAGGCACAATGTCGACTTAAGTACAAAGAGACTGACTCATCTTACTGTCTATGATTTGAACCATTCCTGTGACACTAGTTATAGATTCCGATGCTTCACTTCAGGTTTACTGTATCCCTTGGACCTTGTTATTGACGCTGAAACACAGAAATTGCATCGGAATTAAACACAAAAGGCACAATGCCGACTTAAGTACAAAAATACAGACTCTTCTTACTGACTATGTTTTGAACCATTCCTGTGACACTAGTAATAGATTGCGATGCTTCACTTCAGGTTTACTGTATCCCTCTGACCATCTTATTGACGATGAAACACGGACATTGCATCGGAATTAAATACATAAGGCACTATGCCGACTTAAGTACAAGAAGACTGACTCTTCTTACTGTCTATGTTTTGAACCATCCCTGTGACACTAGTTATACATTCCGATGCTTCCCTTCAGATTTACTGTATCCCTTGGACCTTCTTATTGACGATGAAACACAAAAATTGCATCGGAATTAAATACAAAAGGCACAATGCCGACTTAAGTACAAGAAGACTGACTCTTCCTACTGTCTATGTTTTCAACCATTCCTGTGACACTAGTTATAGATTACGATGCTTCACTTCACGTTTACTGTATCCCTTGGACCTTCTTATTGACGATGAAACACAGAAATTACATCGGAATTAAATACAAAAGGCACAATGCCGACTTAAGTACAAGAAGACTGACTCTTATTACTGACTATGATTTGAACCATTCCTGTGACACTAGTTATAGATTCCGATGTTTCACTTCAGGTTTATTGTATCCCTCTGACCTTCTTATTTACGATGAAACACAGAAATTGCATCGGAATTAAATAGAAAAGGCACAATGTCGACTTAAGTACAAAGAGACTGACTCATCTTACTGTCTATGATTTGAACCATTCCTGTGACACTAGTTATAGATTCCGATGCTTCACTTCAGGTTTACTGTATCCCTTGGACCTTGTTATTGACGATGAAACACAGAAATTGCATCGGATCAAATAGAAAATTCACAATGCTGACTTAAGTACAAGAAGACTGACTCTTCTTACTGTCTATGCTTTGAACCATTCCTGTGACACTAGTTATGGATTCTGATGCTTCACTTCAGGTTTACTGTAATCCTTGGACCTTCTTATTGACATTGAATCATAGAAATTGCCTCGGAATTAAATACAAAAGGCACAATACCGCCTTAAGTACAAGTAGACTGAGTCTTCTTACTGTCTATGTTTTGAACCATTCCTGTGACCCTAGTTATAGATTCCGATGCTTCACTTCAGGTTTTCTGTATCCCCTGGACCTTCCTATTGACAATGGAACACAGAAAGTCCATCGGAATTAAGTACAAAGGGCACCATGCCGACTTAAGTACAAGAAGATTGACTCTTCCGACTGTCAGTGATTTGAACCATTCCTGTGACACTAGTTATAGATTCCGATGCTTCACTTCAGGTTTACTCTATCCGTCTGACCATCTTATTGACGATGAAGCACAGAAATTGAATCGGAATTAAATACAAAAGGCACAATGCCGACTTAAGTACATGAAGACCGACCCTTCCTACTGATTAAGCTTTGAACCATTCCTGTGACACTAGTTATAGATTCCGATGCTTCACTTGAGGTTTACTGTATCCCTTGGACCTTCTTATTGACGATGAAACACAGAAATTTCATCGGAATTAAATAGAAAAGGCACAATGTCGACTTAAGTACAAGGAGACTGACTCATCTTACTGTCTATGTTTTGAACCATTCCTTTGACACTAGTTACAGATTCCGATGCTTCACTTCAGGTTTACTGTATCCCTTGGACCTTGTTATTGACGCTGAAACACAGAAATTGCATCGGAATTGAACACAAAAGGCACAATGCAGACTTATGTACAAGAAGACTGACTCTTCTTACTGTCTATATTTTGAACCATTCCTGTGACACTAGTTATAGATCCGATGCTTCACTTCAGGATTACTGTATCCCTTAGGACCTTGTTATTGACGCTGAAACACAGTAATTGCATCGGAATTAAACACAAAAGGCAAAATGCCGAATTAAGTACAAAAATACTGACTCTTCTTACTGACTATGTTTTGAACCACTCCTGTGACACTAGTTATAGATTACGATGCTTCACTTCATGTTTACTGTATCCCTTGGACCTTCTTATTGACGATGAAACACAGAAATTGCATCGGAATTAAATACAAAAGGCACAATGCCGACTTAAGTACATGAAGACCGACTCTTCCTACTGACTATGTTTTGAACCATTCGTGTGACACTAGTTATGGATTCCGATGAATCACTTGAGGTTTACTGTATCCCTTGGACATTCTTATTGACGAAGAAACACAGAAATTGCATCGGAATTAAATAGAAAAGGCACAATGTCGACTTAAGTACAAGGAGACTGACTCTTCTTACTGTCTATGTTATGAACCATTCCTGTGACAGTAGTTCGAGATTCCGATGCTTCACTCCAGGTTTACTGGATCCCTTGGACCTTCTTATTGACGATGGATCACAGAAATTGCATCGGAATTAAATACAAAAGGCACAATGCAGACTTAAGTACAAGAAGACTGACTCTTCTTACTGTCTATGTTTTGAACCATTCCTGTGACACTAGTTATAGATTCCGATGCTTCACTTTAGGTTTACTGTATCCCTTGGACCTTCTTATTGACGATGAAACACAGAAATTGCATCGGAATTAAATACAAAAGGCACAATGCCGACTTAAGTACAAGAAGACTGACTCTTCCTACTGTCTATGTTTTGAACCATTCCTGTGACACTAGTTATAGATTCCGATGCTTCACTTCACGTTTACTGTATTCCTTGGACCTTCATAATGACAATGAAACACAGAAATTGCATCGGAATTAAATACAAAAGGCACAATGCCGACTTAAGTACATGAAGACCGACTCTTCCTACTGACTAAGTTTTGAACCATTCCTGTGACACTAGTTATAGATTCCGATGCTTCACTTGAGGTTTACTGTATCCCTTGGACCTTCTTATTGACGATGAAGCACAGAAATTGCATCGGCATTAAATACAAAAGGCACAATGCCGACTTAAGGACAAGAAGACTGACTGTTCTTACTGACTATGATTTGAACCATTCCTGTGACACTAGTTATAGATTCCGATGCTTCACTTCAGGTTTACTGTATCCCTCTGACCATCTTATTGACGATGAAACACGGAAATTGCATCGGTATTAAATACAAAAGGCACTATGCCGACTTAAGTACAAGGAGACTGACTCTTCTTACTGTCTATATTTTGAACCATTCCTGTGACACTAGTTATAGATCCCGGTGCTTAAATTCAGGTTCACTGAATCCCTCTGACCCTCTTATTGACGAGGAAACACGGAAATTGCATCGGAATTACATAGAAACGCCACAATGCCTACTTATGTACAAGATGACTGACCCTTCTTACTGTCTATGTTTTAAACCATTCCTGTGACACTAGTTATAGATTGCGATGCTTCACTTCAGGTTTACTGTATCCCTCTGACCATCGTATTGACGATGAAACACGGAAATTGCATCGGAATTAAATACAAAAGGCACAATGCCGACTTAAGTACAAGAAGACTGACTCTTATTACTGACTATATTTTGAACCATTCCTGTGACACTAGTTATAGATCCCGGTGCTTAATTTCAGGTTCACTGTATCCCTCTGACCTTCTTATTGACGAGGAAACACAGAAATTGCATCGGAATTACATAGAAACGCCACAATGCCTACTTAAGTACAAGATGACTGACCCTTCTTACTGTCTATGTTTTGAACCATTCCTGTGAGAGTAGTTATAGATTCCGAAGCTTCACTTCAGGTTTACTGTATCCCTTGGTCCTACTTATTGACGATGAAACACAGAAATTGCATCGGAATTAAATAGAAAAGGCACAATGCTGACTTAAGTACAAGAAGACTGACTCTTCTTACTGTCTATGCTTTGAACCATTCCTGTGACACTAGTTATGGATTCTGATGCTTCACTTCAGGTTTACTGTATTCCTTGGACCTTCTTATTGACGATGAATCATAGAAATTGCCTCGGAATTAAATACAAAAGGCACAATACCGCCTTAAGTACAAGAAGACTGAGTCTTCTTACTGTCTATGTTTTGAACCATTCCTGTGACCCTAGTTATAGATTCCGATGCTTCACTTCAGGTTTTCTGTATCCCCTGTACCTTCCTATTGATGATGGAACACAGAAAGTCCATCGGAATTAAGTACAAAGGGCACCATGCCGACTTAAGTACAAGAAGATTGACTCTTCCTACAGTCAGTGATTTGAACCATTCCTGTGACACTAGTTATAGATTCCGATGCTTCACTTCAGGTTTACTCTATCCCTCTGACCATCTTACTGACGATGAAGCACAGAAATTGCATCGGAATTAAATACAAAACGCACAATGCCGACTTAAGGACAAGAAGACTGACTGTTCTTACTGACTATGTTTTGAACCATTCCTGTGACACTAGTTATAGATTCCGATGTTTCACTTCAGGTTTATTGTATCCCTCTGACCTTCTTATTTACGATGAAACACAGAAATTGCATCGGAATTAAATAGAAAAGGCACAATGTCGACTTAAGTACAAAGAGACTGACTCATCTTACTGTCTATGATTTGAACCATTCCTGTGACACTAGTTATAGATTCCGATGCTTCACTTCAGGTTTACTGTATCCCTTGGACCTTGTTATTGACGCTGAAACACAGAAATTGCATCGGAATTAAACACAAAAGGCACAATGCCGACTTAAGTACAAAAATACAGACTCTTCTTACTGACTATGTTTTGAACCATTCCTGTGACACTAGTAATAGATTGCGATGCTTCACTTCAGGTTTACTGTATCCCTCTGACCATCTTATTGACGATGAAACACGGAAATTGCATCGGAATTAAATACATAAGGCACTATGCCGACTTAAGTACAAGAAGACTGACTCTTCTTACTGTCTATGTTTTGAACCATCCCTGTGACACTAGTTATAGATTCCGATGCTTCCCTTCAGATTTACTGTATCCCTTGGACCTTCTTATTGACGATGAAACACAAAAATTGCATCGGAATTAAATACAAAAGGCACAATGCCGACTTAAGTACAAGAAGACTGACTCTTCCTACCGTCTATGTTTTCAACCATTTCTGTGACACTAGTTATAGATTACGATGCTTCACTTCACGTTTACTGTATCCCTTGGACCTTCTTATTGACGATGAAACACAGAAATTACATTGGAATTAAATACAAAAGGCACAATGCCGACTTAAGTACAAGAAGACTGACTCTTATTACTGACTATATTTTGAACCATTCCTGGGACACTAGTTATAGATCCCGGTGCTTAAATTCAGGTTCACTGTTTCCCTCTGACCTTCTTATTGACGAGGAAACACTGAAATTGCATCGGAATTACATAGAAACGCCACAATGCCTACTTAAGTACAAGATGACTGACCCTTCTTACTGTCTATGTTTTGAACCATTCCTGTGACACTAGTTATAGATTCCGAAGCTTCACTTCAGGTTTACTGTATCCCTTGGACCTACTTATTGACGATGAAACACAGAAATTGCATCGGATCAAATAGAAAATTCACAATGCAGACTTAAGTACAAGAAGACTGACTCTTCTTACTGTCTATGCTTTGAACCATTCCTGTGACACTAGTTATGGATTCTGATGCTTCACTTCAGGTTTACTGTAATCCTTGGACCTTCTTATTGACGATGAATCATAGAAATTGCCTCGGAATTAAATACAAAAGGCACAATACCGCCTTAAGTACAAGTAGACTGAGTCTTCTTACTGTCTATGTTTTGAACCATTCCTGTGACCCTAGTTATAGATTCCGATGCTTCACTTCAGGTTTTCTGTATCCCCTTGACCTTCCTATTGACAATGGAACACAGAAAGTCCATCGGAATTAAGTACAAAGGGCACCATGCCGACTTAAGTACAAGAAGATTGACTCTTCCGACTGTCAGTGATTTGAACCATTCCTGTGACACTAGTTATAGATTCCGATGCTTCACTTCAGGTTTACTCTATCCGTCTGACCATCTTATTGACGATGAAGCACAGAAATTGAATCGGAATTAAATACAAAAGGCACAATGCCGACTTAAGTACATGAAGACCGACCCTTCCTACTGAATAAGTTTTGAACCATTCCTGTGACACTAGTTATAGATTCCGATGCTTCACTTGAGGTTTACTGTATCCCTTGGACCTTCTTATTGACGATGAAACACAGAAATTTCATCGGAATTAAATAGAAAAGGCACAATGTCGACTTAAGTACAAGGAGACTGACTCATCTTACTGTCTATGTTTTGAACCATTCCTTTGACACTAGTTACAGATTCCGATGCTTCACTTCAGGTTTACTGTATCCCTTGGACCTTGTTATTGACGCTGAAACACAGAAATTGCATCGGAATTGAACACAAAAGGCACAATGCCGACTTAAGTACAAAAATACTGACTCTTCTTAATAACTATGTTTTGAACCATTCCTGTGACACTAGTTATAGATTGCGATGCTTCACTTCAGGATTACTGTATCCCTCTGACCATCTTATTGACGATGAAACACGGAAATTGCATCGAAATTAAATACAAAAGGCACTATGCCGACTTAAGTACAAGAAGACTGACTCTTCTTACTGTCTATGTTTTGAACCATTCCTGTGACACTAGTTATAGATTCCGATGCTTCCCTTCAGATTTACTGTATCCCTTGGACCTTCTTATTGACGATGAAACATAGAAATTGCATCGGAATTAAATACAAAAGGCATAATGCGGACTTAAGTACAAGAAGACTGACTCTTCCTACTGTCAATGTTTTCAACCATTCCTGTGACACTAGTTATAGATTACGATGCTTCACTTCACGTTTACTGTATCCCTTAGACCTTCTTATTGAAGATGAAACACAGAAATTGGATCGGAATTAAATACAAAAGGCACAATGCCGACTTAAGTACATGAAGACCGACTCTTCCTACTGACTATGTTTTGAACCATTCGTGTAACACTAGTTATAGATTCCGATGCTTCACTTGAGGTTTACTGTATCCCTTGGGCCTTCTTATTGACGAAGAAACACAGAAATTGCATCGGAATTAAATAGAAAAGGCACAATGTCGACTTAAGTACAAGGAGGCTGACTCTTCTTACTGTCTATGTTATGAACCATTCCTGTGACACTAGTTATGGATTCCGATGCTTCACTCCAGGTTTACTGGATCCCTTGGACCTTCTTATTGACGATGAAACACAGAAATTGCATCGGAATTAAATACAAAAGGCACAATACCGACTTAAGTACAAGAAGACTGACTCTCCTTACTGTCTATGTTTGATCCATTCCAGTGACACTAGTTATAGATTGCGATGCTTCCCTTCAGATTTACTGTATCCCTTGGACCTTCTTATTGACGATGAAACACAGAAATTGCATCGGAATTAAATACAATAGGCACAATGCCGACTTAAGTACAAGAAGACAGACTCTTCCTACTGTCTATGTTTTCAACCATTCCTGTGACACTAGTTATAGATTACGATGCTTCACTTCACGTTTACTGTATCCCTTGGGCCTTCTTATTGACGAAGAAACACAGAAATTGCATCGGAATTAAATAGAAAAGGCACAATGTCGACTTAAGTACAAGGAGGCTGACTCTTCTTACTGTCTATGTTATGAACCATTCCTGTGACACTAGTTATGGATTCCGATGCTTCACTCCAGGTTTACTGGATCCCTTGGACCTTCTTATTGACGATGAAACACAGAAATTGCATCGGAATTAAATACAAAAGGCACAATACCGACTTAAGTACAAGAAGACTGACTCTCCTTACTGTCTATGTTTGATCCATTCCAGTGACACTAGTTATAGATTGCGATGCTTCCCTTCAGATTTACTGTATCCCTTGGACCTTCTTATTGACGATGAAACACAGATATTGCATCGGAAGTAAATAAAAACGGCAAAATGCCGACTTAAGTACACGAAGCTGACTCTTCTTACCGTCTATGATTTGAACCATTCCTGTGACACTAGTTATAGATTCCGTTGCTACACTCCAGGTTTACTGTATCCCTTGGACCTTCTTATTGACGATGAAACACAGAAATTGCATCGGAATTAAATGCAAAAGGCACAATGCCGACTTAAGGACAAGTAGACTGACTGATCTTACTGTCTATGTTTTGAACCATTCCTGTGACACTAGTTATAGATTCCGAAGCTACACTCCAGGTATGCTGTATCCCTCTGACCTTCTTATTGACGAAGAAACACAGAAATTGCATCGGAATTAAATAGAAAAGGCACAATGTCGACTTAAGTACAAAGAGACTGACTCTAATTGCTGTCTATTTTATGAACCATTCCTGTGACACTAGTTATAGATTCCGATGCTTCACTCCAGGTTTACTGGATCCCTTGGACCTTCTTATTGACGATGAAACACAGAAATTGCATCGGAATTAAATAGAAAAGGCACAATGCCGACTTAAGTACAAGAAGACTGACTCTTCTTACTGACTATGTTTTGAACCATTCCTGTGACACTAGTTATTGTTTCCGATGCTTCATTTCAGGTTTACTGTATACCTTGGACCTTCTTATTGACGATGAAACACAGAAATTGCATCGGAATTAAATACAAAAGAAACAATGCCGCCTTATTTACAAGAAGACTGACTTGTCCTACTCTCTATGTTGTGAACCATTCCTGTGACACTAGTTTTGGATTCCGATGGTTCACTTCAGGTTTACTGTATCCCTCTGACCTTGTTGTTGACGATGAAACACAGAAATTGCATCGGAATTAGATACAAAAGGCACAATGCCGACTTAAGTACAAGAAGACTGACTCTTCCTACTGTCTATGTTTTGAACCATTCCTGTGACACTAGTTTTAGATTCCGATACTTCACTTCAGGTTTACTGTATACCTCTGACCTTATTGCCGATGAAACACAGAAATTGCATCGGAATTAAATACGAAAGGCACAATGCCGACTTAAGGACAAGAAGACTGACTCTTCTTACTGACTATGTTTTGAACCATTCCTGTGACACTAGTTATAGATTCCGATGCTTCACTTCAGTATTACTGTTTCCCTTGGACCTTCTTATTAACGATGAAACACAGAAATTGCATCGGAATGAAATACAAGATTCACAATGCCGACTTAAGTACAAGAAGACTGACTCTTCCTACTGTATATGTTTTGAACCATTTCTGTGAAACTAGTTATAGAGTCCGATGCTTCACTTCAGGTTTACTGTATCTCTTGGGCCTTCTTATTGACGATCAATCACAGAAATTGCATCGGAATTAAATACAAAAGGCACAATGCAGACTTAAATACAAGAAGTCTGACTCTTTTTACTGTCTATATTTTGAACCATTCCTGTGACACTAGTAATAGATTCCGATGCTTCACTTCAGGATTACTGTATCCCTTTGGACCTTGTTATTGACGCTGAAACACAGTAATTGCATCCGAATTAAACACAAAATGCAAAATGCCGACTTAAGTACAAGAAGACTGACTCTTAATACTGTCTATGTTTTCAACCATTCCTGTGACACTAGTTATAGATTACGATGCTTCACTTCACGTTTACTGTATCCCTTGGACCTTCTTATTGAAGATGAAACACAGAAATTGGATCGGAATTAAATACAAAAGGCACAATGCCGACTTAAGTACATGAAGACCGACTCTTCCTACTGACTATGTTTTGAACCATTCGTGTGACACTACTTATAGATTCCGATGCTTCACTTGAGGTTTACTGTATCCCTTGGACCTTCTTATTGACGAAGAAACACAGAAATTGCATCGGAATTAAATAGAAAAGGCACAATGTCGACTTAACTACAAGGAGGCTGACTCTTCTTACTGTCTATGTTATGAACCATTCCTGTGACACTAGTTATGGATTCCGATGCTTCACTCCAGGTTTACTGGATCCCTTGGACCTTCTTATTGACGATGAAACACAGAAATTGCATCGGAATTAAATACAAAAGGCACAATACCGACTTAAGTACAAGAAGACTGACTCTCCTTACTGTCTATGTTTGATCCATTCCTGTGACACTAGTTATAGATTGCGATGCTTCCCTTCAGATTTACTGTATCCCTTGGACCTTCTTATTGACGATGAAACACAGAAATTGCATCGGAATTAAATACAATAGGCACAATGCCGACTTAAGTACAAGAAGACAGACTCTTCCTACTGTCTATGTTTTCAACCATTCCTGTGACACTAGTTATAGATTACGATGCTTCACTTCACGTTTACTGTATCCCTTGGACCTTCTTATTGACGATGAAACACAGAAATTGCATCGGAATTAAATACAAAAGGCACAATGCCGACTTAAGGACTAGAAGACTGACTCTTCTTACTTACTATGTTTTGAACCATTCCTGTGACACTAGTTATTGATTCCGATGCTTCACATCAGGTTTACTGTACCCCTTGGACCTTATTATTGACGATGAAACACAGATATTGCATCGGAAGTAAATAAAAAAGGCAAAATGCCGACTTAAGTACACGAAGCTGACTCTTCTTACCGTCTATGATTTGAACCATTCCTGTGACACTAGTTATAGATTCCGTTGCTACACTCCAGGTTTACTGTATCCCTTGGACCTTCTTATTGACGATGAAACACAGAAATTGCATCGGAATTAAATACAAAAGGCACAATGCCGACTTAAGGACAAGAAGACTGACTGATCTTACTGTCTATGTTTTGAACCATTCCTGTGACACTAGTTATAGATTCCGAAGCTACACTCCAGGTATGCTGTATCCCTCTGACCTTCTTATTGACGAAGAAACACAGAAATTGCATCGGAATTAAATAGAAAAGGCACAATGTCGACTTAAGTACAAAGAGACTGACTCTAATTACTGTCTATGTTATGAACCATTCCTGTGACACTAGTTATAGATTCCGATGCTTCACTCCAGGTTTACTGGATCCCTTGGACCTTCTTATTGACGATGAAACACAGAAATTGCATCGGAATTAAATAGAAAAGGCACAATGCCGACTTAAGTACAAGAAGACTGACCCTTCTTACTGAATATGTTTTGAACCATTCCTGTGACACTAGTTATTGTTTCCGATGCTTCATTTCAGGTTTACTGTATACCTTGGACCTTCTTATTGACGATGATACACAGAAATTGCATCGGAATTAAATACAAAAGGAACAATGCCGCCTTATTTACAAGAAGACTGACTTGTCCTACTCTCTATGTTTTGAACCATTCCTGTGACACTAGTTTTGGATTCCGATGGTTCACTTCAGGTTTACTGTATCCCTCTGACCTTGTTGTTGACGATGAAACACAGAAATTGCATCGGAATTAGATACAAAAGGCACAATGCCGACTTAAGTACAAGAAGACTGACTCTTCCTACTGTCTATGATTTGAACCATTCCTGTGACACTAGTTTTAGATTCCGATACTTCACTTCAGGTTTACTGTATACCTCTGACCTTATTGCCGATGAAACACAGAAATTGCATCGGAATTAAATACAAAAGGCACAATGCCGACTTAAGGACAAGAAGACTGACTCTTCTTACTGAATATGTTTTGAACCATTCCTGTGACACTAGTTATAGATTCCGATGCTTCACTTCAGTATTACTGTTTCCCTTGGACCTTCTTATTGACGATGAAACACAGAAATTGCATCGGAATGAAATACAAGATTCACAATGCCGAATTAAGTACAAGAAGACTGACTCTTCCTACTGTATATGTTTTGAACCATTTCTGTGAAACTAGTTATAGAGTCCGATGCTTCACTTCAGGTTTACTGTATCTCTTGGGCCTTCTTATTGACGATCAATCACAGAAATTGCATCATAATTAAATACAAAAGGCACAATGCAGACTTAAATACAAGAAGTCTGACTCTTTTTACTGTCTATATTTTGAACTATTCCTGTGACACTAGTAATAGATTCCGATGCTTCACTTCAGGATTACTGTATCCCTTAGGACCTTGTTATTGACGCTGAAACACAGTAATTGCATCCGAATTAAACACAAAATGCAAAATGCCGACTTAAGTATAAAAATACTGACTCTTCTTACTGACTATGTTTTGAACCATTCCTGTGACACTAGTTATAGATTGCGATGCTTCACATCAGGTTTACTGTATCCCTCTGACCATCGTATTGACGATGAAGCACAGAAATTGCATCGGAATTAAATACAAAAGGCACTATGCCGACTTAAGTACAAGATGACTGACTCTTCTTACTGTCTATGTTTTGAACCATTCCTGTGACACTAGTTATAGATTCCGATGCTACCCTTCAGATTTACTGTATCCCTTGGACCTTCTTATTGACGATGAAACATAGAAATTGCATCGGAATTAAATACAAAAGGCACAATGCGGACTTAAGTACAAGAAGACTGACTCTTCCTACTGTCAATGTTTTCAACCATTCCTGTGACACCAGTTATAGATTACGATGCTTCACTTCACGTTTACTGTATCCCTTAGACCTTCTTATTGAAGATGAAACACAGAAATTGGATCGGAATTAAATACAAAAGGCACAATGCCGACTTAAGTACATGAAGACCGACTCTTCCTACTGACTATGTTTTGAACCATTCGTGTGACACTAGTTATAGATTCCGATGCTTCACTTGAGGTTTACTGTATCCCTTGGACCTTCTTATTGACGAAGAAACACAGAAATTGCATCGGAATTAAATAGAAAAGGCACAATGTCGACTTAAGTACAAGGAGGCAGACTCTTCTTACTGTCTATGTTATGAACCATTCCTGTGACACTAGTTATGGATTCCGATGCTTCACTCCAGGTTTACTGGATCCCTTGGACCTTCTTATTGACGATGAAACACAGAAATTGCATCGGAATTAAATACAAAAGGCACAATACCGACTTAAGTACAAGAAGACTGACTCTCCTTACTGTCTATGTTTGATCCATTCCTGTGACACTAGTTATAGATTGCGATGCTTCCCTTCAGATTTACTGTATCCCTTGGACCTTCTTATTGACGATGAAACACAGAAATTCCATCGGAATTAAATACAAATGGCACAATGCCGACTTAAGGACTAGAAGACTGACTCTTCTTACTTACTATGTTTTGAACCATTCCTGTGACACTAGTTATTGATTCCGATGCTTCACTTCAGGTTTACTGTACCCCTTGGACCTTATTATTGACGATGAAACACAGATATTGCATCGGAAGTAAATAAAAAAGGCAAAATGCCGACTTAAGTACACGAAGCTGACTCTTCTTACCGTCTATGATTTGAACCATTCCTGTGACACTAGTTATAGATTCCGTTGCTACACTCCAGGTTTACTGTATCCCTTGGACCTTCTTATTGACGATGAAACACAGAAATTGCATCGGAATTAAATGCAAAAGGCACAATGCCGACTTAAGGACAAGAAGACTGACTGATCTTACTGTCTATGATTTGAACCATTCCTGTGACACTAGTTATAGATTCCGAAGCTACACTCCAGGTATGCTGTATCCCTCTGACCTTCTTATTGACGAAGAAACACAGAAATTGCATCGGAATTAAATAGAAAAGGCACAATGTCGACTTAAGTACAAAGAGACTGACTCTAATTACTGTCTATGTTATGAACCATTCCTGTGACACTAGTTATAGATTGCGATGCTTCACATCAGGTTTACTGTATCCCTCTGACCATCGTATTGACGATGAAGCACAGAAATTGCATCGGAATTAAATACAAAAGGCACTATGCCGACTTAAGTACAAGATGACTGACTCTTCTTACTGTCTATGTTTTGAACCATTCCTGTGACACTAGTTATAGATTCCGATGCTACCCTTCAGATTTACTGTATCCCTTGGACCTTCTTATTGACGATGAAACATAGAAATTGCATCGGAATTAAATACAAAAGGCACAATGCGGACTTAAGAACAAGAAGACTGACTCTTCCTACTGTCAATGTTTTCAACCATTCCTGTGACACTAGTTATAGATTACGATGCTTCACTTCACGTTTACTGTATCCCTTAGACCTTCTTATTGAAGATGAAACACAGAAATTGGATCGGAATTAAATACAAAAGGCACAATGCCGACTTAAGTACATGAAGACCGACTCTTCCTACTGACTATGTTTTGAACCATTCGTGTGACACTAGTTATAGATTCCGATGCTTCACTTGAGGTTTACTGTATCCCTTGGACCTTCTTATTGACGAAGAAACACAGAAATTGCATCGGAATTAAATAGAAAAGGCACAATGTCGACTTAAGTACAAGGAGGCAGACTCTTCTTACTGTCTATGTTATGAACCATTCCTGTGACACTAGTTATGGATTCCGATGCTTCACTCCAGGTTTACTGGATCCCTTGGACCTTCTTATTGACGATCAAACACAGAAATTGCATCGGAATTAAATACAAAAGGCACAATACCGACTTAAGTACAAGAAGACTGACTCTCCTTACTGTCTATGTTTGATCCATTCCTGTGACACTAGTTATAGGTTGCGATGCTTCCCTTCAGATTTACTGTATCCCTTGGACCTTCTTATTGACGATGAAACACAGAAATTGCATCGGAATTAAATACAAATGGCACAATGCCGACTTAAGGACTAGAAGACTGACTCTTCTTACTTACTATGTTTTGAACCATTCCTGTGACACTAGTTATTGATTCCGATGCTTCACTTCAGGTTTACTGTACCCCTTGGACCTTATTATTGACGATGAAACACAGATATTGCATCGGAAGTAAATAAAAAAGGCAAAATGCCGACTTAAGTACACGAAGCTGACTCTTCTTACCGTCTATGATTTGAACCATTCCTGTGACACTAGTTATAGATTCCGTTGCTACACTCCAGGTTTACTGTATCCCTTGGACCTTCTTATTGACGATGAAACACAGAAATTGCATCGGAATTAAATGCAAAAGGCACAATGCCGACTTAAGGACAAGAAGACTGACTGATCTTACTGTCTATGATTTGAACCATTCCTGTGACACTAGTTATAGATTCCGAAGCTACACTCCAGGTATGCTGTATCCCTCTGACCTTCTTATTGACGAAGAAACACAGAAATTGCATCGGAATTAAATAGAAAAGGCACAATGTCGACTTAAGTACAAAGAGACTGACTCTAATTACTGTCTATGTTATGAACCATTCCTGTGACACTAGTTATAGATTCCGATGCTTCACTCCAGGTTTACTGGATCCCTTGGACCTTCTTATTGACGATGAAACACAGAAATTGCATCGGAATTAAATAGAAAAGGCACAATGCCGACTTAAGTACAAGAAGACTGACTCTTCTTACTGACTATGTTTTGAACCATTCCTGTGACACTAGTTATTGTTTCCGATGCTTCATTTCAGGTTTACTGTATACCTTGGACCTTCTTATTGACGATGAAACACAGAAATTGCATCGGAATTAAATACAAAAGGAACAATGCCGCCTTATTTACAAGAAGACTGACTTGTCCTACTCTCTATGTTTTGAACCATTCCTGTGACACTAGTTTTGGATTCCGATGGTTCACTTCAGGTTTACTGTATCCCTCTGACCTTGTTGTTGACGATGAAACACAGAAATTGCATCGGAATTAGATACAAAAGGCACAATGCCGACTTAAGTACAAGAAGACTGACTCTTCCTACTGTCTATGTTTTGAACCATTCCTGTGACACTAGTTTTAGATTCCGATACTTCACTTCAGGTTTACTGTATACCTCTGACCTTATTGCCGATGAAACACAGAAATTGCATCGGAATTAAATACAAAAGGCACAATGCCGACTTAAGGACAAGAAGACTGACTCTTCTTACTGACTATGTTTTGAAACATTCCTGTGACACTAGTTATAGATTCCGATGCTTCACTTCAGTATTACTGTTTCCCTTGGACCTTCTTATTAACGATGAAACACAGAAATTGCATCGGAATGAAATACAAGATTCACAATGCCGACTTAAGTACAAGAAGACTGACTCTTCCTACTGTATATGTTTTGAACCATTTCTGTGAAACTAGTTATAGAGTCCGATGCTTCACTTCAGGTTTACTGTATCTCTTGGGCCTTCTTATTGACGATCAATCACAGAAATTGCATCGGAATTAAATACAAAAGGCACAATGCAGACTTAAATACAAGAAGTCTGACTCTTTTTACTGTCTATAATTTGAACCATTCCTGTGACACTAGTAATAGATTCCGATGCTTCACTTCAGGATTACTGTATCCCTTTGGACCTTGTTATTGACGCTGAAACACAGTAATTGCATCCGAATTAAACACAAAATGCAAAATGCCGACTTAAGTACAAGAAGACTGACTCTTCCTACTGTCTATGTTTTCAACCATTCCTGTGACACTAGTTATAGATTACGATGCTTCACTTCACGTTTACTGTATCCCTTGGACCTTCTTATTGAAGATGAAACACAGAAATTGGATCGGAATTAAATACAAAAGGCACAATGCCGACTTAAGTACATGAAGACCGACTCTTCCTACTGACTCTGTTTTGAACCATTCGTGTGACACTACTTATAGATTCCGATGCTTCACTTGAGGTTTACTGTATCCCTTGGACCTTCTTATTGACGACGAAACACAGAAATTGCATCGGAATTAAATAGAAAAGGCACAATGTCGACTTAAGTACAAGGAGGCTGACTCTTCTTACTGTCTATGTTATGAACCATTCCTGTGACACTAGTTATGGATTCCGATGCTTCACTCCAGGTTTACTGGATCCCTTGGACCTTCTTATTGACGATGAAACACAGAAATTGCATCGGAATTAAATACAAAAGGCACAATACCGACTTAAGTACAAGAAGACTGACTCTCCTTACTGTCTATGTTTGATCCATTCCTGTGACACTAGTTATAGATTGCGATGCTTCCCTTCAGATTTACTGTATCCCTTGGACCTTCTTATTGACGATGAAACACAGAAATTGCATCGGAATTAAATACAATAGGCACAATGCCGACTTAAGTACAAGAAGACAGACTCTTCCTACTGTCTATGTTTTCAACCATTCCTGTGACACTAGTTATAGATTACGAAGCTTCACTTCACGTTTACTGTATCCCTTGGACCTTCTTATTGACGATGAAACACAGAAATTGCATCGGAATTAAATACAAAAGGCACAATGCCGACTTAAGGACTAGAAGACTGACTCTTCTTACTTACTATGTTTTGAACCATTCCTGTGACACTAGTTATTGATTCCGATGCTTCACATCAGGTTTACTGTACCCCTTGGACCTTATTATTGACGATGAAACACAGATATTGCATCGGAAGTAAATAAAAAAGGCAAAATGCCGACTTAAGTACACGAAGCTGACTCTTCTTACCGTCTATGATTTGAACCATTCCTGTGACACTAGTTATAGATTCCGTTGCTACACTCCAGGTTTACTGTATCCCTTGGACCTTCTTATTGACGATGAAACACAGAAATTGCATCGGAATTAAATACAAAAGGCACAATGCCGACTTAAGGACAAGAAGACTGACTGATCTTACTGTCTATGTTTTGAACCATTCCTGTGACACTAGTTATAGATTCCGAAGCTACACTCCAGGTATGCTGTATCCCTCTGACCTTCTTATTGACGAAGAAACACAGAAATTGCATCGGAATTAAATAGAAAAGGCACAATGTCGACTTAAGTACAAAGAGACTGACTCTAATTACTGTCTATGTTATGAACCATTCCTGTGACACTAGTTATAGATTCCGATGCTTCACTCCAGGTTTACTGGATCCCTTGGACCTTCTTATTGACGATGAAACACAGAAATTGCATCGGAATTAAATAGAAAAGGCACAATGCCGACTTAAGTACAAGAAGACTGACTCTTCTTACTGAATATGTTTTGAACCATTCCTGTGACACTAGTTATTGTTTCCGATGCTTCATTTCAGGTTTACTGTATACCTTGGACCTTCTTATTGACGATGAAACACAGAAATTGCATCGGAATTAAATACAAAAGGAACAATGCCGCCTTATTTACAAGAAGACTGACTTGTCCTACTCTCTATGTTTTGAACCATTCCTGTGACACTAGTTTTGGATTCCGATGGTTCACTTCAGGTTTACTGTATCCCTCTGACCTTGTTGTTGACGATGAAACACAGAAATTGCATCGGAATTAGATACAAAAGGCACAATGCCGACTTAAGTACAAGAAGACTGACTCTTCCTACTGTCTATGATTTGAACCATTCCTGTGACACTAGTTTTAGATTCCGATACTTCACTTCAGGTTTACTGTATACCTCTGACCTTATTGCCGATGAAACACAGAAATTGCATCGGAATTAAATACAAAAGGCACAATGCCGACTTAAGGACAAGAAGACTGACTCTTCTTACTGAATATGTTTTGAACCATTCCTGTGACACTAGTTATAGATTCCGATGCTTCACTTCAGTATTACTGTTTCCCTTGGACCTTCTTATTGACGATGAAACACAGAAATTGCATCGGAATGAAATACAAGATTCACAATGCCGACTTAAGTACAAGAAGACTGACTCTTCCTACTGTATATGTTTTGAACCATTTCTGTGAAACTAGTTATAGAGTCCGATGCTTCACTTCAGGTTTACTGTATCTCTTGGGCCTTCTTATTGACGATCAATCACAGAAATTGCATCGGAATTAAATACAAAAGGCACAATGCAGACTTAAATACAAGAAGTCTGACTCTTTTTACTGTCTATATTTTGAACTATTCCTGTGACACTAGTAATAGATTCCGATGCTTCACTTCAGGATTACTGTATCCCTTAGGACCTTGTTATTGACGCTGAAACACAGTAATTGCATCCGAATTAAACACAAAATGCAAAATGCCGACTTAAGTACAAAAATACTGACTCTTCTTACTGACTATGTTTTGAACCATTCCTGTGACACTAGTTATAGATTGCGATGCTTCACATCAGGTTTACTGTATCCCTCTGACCATCTTATTGACGATGAAGCACAGAAATTGCATCGGAATTAAATACAAAAGGCACTATGCCGACTTAAGTACAAGATGACTGACTCTTCTTACTGTCTATGTTTTGAACCATTCCTGTGACACTAGTTATAGATTCCGATGCTTCACTTCAGGTTTACTGTATCCCTTGGACCTTCTTATTGACGATGAAACAAAGAAATTGCATCGGAATTAAATACAAAAGGCACAATGCCGACTTAAGTACAAGAAGACTGACTCTTATTACTGTCTATGTTTGAACCATTCCTGTGACACTAGTTATAGATTCCGATGCTTCACTTCACGTTTACTGTATCCCTTGGACCTTCTTAATGACGATGAAACACAGAAATTACATCGGAATTAAATACAAAAGGCACAATGCCGACTTAAGTACATGAAGACCGACTCTTTCAACTGACTAAGTTTTGAACCATTCCTGTGACACTAGTTATAGATTCCGATGCTTCACTTGAGGTTTACTGTATCCCTTGGACCTTCTTATTGACGATGAAGCACAGAATTTGCATCGGAATTTAATACAAAAGGCACAATGCCGACTTAAGTACATGATGACTGACTCTTCTTACTGTCTATGTTTTGAACCATTCCTGTGACACTAGTTATAGATTCCGATGCTACACTCCAGGTTTACTGTATCTCTTGGACCTTTTTATTGACGATGAAACACAGAAATTGCATCGGAATTAAATACAAAAGGCACAAACCCGACTTAAGGACAAGAAGACTGACTGTTCTTACTGACTATGTTTTGAACCATTCCTGTGACACTAGTTATAGATTCCGATGCTTCACTTCAGGTTTATTGTATCCCTCTGACCTTCTTATTGACGATGAAACACAGAAATTGCATCGGAATTAAATAGAAAAGGCACAATGTCGACTTAAGTACAAGGAGACTGACTCATCTTAATGTCTATGTTTTGAACCATTCCTGTGACACTAGTTATAGATTCCGATGCTTCACTTCAGGTTTACTGTATCCCTTGGACCTTGTTATTGACGCTCAAACACAGAAATTGCATCGGAATTAAACACAAAAGGCACAATGCCGACTTAAGTACAAAAATACTGACTCTTCTTACTGACTATGTTTTGAACCATTCCTGTGACACTAGTTATAGATTGCGATGCTTCACTTCAGGTTTACTGTATCCCTCTGACCATCTAATTGACGATGAAACACGGAAATTGCATCGGCATTAAATACAAAAGGCACTATGAAGACTTAAGTACAAGAAGACTGACTCTTCTTACTGTCTATGTTATGAACCATTCCTGTGACACTAGTTATAGATTCCGATGCTACACTCTAGGTGTACTGTATCCCTTGGACTTTCTTATTGACGATGAAACACAGAAATTGCATCGGAATTAAATACAAAAGGCACAATGCCGACTTAAGTACAAGAAGACTGACTCTTCCTACTGTCTATGTTTTGAACCATTTCTGTGAAACTAGTTATAGAGTCCGATGCTTCACTTCAGGTTTACTGTATCCCTTGGGCCTTCTTATTGACGATGAATCACAGATATTGCATCGGAATTAAATACAAAAGGCACAATACAGAATTAAGTGCAAGAAGACTGACTCTTCTTACTGTCTATATTTTGATCCATTCCTGTGACACTAGTTATAGATTCCGATGCTTCACTTCAGGATTACTGTATCCCTTAGGACCTTGTTATTGACGCTGAAACACAGTAATTGCAACGGAATTAAACACAAAAGGCAAAATGCCGACTTAAGTACAAAAATACTGACTCTTCTTACGGACTATGTTTTGAACCATTCCTGTGACACTAGTTATAGATTGCGATGCTTCACATCAGGTTTACTGTATCCCTCTGACCATCTTATTGACGACGAAGCACAGAAATTGCATTGGAATTAAATACAAAAGGCACTATGCCGACTTAAGTACAAGAAGACTGACTCATCTTACTGTCTATGTTTTGAACCATTCCTGTGACACTAGTTATAGATTCTGATGCTTCCCTTCAGATTTACTGTATCCCTTGGACCTTCTTATTGACGATGAAACACAGAAATTGCATCGGAATTAAATACAAAAGGCACAATGCCGACTTAAGTACAAGAAGACTGACTCTTCCTACTGTCTATGTTTTCAACCATTCCTGTGACACTAGTTATAGATTACGATGCTTCACTTCACGTTTACTGTATCCCTTGGACCTTCTTATTGACGATGAAACACAGAAATTGCATCGGAATTAAATACAAAAGGCACAATGCCGACTTAAGTACATGAAGACCGACTCTTCCTACTGACTATGTTTTGAACCATTCGTGTGACACTAGTTATAGATCCCGATGCTTCACTTGAGGTTTACTGTATCCCTTGGACCTTCTAATTATCGAAGAAACACAGAAATTGCATCGGAATTAAATAGAAAAGGCACAATGCCGACTTAAGTACACGTTGACTGACTCTTCTTACTGTCTATGTTTTGAACCAATCCTGTGACACTAGTTATAGATTCCGAAGCTACACTCCAGGTATACCGTATTCCTCTGACCTTCTTATTGACGAAGAAACACAGAAATTGCATCGGAATTAAATAGAAAAGGCACAATGTCGACTTAAGTACAAGGAGACTGACTCTTCTTACTGTCTATGTTATGAACCATTCCTGTGACACTAGTTATAGATTCCGATGCTTCACACCAAGGTTACTGGATCCCTTGGACCTTCTTATTGACGATGAAACACAGAAATTGGATCGGAATTAAATACAATAGGCACAATGCCGACTTAAGTACAAGAAGACTGACTCTTCCTACTGTCTATGTTTTGAACCATTCCTGTGACACTAGTTATAGATTCCGATGCTTCACGTCAGTATTATTGTTTCCCTTGGACCTTCTTATTGACGATGAAACACAGAAATTGCATCAGAATGAAATACAAGAGGCTCAATGCCGACTTAAGTTCACGAAGACTGACTCTTCCTACTGTATCTGTTTTGAACCATTTTTGTGAAACTAGTTATAGAGTCCGATGCTTCACTTCAGGTTTACTGTATCCCTTGGGCCTTCTTATTGACGATGAATCACAGAAATTGCATCGGAATTAAATACAAAAGGCACAATGCAGACTTAAGTACAAGAAGACTGACTCTTCTTACTGTCTATATTTTGAACCATTCCTGTGACACTAGTTATAGATTCCGATGCTTCACTTCAGGTTTACTGTATCCCTTGGACCTTGTTATTGACGCTGAAACACAGAAATTGCATCGGAATGAAACACAAGAGGCACAATGCCGACTGAAGTACAAGAAGACTGACTCTTCCTACTGTCTATGTTTTCAACCATTCCTGTGACACTAGTTATAGATTACGATGCTTCACTTCACGTTTACTGTATCCCTTGGACCTTCTTATTGTCGATGAAACACAGAAATTGCATCGGAATTAAATACAAAAGGGACAATGCCGACTTAAGTACATGAAGACCGACTCTTTCTACTGACTATGATTTGAACCATTCCTGTGACACTAGTTATAGATTCCGATGCTTCACTTGAGGCTTACTGTATCCCTTGGACCTTCTTATTGACGATGAAACACAGAAATTGCATCGGAATTTAATACAAAAGGCACAATGCCGACTTAAGTACAAGATGACTGACTCTTCTTACTGTCTATGATTTGAACCATTCCTGTGACACTAGTTATAGATTCCGATGCTACACTCCAGGTTTACTGTAACCCTTGGACCTTCTTATTGACGATGAAACGCAGAAATTGCATCGGAATTAAATACAAAAGGCACAATGCCGACTTAAGGACAAGAAGACTGACTGATCTTACTGTCTATGTTTTGAACCATTCCTGTGACACTAGTTATAGATTCCGAAGCTACACTCCAGGTATGCTGTATCCCTCTGACCTTCTTATTGACGAAGAAACACAGAAATTGCATCGGAATCAAATAGAAAAGGCACAATGTCGACTTAAGTACAAAGAGACTGACTCTTCTTACTGTCTATGTTATGAACCATTCCTGTGACACTAGTTATAGATTCCGATGCTTCACTCCAGGTTTACTGGATCCCTTGGACCTTCTTATTGACGATGAAACACAGAAATTGCATCGGAATTAAATAGAAAAGGCACAATGCCGACTTAAGTACAAGAAGACTGACTCTTCTTACTGACTATGTTTTGAACCATTCCTGTGACACTAGTTATGGATTCCGATGCTACACTCCAGGTTTACTGTAACCCTTGGACCTTCTTATTGACGATGAAACACAGAAATTGCATCGGAATTAAATACAAAAGGCACAATGCCGACTTAAGGACAAGAAGACTGACTGATCTTACTGTCTATGTTTTGAACCATTCCTGTGACACTAGTTATAGATTCCGATGCTACTCTCCAGGTTTACTGTAACCCTTGGACCTTCTTATTGACGATGAAAAACAGAAATTGCATCGGAATTAAATACAAAAGGCACAATACCGACTAAGGACAAGAAGACTGACTCTTCTTACTCACTATGTTTTGAACCATTCCTGTGACACTAGTTATAGATTCCGATGCTTCACTTCAGTATTACTGTTTCCCTTGGACCTTCTTATTGACGATGAAACACAGAAATTGCATCGGAATGAAATACAAGATTCACAATGGCGACTTAAGTACAAGAAGGCTGACTCTTCCTACTGTATATGTTTTGAACCATTTCTGTGAAACTAGTTATAGAGTCCGATGCTTCACTTCAGGTTTACTGTATCTCTTGGGCCTTCTTATTGACGATCAATCACAGAAATTGCATCGGAATTAAATACAAAAGGCACAATGCAGACTTAAATACAAGAAGACTGACTCTTTTTACTGTCTATATTTTGAACCATTCCTGTGACACTAGTAATAGATTCCGATGCTTCACTTCAGGATTACTGTATCCCTTAGGACCTTGTTATTGACGCTGAAACACAGTAATTGCATCGGAATTAAACACAAAATGCAAAATGCCGACTTAAGTACAAAAATACTGACTCTTCTTACTGACTATGTTTTGAACCATTCCTGTGACACTAGTTATAGATTGCGATGCTTCACATCAGGTTTACTGTATCCCTCTGACCATCTTATTGACGATGAAGCACAGAAATTGCATCGGAATTAAATACAAAAGGCACTATGCCGACTTAAGTACAAGATGACTGACTCTTCTTACTGTCTATGTTTTGAACCATTCCTGTGACACTAGTTATAGATTCCGATGCTTCACTTCAGGTTTACTGTATCCCTTGGACCTTCTTATTGACGATGAAACAAAGAAATTGCATCGGAATTAAATACAAAGGGCACAATGCCGACTTAAGTACAAGAAGACTGACTCTTCCTACTGTCTATGTTTGAACCATTCCTGTGACACTAGTTATAGATTCCGATGCTTCACGTTTACTGTATCCCTTGGACCTTCTTAATGACGATAAAACACAGAAATTACATCGGAATGAAATACAAAAGGCACAATGCCGACTTAAGTACATGAAGACCGACTCTTCCTACTGACTAAGTTTTGAACCATTCCTGTGACACTAGTTATAGATTCCGATGCTTCACTTGAGGTTTACTGTATCCCTTGGACCTTCTTATTGAGATATGCACAGAATTTGCATCGGAATTTAATACAAAAGGCACAATGCCGACTTAAGTACATGATGACTGACTCTTCTTACTGTCTATGTTTTGAACCATTCCTGTGAGACTAGTTATAGATTCCGATGCTACACTCCAGGTTTACTGTATCACTTGGACCTTTTTATTGACGATGAAACACAGAAATTGCATCGGAATTAAATACAAAAGGCACAATCCCGACTTAAGGACAAGAAGACTGACTGTTCTTACTGACTATGTTTTGAACCATTCCTGTGACACTAGTTATAGATTGCGATGCTTCACATCAGGTTTACTGTATCCCTCTGACCATCTTATTGACGATGAAGCACAGAAATTGCATCGGAATTAAATACAAAAGGCACTATGCCGACTTAAGTACAAGATGACTGACTCTTCTTACTGTCTATGTTTTGAACCATTCCTGTGACACTAGGTATAGATTCCGATGCTTCACTTCAGGTTTACTGTATCCCTTGGACCTTCTTATTGACGATGAAACAAAGAAATTGCATCGGAATTAAATACAAAGGGCACAATGCCGACTTAAGTACAAGAAGACTGATTCTTCCTACTCTCTATGTTTGAACCATTCCTGTGACACTAGTTATAGATTGCGATGCTTCACTTCAGGTTTACCGTATCCCTCTGACCATCTTATTGACGATGAAACACGGAAATTGCATCGGCATTAAATACAAAACGCACTATGCCGACTTAAGTACAAGAAGACTGACTCTTCTTACTGTCTATGTTTTGAACCATTCCTGTGACACTAGTTATAGATTCCGATCTTTCCCTTCAGATTTACTGTATCCCTTGGACCTTCTTATTGACGATGAAACACAGAAATTGCATCGGAATTAAATACAAAAGGCACAATGCAGACTTAAGTACAAGAAGACTGACTCTTCCAACTGTCTATGTTTTCAACCATTCCTGTGACACTAGTTATAGATTACGATGCTTCACTTCACGTTTACTGTATCCCTTGGACTTGCTGAATGACGATGAAACACAGAAATTGCATCGGAATTAAATACAAAAGGCACAATGCCGACTTAAGTACATGAAGACCGACTCCTCCTACTGACTATGTTTTGAACCATTCGTGTGACACTAGTTATAGATTCCGATGCTACACTTGAGGTTTACTGTATCCCTTGGACCATCTTATTGACGATGAAAAACAGAAATTGTATCTGAATTTAATACAAAAGGTACAATGCCGAATTAAGTACAAGATGACTGACTCTTCTTACTGTCAATGTTTTGAACCATTCCTGTGACACTAGTTATAGATTCCGATGCTACACTCTAGGTGTACTGTATCCCTTGGACTTTCTTATTGACGATGATACACAGAAATTGCATCGGAATTAAATACAAAAGGCACAATGCCGACTTAAGTACAAGAAGACTGACTCTTCCTACTGTCTATGTTTTGAACCATTTCTGTGAAACTAGTTATAGAGTCCGATGCTTCACTTCAGGTTTACTGTATCCCTAGGGCCTTCTTATTGACGATGAATCACAGAAATTGCATCGGAATTAAATACAAAAGGCACAATACAGACTTAAGTACAAGAAGACTGACTCTTCTTACTGTCTATATTTTGAACCATTCCTGTGACACTAGTTATAGATTCCGATGCTTCACTTCAGGATTACTGTATCCCTTAGGACCTTGTTATTGACGCTGAAACACAGTAATTGCAACGGAATTAAACACAAAAGGCAAAATGCCTACTTAAGTACAAAAATACTGACTCTTCTTACTGACTATGTTTTGAACCATTCCTGTGACACTAGTTATAGATTGCGATGCTTCACATCAGGTTTACTGTATCCCTCTGACCATCTTATTGACGACGAAGCACAGAAATTGCATTGGAATTAAATACAAAAGGCACTATGCCGACTTAAGGACAAGAAGACTGACTCATCTTACTGTCTATGTTTTGAACCATTCCTGTGACACTAGTTATAGATTCTGATGCTTCCCTTCAGATTTACTGTATCCCTTGGACCTTCTTATTGACGATGAAACACAGAAATTGCATCGGAATTAAATACAAAAGGCACAATGCCGACTTAAGTACAAGAAGACTGACTCTTCCTACTGTCTATGTTTTCAACCATTCCTGTGACACTAGTTATAGATTACGATGCTTCACTTCACGTTTACTGTATCCCTTGGACCTTCTTATTGACGATGAAACACAGAAATTGCATCGGAATTAAATACAAAAGGCACAATGCCGACTTAAGTACATGAAGACCGACTCTTCCTACTGACTATGTTTTGAACCATTCGTGTGACACTAGTTATAGATCCCGATGCTTCACTTGAGGTTTACTGTATCCCTTGGACCTTCTAATTATCGAAGAAACACAGAAATTGCATCGGAATTAAATAGAAAAGGCACAATGTCGACTTAAATACTAGGAGTCTGACTCTTCTTACTGTCTATGTTATGAACCATTCCTGTGACACTAGTTATAGATTCCGATGCTTCACTTCAGGTTTACTGTATCCCTTGGACCTTCTTATTGACGATGAAACACAGAAATTGCATCGGAATTTAATACAAAAGGCACAATGCCGACTTAAGTACACGTTGACTGACTCTTCTTACTGTCTATGTTTTGAACCAATCCTGTGACACTAGTTATAGATTCCGAAGCTACACTCCAGGTATACCGTATTCCTCTGACCTACTTATTGACGAAGAAACACAGAAATTGCATCGGAATTAAATAGAAAAGGCACAATGTCGACTTAAGTACAAGGAGACTGACTCTTCTTACTGTCTATGTTATGAACCATTCCTGTGACACTAGTTATAGATTCCGATGCTTCACACCAAGGTTACTGGATCCCTTGGACCTTCTTATTGACGATGAAACACAGAAATTGGATCGGAATTAAATACAAAAGGCACAATGCAGACTTAAGTACAAGAATACTGACTCTTCTTACTGTCTATATTTTGAACCATTCCTGTGACACTAGTTATAGATTCCGATTCTTCAATTCAGGTTTACAGTATCCCTTGCACCTTCCTATTGCCAATGAAACACAGCAATTGCATCGGGATTAAACACAATAGGCACAATGCCGACTTAAGTACAAGAAGACTGACTCTTCCTACTGTCTATGATTTGAACCATTCCTGTGACACTAGTTATAGATTCCGATGCTTCACGTCAGTATTATTGTTTCCCTTGGACCTTCTTATTGACGATGAAACACAGAAATTGCATCAGAATGAAATACAAGAGGCTCAATGCCGACTTAAGTACACGAAGACTGACTCTTCCTACTGTATATGTTTTGAACCATTTTTGTGAAACTAGTTATAGAGTCCGATGCTTCACTTCAGGTTTACTGTATCCCTTGGGCCTTCTTATTGACGATGAATCACAGAAATTTCATCGGAATTAAATACAAAAGGCACAATGCAGACTTTAGTACAAGAAGACTGACTCTTCTTACTGTCTATATTTTGAACCATTCCTGTGACACTAGTTATAGATTCCGATGCTTCACTTCAGGTTTACTGTATCCCTTGGACCTTGTTATTGACGCTGAAACACAGAAATTGCATCGGAATGAAACACAAAAGGCACAATGCCGACTGAAGTACAAGAAGACTGACTCTTCCTACTGTCTATGTTTTCAACCATTCCTGTGACACTAGTTATAGATTACGATGCTTCACTTCACGTTTACTGTATCCCTTGGACCTTCTTATTGTCGATGAAACACAGAAATTGCATCGGAATTAAATACAAAAAGCACAATGCCGACTTAAGTACATGAAGACCGACTCTTTCTACTGACTATGTTTTGAACCATTCCTGTGACACTAGTTATAGATTCCGATGCTTCACTTGAGGCTTACTGTATCCCTTGGACCTTCTTATTGACGATGAAACACAGAAATTGCATCGGAATTTAATACAAAAGGCACAATGCCGACTTAAGTACAAGATGACTGACTCTTCTTACTGTCTATGATTTGAACCATTCCTGTGACACTAGTTATAGATTCCGATGCTACACTCCAGGTTTACTGTAACCCTTGGACCTTCTTATTGACGATGAAACACAGAAATTGCATCGGAATTAAATACAAAAGGCACAATGCCGACTTAAGGACAAGAAGACTGACTGATCTTACTGTCTATGTTTTGAACCATTCCTGTGACACTAGTTATAGATTCCGAAGCTACACTCCAGGTATGCTGTATCCCTCTGACTTCTTATTGACGAAGAAACACAGAAATTGCATCGGAATCAAATAGAAAAGGCACAATGTCGACTTAAGTACAAAGAGACTGACTCTTCTTACTGTCTATGTTATGAACCATTCCTGTGACACTAGTTATAGATTCCGATGCTTCACTCCAGGTTTACTGGATCCCTTGGACCTTCTTATTGACGATGAAACACAGAAATTGCATCGGAATTAAATAGAAAAGGCACAATGCCGACTTAAGTACAAGAAGACTGACTCTTCTTACTGACTATGTTTTGAACCATTCCTGTGACACTAGTTATAGATTCCGATGCTACACTCCAGGTTTACTGTAACCCTTGGACCTTCTGATTGACGATGAAACACAGAAATTGCATCGGAATTAAATACAAAAGGCACAATGCCGAATTAAGGACAAGAAGACTGACTGATCTTACTGTCTATGTTTTGAACCATTCCTGTGACACTAGTTATAGATTCCGATGCTACACTCCAGGTTTACTGTAACCCTTGGACCTTCTTATTGACGATGAAAAACAGAAATTGCATCGGAATTAAATACAAAAGGCACAATCCCGACTTAAGGACAAGAAGACTGACTGTTCTTACTGACTATGTTTTGAACCATTCCTGTGACACTAGTTATAGATTGCGATGCTTCACATCAGGTTTACTGTATCCCTCTGACCATCTTATTGACGATGAAGCACAGAAATTGCATCGGAATTAAATACAAAAGGCACTATGCCGACCTAAGTACAAGATGACTGACTCTTCTTACTGTCTATGTTTTGAACCATTCCTGTGACACTAGGTATAGATTCCGATGCTTCACTTCAGGTTTACTGTATCCCTCTGACCATCTTATTGACGATGAAAAACGGAAATTGCATCGGCATTAAATACAAAACGCACTATGCCGACTTAAGTACAAGAAGACTGACTCTTCTTACTGTCTATGTTTTGAACCATTCCTGTGACACTAGTTATAGATTCCGATCTTTCCCTTCAGATTTACTGTATCCCTTGGACCTTCTTATTGACGATGAAACACAGAAATTGCATCGGAATTAAATACAAAAGGCACAATCCCGACTTAAGGACAAGAAGACTGACTGTTCTTACTGACTATGTTTTGAACCATTCCTGTGACACTAGTTATAGATTGCGATGCTTCACATCAGGTTTACTGTATCCCTCTGACCATCTTATTGACGATGAAACAAAGAAATTGCATCGGAATTAAATACAAAGGGCACAATGCCGACTTAAGTACAAGAAGACTGACTCTTCCAACTGTCTATGTTTGAACCATTCCTGTGACACAAGTTATAGATTGCGATGCTTCACTTCAGGTTTACCGTATCCCTCTGACCATCTTATTGACGATGAAAAACGGAAATTGCATCGGCATTAAATACAAAACGCACTATGCCGACTTAAGTACAAGAAGACTGACTCTTCTTACTGTCTATGTTTTGAACCATTCCTGTGACACTAGTTATAGATTCCGATCTTTCCCTTCAGATTTACTGTATCCCTTGGACCTTCTTATTGACGATGAAACACAGAAATTGCATCGGAATTAAATACAAAAGGCACAATGCAGACTTAAGTACAAGAAGACTGACTCTTCCAACTGTCTATGTTTTCAACCATTCCTGTGACACTAGTTATAGATTACGATGCTTCACTTCACGTTTACTGTATCCCTTGGACCTTCTGAATGACGATGAAACACAGAAATTGCATCGGAATTAAATACAAAAGGCACAATGCCGACTTAAGTACATGAAGACCGACTCCTCCTACTGACTATGTTTTGAACCATTCGTGTGACACTAGTTATAGATTCCGATGCTTCACTTGAGGTTTACTGTATCCCTTGGACCATCTTATTGACGATGAAACACAGAAATTGCATCTGAATTTAATACAAAAGGTACAATGCCGAATTAAGTACAAGATGACTGACTCTTCTTACTGTCTATGTTTTGAACCATTCCTGTGACACTAGTTATAGATTCCGATGCTACACTCTAGGTGTACTGTATCCCTTGGACTTTCTTATTGACGATGAAACACAGAAATTGCATCGGAATTAAATACAAAAGGCACAATGCCGACTTAAGTACAAGAAGACTGACTCTTCCTACTGTCTATGTTTTGAACCATTTCTGTGAAACTAGTTATAGAGTCCGATGCTTCACTTCAGGTTTACTGTATCCCTTGGGCCTTCTTATTGACGATGAATCACAGAAATTGCATCGGAATTAAATACAAAAGGCACAATGCAGACTTAAGTACAAGAAGACTGACTCTTCTTACTGTCTATATTTTGAACCATTCCTGTGACACTAGTTATAGATTCCGATGCTTCACTTCAGGATTACTGTATCCCTTAGGACCTTGTTATTGACGCTGAAACACAGTAATTGCAACGGAATTAAACACAAAAGGCAAAATGCCGACTTAAGTCCAAAAATACTGACTCTTCCTACTGACTATGTTTTGAACCATTCCTGTGACACTAGTTATAGATTGCGATGCTTCACATCAGGTTTACTGTATCCCTCTGACCATCTTATTGACGACGAAGCACAGAAATTGCATTGGAATTAAATACAAAAGGCACTACGCCGACTTAAGTACAAGAAGACTGACTCATCTTACTGTCTATGTTTTGAACCATTCCTGTGACACTAGTTATAGATTCCGATGCTTCACTTCATGATTACTGTATCCCTTAGGACCTTGTTATTGACGCTAAAACACAGTAATTGCAACGGAATTAAACACAAAAGGCAAAATGCCGACTTAAGTACAAAAATACTGACTCTTCTTACTGACTATGTTTTGAACCATTCCTGTGACACTAGTTATAGATTGCGATGCTTCACATCAGGTTTACTGTATCCCTCTGACCATCTTATTATCGAAGAAACACAGAAATTGCATCGGAATTAAATAGAAAAGGCACAATGTCGACTTAAATACTAGGAGTCTGACTCTTCTTACTGTCTATGTTATGAACCATTCCTGTGACACTAGTTATAGATTCCGATGCTTCACTTGAGGTTTACTGTATCCCTTGGACCTTCTTATTGACGATGAAACACATAAATTGCATCGGAATTAAATACAAAAGGCACAATGCCGACTTAAGTACAAGAAGACTGACTCTTCTTACTGTCTATATTTTGAACCATTCCTGTGACACTAGTTATAGATTGCGATGCTTCACTTCAGGTTTACTGTATCCCTTGGACCTTGTTATTGACGCTGAAACACAGAAATTGCATCGGAATGAAACACAAAAGGCACAATGCCGACTGAAGTACAAGAAGACTGACTCTTCCTACTGTCTATGTTTTCAACCATTCCTGTGACACTAGTTATAGATTACGATGCTTCACTTCACGTTTACTGTATCCCTTGGACCTTCTTATTGTCGATGAAACACAGAAATTGCATCGGTATTTAATACAAAAGGCACAATGCCGACTTAAGTACATGAAGACCGACTCTTTCTACTGACTATGTTTTGAACCATTCCTGTGACACTAGTTATAGATTCCGATGCTTCACTTGAGGCTTACTGTATCCCTTGGACCTTCTTATTGACGATGAAACACAGAAATTGCATCGGAATTTAATACAAAAGGCACAATGCCGACTTAAGTACAAGATGACTGACTCTTCTTACTGTCTATGATTTGAACAATTCCTGTGACACTAGTTATAGATTCCGATGCTACACTCCAGGTTTACTGTAACCCTTGGACCTTCTTATTGACAATGAAACACAGAAATTGCATCGGAATTAAATACAAAAGGCACAATGCCGACTTAAGGACTAGAAGACTGACTCTTCTTACTGACTATGTTTTGAACCATTCCTGTGACACTAGTTATATATTCCGATGCTTCACGTCAGGTTTACTGTATACCTTGGACCTTCATATTGACGATGAAACACAGAAATTGCATCGGAATTAAATACAAAAGGCACAATGCCGACTTAAGTACATGAAGACCGACTCTTCCTACTGACTATGTTTTGAACCATTCCTGTGACACTAGTTATAGATTCCGATGCTTCACTTAAGGTTTACTGTATCCCTTGGACCTTCTTATTGACGATGAAAAACAGAAATTGCATCGGAATTTAATACAAAAGGCACAATGCCTACTTAAGTACAAAATGACTGACTCTTCTTACTGTCTATGTTTTGAACCATTCCTGTGACACTAGTTATAGATTCCGATGCTACACTCCAGGTTTACTGTATCCCTTGGACCTTCTTATTGACGATGAAACACAGAAATTGCATCGGAATTAAATACAAAAGGCACAATTACGACTTAAGGACTAGAAGACTGACTCTTCTTACTGACTATGATTTGAACCATTCCGGTGACACTAGTTATTGATTCCGATGCTTCACTTCAGGTTTACTGTATCCCTTGGACCTTATTATTGACGATGAAACACAGAAATTGCATCGGAATTAAATAAAAAAGCAAAATGCCGACTTAAGTACACGAAGACTGACTCTTGTTACCGTCTATGTTTTGAACCATTCCTGTGTCACTAGTTATAGATTCCGATGCTTCACTTGAGGTTTACTGTATCCCTTGGACCTTCTTATTGCCGATGAAACACAGAAATTGCATTGGAATTAAATACAAAAGGCACAATGCCGACTTAAGGACAAGAAGACTGACTCTTCTTACTGACTATGTTTTGAACCATTCCTGTGACACTAGTTATAGATTCCGATGCTTCACTACAGTATTATTGTTTCCCTTGGACCTTCTTATTGACGATGAAACACAGAAATTGCATCGGAATGAAATACAAGATGCACAATGCCGACTTAAGTACACGAAGACTGACTCTTCCTACTGTCTATGTTTTGAACCATTTTTGTGAAACTAGTTATAGAGTCCGATGCTTCACTTCAGGTTTACTGTATCCCTTGGGCCTTCTTATTGACGATGAATCACAGAAATTGCATCGGAATTAAATACAAAAGGCACAATGCAGACTTAAGTACAAGAAGACTGACTCTTCTTACTGTCTATATTTTGAACCATTCCTGTGACACTAGTTATAGATTCCGATGCTTCACTTCAGGTTTACTGTATCCCTTGGACCTTGTTATTGACGCTGAAACACAGAAATTGCATCGGAATGAAACACAAAAGGCACAATGCCGACTGAAGTACAAGAAGACTGACTCTTCCTACTGTCTATGTTTTCAACCATTCCTGTGACACTAGTTATAGATTACGATGCTTCACTTCACGTTTACTGTATCCCTTGGACCTTCTTATTGTCGATGAAACACAGAAATTGCATCGGAATTTAATACAAAAGGCACAATGCCGACTTAAGTACATGAAGACCGACTCTTTCTACTGACTATGTTTTGAACCATTCCTGTGACACTAGTTATAGATTCCGATGCTTCACTTGAGGCTTACTGTATCCCTTGGACCTTCTTATTGACGATGAAACACAGAAATTGCATCGGAATTTAATACAAAAGGCACAATGCCGACTTAAGTACAAGATGACTGACTCTTCTTACTGTCTATGATTTGAACCATTCCTGTGACACTAGTTATAGATTCCGATGCTACACTCCAGGTTTACTGTAACCCTTGGACCTTCTTATTGACAATGAAACACAGAAATTGCATCTGAATTAAATACAAAAGGCACAATGCCGACTTAAGGACTAGAAGACTGACTCTTCTTACTGACTATGTTTTGAACCATTCCTGTGACACTAGTTATAGATTCCGATGCTTCACTTAAGGTTTACTGTATCCCTTGGACCTTCTTATTGACGATGAAAAACAGAAATTGCATCGGAATTTAATACAAAAGGCACAATGCCGACTTAAGTACAAAATGACTGACTCTTCTTACTGTCTATGTTTTGAACCATTCCTGTGACACTAGTTATAGATTCCGATGCTACACTCCAGGTTTACTGTATCCCTTGGACCTTCTTATTGACGATGAAACACAGAAATTGCATCGGAATTAAATACAAAAGGCACAATTACGACTTAAGGACTAGAAGACTGACTCTTCTTACTGACTATGATTTGAACCATTCCGGTGACCCTAGTTATTGATTCCGATGCTTCACTTCAGGTTTACTGTATCCCTTGGACCTTATTATTTACGATGAAACACAGAAATTGCATCGGATTTAAATAAAAAAGCAAAATGCCGACTTAAGTACACGAAGACTGACTCTTGTTACCGTCTATGTTTTGAACCATTCCTGTGTCACTAGTTATAGATTCCGATGCTACACCCCAGGTTTACTGTATCCCTTGGACCTTTTTATTGACGATGAAACACAGAAATTGCATCGGCATTAAATACAAAAGGCACAATGTCGACTTAAGGACAAGAAGACTGACTGTTCTTAATGACTATGTTTTGAACCATTCCTGTGACACTAGCTATAGATTCCGATGCTTCACTTCCGGTTTATTGTATCCCTCTGACCTTCTTATTGACGAAGAAACACAGAAATTGCATCGGAATAATATAGAAAAGGCACAATGACGACTTAAGTACAAGGAGACTGACTCTTCTTACTGTCTATGTTATGAATCATTCCTGTGACACTAGTTATAGGTTCCGATGCTTCACTCCAGGTTTACTGGATCCCTTGGACCTTCTTATTGACGATGAAACACAGAAATTGCATCGGAATTAAATAGAAAAGGCACATTGCCGACTTAAGTACAAGAAGACTGACTCTTCTTACTGACTATGTTTTGAACCATTCCTGTGACACTAGTTATAGATTCCGATGCTTCACTTCAGGTTTACTGTATACCTTATACCTTCTTATTGACGATGAAACACAGAAATTGCATCGGAATTAAATACAAAAGGCACAATGCCGACTTAAGTACAAGAAGACTGACTCTTCCTACTGTCTATGTTTTGAACCATTCTTGTGACACTAGTTTTGGATTCCGATGCTTCACTTCAGGTTTACTGTATCCCTCTGACCTTCTTATTGACGATGAAACACAGAAATTGCATCGGAATTAAATACAAAAGGCACAATGCCGACTTAAGTACATGAAGACCGACTCTTCCTACTGACTATGTTTTGAACCATTCGTGTGACACTAGTTATAGATCCCGATGCTTCACTTGAGGTTTACTGTATCCCTTGGACCTTCTTATTATCGAAGAAACACAGAAATTGCATCGGAATTAAATAGAAAAGGCACAATGTCGACTTAAATACTAGGAGTCTGACTCTTCTTACTGTCTATGTTATGAACCATTCCTGTGACACTAGTTATAGATTCCGATGCTTCAGTTGAGGTTTACTGTATACCTTATACCTTCTTATTGACGATGAAACACAGAAATTGCATCGGAATTAAATACAAAAGGCACAATGCCGACTTAAGTACAAGAAGACTGACTCTTCCTACTGTCTATGTTTTGAACCATTCTTGTGACACTAGTTTTGGATTCCGATGCTTCACTCCAGATTTACTGGATCCCTTGGACCTTCTTATTGACGATGAAACACAGAAATTGCATCGGAATTAAATAGAAAAGGCACATTGCCGACTTAAGTACAAGAAGACTGACTCTTCTTACTGACTATGCTTTGAACCATTCCTGTGACACTAGTTATAGATTCCGATGCTTCACTTCAGGTTTACTGTATACCTTATACCTTCTTATTGACGATGAAACACAGAAATTGCATCGGAATTAAATACAAAAGGCACAATGCCGACTTAAGTACAAGAAGACTAACTCTTCCTACTGTCTATGTTTTGAACCATTCTTGTGACACTAGTTTTGGATTCCGATGCTTCACTTCAGGTTTACTGTATCCCTCTGACCTTCTTATTGACGATGAAACACAGAAATTGCATCGGAATTAAATACAAAAGGCACAATGCCGACTTAAGTACATGAAGACCGACTCTTCCTACCGACTATGTTTTGAACCATTCGTGTGACACTAGTTATAGATCCCGATGCTTCACTTGAGGTTTACTGTATCCCTTGGACCTTCTTATTATCGAAGAAACACAGAAATTGCATCGGAATTAAATAGAAAAGGCACAATGTCGACTTAAATACTAGGAGTCTGACTCTTCTTACTGTCTATGTTATGAACCATTCCTGTGACACTAGTTGTAGATTCCGATGCTTCAGTTGAGGTTTACTGTATCCCTTGGACCTTCTTATTGACGATGAAACACAGAAATTGCATCGGAATTTAATACAAAAGGCACAATGCCGACTTAAGTACATGTTGACTGACTCTTCTTACTGTCTATGTTTTGAACCATTCCTGTGACACTAGTTATAGATTCCGAAGCTACACTCCAGGTATACTGTATTCCTCTGACCTTCTTATTGACGAAGAAACACAGATATTGCATCGGAATTAAATAGAAAAGGCACAATGTTGACTTAAGTACAAGGAGACTGACTCTTCTTACTGTCTATGTTATGAACCATTCCTGTGACACTAGTTATAGATTCCGATGCTTCACACCAAGGTTACTGGATCCCTTGGACCTTCTTATTGACGATGAAACACAGAAATTGCATCGGAATTAAATACAAAAGGCACAATGCAGACTTAAGTACAAGAATACTGACTCTTCTTACTGTCTATATTTTGAACCATTCCTGTGACACTAGTTATAGATTCCGATTCTTCACTTCAGGTTTACAGTATCCCTTGCACCTTCCTATTGCCAATGAAACACAGAAATTGCATCGGGATTAAACACAAAAGGCACAATGCCGACTTAAGTACAAGAAGACTGACTCTTCCTACTGTCTATGATTTGAACCATTCCTGTGACACTAGGTATAGATTCCGATGCTACACTCCAGGTTTACTGTAACCCTTGGACCTTCTCATTGACAATGAAACACAGAAATTCCATCGGAATTAAATACAAAAGGCACAATGCCGACTTAATGACTAGAAGACTGACTCTTCTTACTGTCTATGATTTGAACCATTCCTGTGACACTAGTTATAGATTCCGATGCTACACTCCAGGTTTACTGTAACCCTTGGACCTTCTTATTGACAATGAAACACAGAAATTCCATCGGAATTAAATACAAAAGGCACAATGCCGACTTAAGGACTAGAAGACTGACTCTTCTTACTGACTATGTTTTGAACCATTCCTGTGACACTAGTTATAGATTCCGATGTTTCACGTCAGGTTTACTGTATACCTTGGACCTTCATATTGACGATGAAACACAGAAATTGCATCGGAGTTAAATACAAAAGGCACAATGCCGACTTAAGTACATGAAGACCGACTCATCCTACTGACTATGTTTTGAACCATTCCTGTGACACTAGTTATAGATTCCGATGCTTCACTTAAGGTTTACTGTATCCCTTGGACCTTCTTATTGACGATGAAAAACAGAAATTGCATCGGAATTTAATACAAAAGGCACAATGCCGACTTAAGTACAAAATGACTGACTCTTCTTACTGTCTATGTTTTGAACTATACCTGTGACACTAGCTATAGATTCCGATGCTACACTCCAGGTTTACTGTATCCCTTGGACCTTCTTATTGACGATGAAACACAGAAATTGCATCGGAATTAAATACAAAAGGCACAATTACGACTTAAGGACTAGAAGACTGACTCTTCTTACTGACTATGATTTGAACCATTCCGGTGACACTAGTTATTGATTCCGATGCTTCACTTCAGGTTTACTGTATCCCTTGGACCTTATTATTGACGATGAAACACAGAAATTGCATCGGAATTAAATAAAAAAGCAAAATGCCAACTTAAGTACACGAAGACTGACTCTTGTTACCGTCTATGTTTTGAACCATTCCTGTGTCACTAGTTATAGATTCCGATGCTACACCCCAGGTTTACTGTATCCCTTGGACCTTTTTATTGACGATGAAACGCAGAAATTTCTTCGGAATTAAATACAAAAGGCACAATGTCGACTTAAGGACAAGAAGACTGACTGATCTTAATGACTATGTTTTGAACCATTCCTGTGACACTAGCTATAGATTCCGATGCTTCACTTCCGGTTTATTGTATCCCTCTGACCTTCTTATTGACGAAGAAACACAGAAATTGCATCGGAATAAAATAGAAAAGGCACAATGACGACTTAAGTACAAGGAGACTGACTCTTCTTACTGTCAATGTTATGAATCATTCCTGTGACACTAGTTATAGGTTCCGATGCTTCACTCCAGGTTTACTGGATCCCTTGGACCTTCTTATTGACGATGAAACACAGAAATTGCATCGGAATTAAATAGAAAAGGCACAATGCCGACTTAAGTACAAGAAGACTGACTCTGCTTACTGACTATGTTTTGAACCATTCCTGTGACACTAGTTATAGATTCCGATGCTTCACTTCAGGTTTACTGTATACCTTATACCTTCTTATTGACGATGAAACACAGAAATTGCATCGGAATTAAATACAAAAGGCACAATGCCGACTTAAGTACAAGAAGACTGACTCTTCCTACTGTCTATGTTTTGAACCATTCCTGTGACACTAGTTATAGATTCCGATACTTTACTTCAGGTTTACTGTATCCCTCTGACCTTATTGCCCATGAAACACAGAAATTGCTTCGGAATTAAATACAAAAGGCACAATGTTGACTTAAGGACAAGAAGACTGACTCTTCTTACTGACTATGTTTTGAACCATTCCTGTGACACTAGTTATAGATTCCGATGCTTCATTTCAGTATTACTGTTTCCCTTGGACCTTCTTATTGACGATGAAACACAGAAATTGCATCGGAATGAAATTCAAAAGGCACAATGCCGACGTAAGTACAAGAAGACTGACTCTTCCTACTGTCTATGTTTTGAACCATTTCTGTGAAACTAGTTATAGAGTCCGATGCTTCACTTCAGGTTTACTGTATCCCTTGGACCTTATTATTGACGATGAAACACAGAAATTGCATCGGAATTAAATAAAAAAGCAAAATGCCGACTTAAGTACACGAAGACTGACTCTTGTTACCGTCTATGTTTTGAACCATTCCTGTGTCACTAGTTATAGATTCCGATGCTACACCCCAGGTTTACTGTATCCCTTGGACCTTTTTATTGACGATGAAACACAGAAATTGCATCGGAATTAAATACAAAAGGCAGAATGTCGACTTAAGTACAAGAAGACTGACTGATCTTAATGACTATGTTTTGAACCATTCCTGTGACACTAGCTATAGATTCCGATGCTTCACTTCCGGTTTATTGTATCCCTCTTACCTTCTTATTGACGAAGAAACACAGAAATTGCATCGGAATAAAATAGAAAAGGCACAATGACGACTTAAGTACAAGGAGACTGACTCTTCTTACTGTCTATGTTATGAATCATTCCTGTGACACTAGTTATAGGTTCCGATGCTTCACTCCAGGTTTACTGGATGCCTTGGACCTTCTTATTGACGATGAAACACAGAAATTGCATCGGAATTAAATACAAAAGGCACAATTACGACTTAAGGACTAGAAGACTGACTCTTCTTACTGACTATGATTTGAACCATTCCGGTGACACTAGTTATTGATTCCGATGCTTCACTTCAGGTTTACTGTAATCCTCTGACCTTCTTATTGACGATGAAACACAGAAATTGCATCGGAATTAAATAAAAAAGCAAAATGCCGACTTAAGTACACGAAGACTGACTCTTGTTACAGTCTATGTCTTGAACCATTCCTGTGTCACTAGTTATAGATTCCGATGCTACACCCCAGGTTTACTGTATCCCTTGGACCTTTTTATTGACGATGAAACACAGAAATTGCATCGGAATTAAATACAAAAGGCACAATGTCGACTTAAGGACAAGAAGACTGACTGATCTTAATGACTATGTTTTGAACCATTCCTGTGACACTAGCTATAGATTCCGATGCTTCACTTCCGGTTTATTGTATCCCTCTGACCTTCTTATTGACGAAGAAACACAGAAATTGCATCGGAATAAAATAGAAAAGGCACAATGACGACTTAAGTACAAGGAGACTGACTCTTCTTACTGTCTATGTTATGAATCATTCCTGTGACACTAGTTATAGGTTCCGATCCTTCACTCCAGGTTTACTGGATCCCTTGGACCTTCTTATTGACGATGAAACACAGAAATTGCATCGGAATTAAATAGAAAGGGCACAATGCCGACTTAAGTACAAGAAGACTGACTCTTCTTACTGACTATGTTTTGAACCATTCCTGTGACACTAGTTATAGATTCCGATGCTTCACTTCAGGTTTACTGTATACCTTATACCTTCTTATTGACGATGAAACACAGAAATTGCATCGGAATTAAATACAAAAGGCACAATGCCGACTTAAGTACAAGAAGACTGACTCTTCCTACTGTCTATGTTTTGAACCATTCCTGTGACACTAGTTATAGATTCCGATACTTTACTTCAGGTTTACTGTATCCCTCTGACCTTATTGCCGATGAAACACAGAAATTGCATCGGAATTAAATACAAAAGGCACAATGTTGACTTAAGGACAAGAAGACTGACTCTTCTTACTGACTATGTTTTGAACCATTCCTGTGACACTAGATATAGATTCCGATGCTTCATTTCAGTATTACTGTTTCCCTTGGACCTTCTTATTGACGATGAAACACAGAAATTGCATCGGAATGAAATACAAAAGGCACAATGCCGACGTAAGTACAAGAAGACTAACTCTTCCTACTGTCTATGTTTTGAACCATTTCTGTGAAACTAGTTATAGAGTCCGATGCTTCACTTCAGGTTTACTGTATCCCTTGAGCCTTCTTATTGACGATGAATCACAGAAATTGCATCGGAATTAAATACAAAAGGCACAATGCAGACTTAAGTACAAGAATACTGACTCTTCTTACTGTCTATATTTTGAACCATTCCTGTGACACTAGTTATAGATTCCGATGCTGCACTTCAGGTTTACAGTATCCCTTGCACCTTCCTATTGCCAATGAAACACAGAAATTGCATCGGGATTAAACACAAAAGGCACAATGCCGACTTAAGTACAAGACGTCTGATTCTTCTTACTGTCTATGTTTTGCACCATTACTGTGACACTAGTTATAGATTCCGATGCTTCACTCCAGGTTTACTGTATCCCTTGGACCTTGTTATTGACGATGAAACACAGAAATTGTATCGGAATTAAATACGAAAGGCACAATGGCGACATAAGGCAAAGAAGACTGACTCTCCTTACTGACTATGTTTTGAACCATTCCTGTGACACTGGTTATAGATTCCGATGCTTCACTTCAGGTTTACTGTATACCTCGGACCTTCTTATTGACGATGAAACACAGAAATTGCATCGGAATTAAATACAAAAGACACAACGCCGACTTAAGTACCAGAAGACTGACTGTTCCAACTGTCTATGTTTGAACCATCCCTGTGACACTAGTTATAGATTCCGATGCTTCACTTCAGGTGTACTGTATCCCTCTGACCGTCTTCTTGACGATGAAACACAGAAATTGCGTTGGAATTCAGTACAAAAGGCACAATACCGACTTAACTACAAGAAGACAGACTCTTCTTACTGACTATGTTTTGAACCTTTCCTGTGACACTAGTTATAGATTCCGATGCTTCACTTCAGGATTACTGTATCCCTCTGACCTTCTTAGTGACGATGAAACACAGAAATTCCATCGGAATGAAATACAAAAGGCACAATGCCGACTTAAGTACAAGAAGACTGACTCATCGTACTGTCTATTATTTGAAGCATTCCTCTGACACTAGTTATGGATTCCGATGCTTCACTCCAGGTTTACTGTATCCCTTGGACCTTCTTATTGACGATGAAACACAGAAATTTCATCCGAATGAAATAGAAAATGCACAATGATGACTTAAGTACAAGAAGACTGACTATTCTTACTGACTATGCTTTGAACCATTCCTGTGACACTAGTTATAGATTCCGATGCTTCACTTTAGGATTACTGTATCCCTCTGACCTTCTTATTGACGATGAAACACAGATGTTGTATCGGAATTAAATACAAAAGGCACAATGCCGACTTAAGTACCAGATGACTGACTCTTCTTACTGACTATGTTTTGATCCATTCCTGTGACACTAGTTATAAATTCCGATGCTTCAATTCAGGTTTACTGTTTCCCTTGGATCTTCTTATTGACGATGAAACACAGAGATTGCATCGGAATTAAATACAAAAGGCACAATGCAGAATTAAGTACAAAAAGACTGACTCTACTTACTGTCTATGTTTTGAACCATTCCTGCGACACTAGTTATAGATTCCGATGCCTCACTTCAGGTTTACTGTATCCCTTGGACCATTTTGTTGACTAGTAAACACAGAAATTGCATCGGAATTAAATACAAAAGGCACAATGCCGACTTAAGTACAAGAAGACTGACTCTTCTTACTGTCTATGTTTTGAACCATTCCTGCGACACTAGTTATAGATTCCGATGCTTCACTTCAGATTTACTGTATCACTTGGACCTTTTTGTTGACTATGAAACACAGATATTGCATCGGAATTAAATACAAAAGGCACAATGCCGACTTAAGGACAAGAAAACTGACTCTTCTTACTGACTATGTTTTGAACAATTCCAGTGACACTAGCTATAGATTTCGATGCTTCACTTCAGGTTTACTGTGTCACTCTGTCCTTCTTATTGACGACGAAACACAGAAATTGCATAGGAATTAAATACAAAAGGCACAATGCCGACTTAAGTACAAGAAGACTGACTCTTCCTGCAGTCTACGTTTTGAACCATTCCTGTGACACTAGTTATAGATTCCGATGATTCACTTTAGGTTTACTGTATCCCTCTGACTTTATTGCCGATGAAACACAGAAATTGCATCGGAATTAAATACAAAGGGCACAATGCCGACTTAAGGACCAGAAGACTGACTCTTCTTACTGTCTATGTTTTGAACCATTACTGTGACACTAGTTATAGATTCCGGTGCTTGACTTCAGCTTTACTGTATCCCTCTGACATTCTTATTGCCGGTGAAACACAGAAATTGCATCGGATTTAAATACGAAAGGCACAATGCCAACTTAAGGACCAGAAGACTGACTCATCTTACTGTCTATGATTTGAAGCATTCCTGTGACACTAGTTATGGATTCCGATGCTTCACTCCAGGTTTACTGCATCCCTTGGTCCTTCGTATTGACGATGAAACACAGAAATTGCATCAGAATTAAATAGAAAATGCACAATGATGACTTAAGTACTAGAAGACTGACTCTTATTACTGACTATGTTCTGAACCATTCCTGTGACACTAGTTATAGATTCCGATGCTTCACTTCAGGATTACTGTATCCCTCGGACCTTCTTATTGACGATGAAACACAGAAATTGCATCGGAATTAAATACAAAAGGCACAATGCCGACTTAAGTACAAGAAGACTGACTCTTCTTACTGACTATGTTTTGAACCGTTCCTGTGACACTAGTTATAAATTCCGATGCTTCACTTCAGGTTTACTGTATCCCTTGGACCTTCTTATTGACGATGAAACACAGATATTGCTTCGGAATTAAATAGAAAAGGCACAATGCCGACTTAAGTACAAGAAGACTGAGTCTTCTTCCTGTTTATGTTTTGAACCGTTCCTGTGAAACTAGTTATAGATTCCGATGCTTCACTCCAGGTTTACTGTATCCCTTGGACATTCTTATTGACGATGAATCACAGAAATTGCATCGGTAATAAATACAAAAGGCACAATGCCGACTAAAGTACAAGAAGATTGACTCTTCTTACAGTCTATGATTTGAACCATTCCTGTGACACTAGTTACAGATTCCGATGCTTCACTTCAGATTTACTGTATCCCTCGGACCTTCTTATTGACGATGAAACACAGAAATTGCATCAGAATTAAATACAAAAGACACAACGCCGACTTAAGTACAAGAAGACTGACTGTTCCAACTGTCTATGGTTTGAACCATTCCTGTGACACTAGTTATAGATTCCGATGTTTAACTTCAGGTTTACTGTATCCCTCTGACCGTCTTATTGACGATGAAACACAGAAATTGCATCGGAATCAAATAGAAAGGGCACAATGCCGACTTAAGTTCTAGAAGCCTGACTCTTCCTACTGTCTATGTTTTAACCGTTCCTATGACACTAGTTATAGATTCCGATGCTTCACTTCAGGTTTACTGTATCCCTTGGACCTTCTTATTGACGATGAAACACAGAAATTGCATCGGAATTAAATACAAAAGGCACAATGCCGACCTAAGAACAAGAAGCTTGACTCTTCTTACTGTCTATGTTTTGAACCATTCCCTTGACACTAGTTATAGATTCCGATGCTTTACTCCAGGTTTACTGTATCCCTTGGACCTTCGTTTTGACTACGAAACACAGAAATTGCATCGGAATTAAATACAAAAGCACAATGCCGACTTAAGGACAAGAAGACTGACTCTTCTTACTGACTATGTTTTGAACAATTCCAGTGACACTAGCTATAGATTCCGATGCTACACTTCAGGTTTACTGTATCCCTCTGACATTCTTATTGACGATGAAACACAGAAATTGCATCGGAATTAAATAGGAAAGGCACAATGAGGACTTAAGTACTAGAAGACTGACTCTTCTTACTGACTATGTTTTGAACCATTCCTATGACACTAGTTATAGATTCCGATGCTTCACTTCAGGATTACTGTATCCCTCTGACCTTCTTATTGACGATGAAGCACAGAAATTGCATCGGAATTAAATACAAAAGGCACAATGCCGACTAAAGAACAAGAAGTCTGACTCTTCTTACTATCTATGTTTTTAACCATCCCTGTGACACTAGTTATAGATTCCGATGCTTCACTCCAGGTTTACTGTATCCCTTGGTCCTTCTTATTGACGATGAAACACAGAAATTGCATCGGAATTAAATACAAAAGGCACAATGCCGACTTAAGTTCTAGAAGCCTGACTCTTCCTACTGTCTATGATTTGAAGAATTCCTATGACACTAGTTATAGATTCCGATGCTTCACTTCAGGTTTACTGTATCCCTTGAACCTTCTTATTGACGATGAAACACGGAAATTGCATTGGAATTCAGTACAAAAGGCACAATGCCGAATTAACTACAAGAAGACTGACTCTTCTTACTGACTATGCTTTGAACCATTCCTGTGATACTAGTTATAGATTCCGATGCTTAACTTCAGGATTACTGTATCCCTCTGACCTTCTTAGTGACGATGAAACACAGAAATTGCATCGGAATTAAATACAAAAACACAATGCCGACTTAAGTACAAGAATACTGACTCATCTTACTGTCTATGTTTTGAACCGTCCCTGAGACACTAGTTATAGATTCCGACGCTTCACTCTAGGTTTACTGTATCCCTTGGACCTTCTTATTGTCGATGAAACACAGAAATTGCATCAGAATTAAATACAAAAGACACAACGCCGACTTAAGTACAAGAAGACTGACTGTTCCAACTGTCTATGTTTTGAACCATTCCTGTGAGACTAGTTATAGATTCCAATGCTTCACTTCAGGTTTACTGTATCCCTCTGACCGTCTTATTGACGATGAAACACAGAAATTGCATCGGAATCAAATAGAAAGGGCACAATGCCGACTTAAGTTCTAGAGGCCTGACTCTTCCTACTGTCTATGATTTGAAGAATTCCTATGACACTAGTTATAGATTCCAATGCTTAACTTCAGGATTACTGTATCCCTCTGACCTTCTTAGTGACGATGAAACACAGAAATTGCATCGGAATTAAATACAAAAACACAATGCCGACTTAAGTACAAGAATACTGACTCATCTTACTGTCTATGTTTTGAACCTTTCCTGTGACACTAGTTATAGATTCCGATGCTTCACTCCAGGTTTACTGTATCCCGTGAACCCTCTTATTGACGATGAAACACAGAAATTGCATCCGAATTAAATAGAAAATGCACAATGATGACATAAGTACAAGAAGACTGACTCTTCTTACTTTCTGTGTTTTGATCCATTCCAGTGACACTAGTTATAAATCCTGATGCTTCACTTCAGGTTTACTGTACCCCTTGGATCTTCTTATTGACGATGAAACACAGAAATTGCATCGGAATTAAATACAAAAGGCACAATGCAGAATGAAGTACAATAAGACTGACTCTTCTTACTGTCTATGTTTTGATCCATTCCTGTGACACTAGTTATAGATTCCGATGCTTCATTCCAGGTTTACTGTATCCCTTGGACCTTCTTATTGACGATGAAACACAGAAATTGCATCGGAATTAAATACAAAAGGCACAATGCCGACTAAAGTACAAGAAGACTGTCTCTTCTAACAGTCTATGTTTTGAACCATTCCTGTGACACTAGTTATAGATTCCGTTGCTTCACTCCAGGTTGACTGTTTCCCTTGGACCTTCTTATTGACGATGAAACACAGGAATTGCATCATTATTAAAAAGAAAAGGCACAATTCCGACTTATATACAAGAAGACTGACGCTTCTTACTGACTATGTTTTGAACCATTCCTGTGACACTTGTTAAAGATTCCGGTGCTTCACTTGAGGTTTACTGTATCCCTTGGACCTTCTTATTGACGATGAAACACAGAAATAGCATCGGAATTAAATACAGAAGGCACAAAGCCGACCTAAGTACAAGTAGACTGAATCTTCTTACTGTCTATGCTTTGAACCATTCCTGTGACACTAGTTACAGATTCCGATTCTTCACTCCAGGTTTACTGTATCCCTTGGACCTTCGTGTTGACTATGAAACACAGAAATTGCATCGGAATTAAATACAAAAGCACAATGCCGACTTATTGACAAGAAGACTGACTCTTCTTACTGACTATATTTTGAACCATTCCAGTGACACTAGCTATAGATTCCGATGCTACACTTCAGGTTTACTGTATCCCTCTGACCTTCTTATTGACGATGAAACACAGAAATTGCATCGGAATTATATAGGAAAGGCACAATGAGGACTTAAGTACAAGAAGACTGACTCTTCTTACTGACTATGTTTTAAACCATTCCTGTGTCACTAGTTATAGATCCCGATGCTTCACTTCAGGTTTATTGTATCCCTCTGACCCTCTTAATGACGATGAAACACAGAAATTGCATCGGAATTAAGTAGAAACGGCACAATTTCGACTTAAGTACAAGAAGACTGACTCTTCTTATTGTCTATATTTTGAACCATTCCTGTGACACTAGTTATAGATTCCGATGCTTCACTCCAGGTTTACTGTATCCCTTGAACTTTCTTATTGACGATGAAACACAGAAATTGCATCCGAATTAAATAGAAAATGCACAATAATGACATAAGTACAAGAAGACTGACTCTTCTTACTGACTATGTTTTGATCCATTCCTGTAACACTAGTTATAAATTCCGATGCTTCACTTCAGGTTTACTGTATCCCTTGGATCTTCTTATTGACGATGAAACACAGAAATTACATCGCAATTAAATACAAAAGGCGCAGTGCAGAATTAAGTACAAGAAGACTGACTCTTCTTACGGTCTATGTTTTGATCCATTCCTGTGACACTAGTTATAGATTCCGATGCTTCATTCCAGGTTTACTGTATCCCTTAGACCTTCTTATTGACGATGAAACACAGAAATTCCATCGGAATTGAATACAAAAGGCACAATGCCGCCTAAAGTACAAGAAGACTGACTCTTCTAACAGTCTATGTTTTGAACCATTCCTGTGACACTAGTTATAGATTCCGTTGCTTCACTCCAGGTTTACTGTTTCCCTTGGACATTCTTATTGACGATGAAACACAGGAATTGCATCATAATTAAATAGAAAAGGCACAATTCCGACTTAAGTATAAGAAGACTGACGCTTCTTACTGACTATGTTTTGAACCATTCCTGTGACACTAGTTAAAGATTCCGATGAATCACTTCAGGTTTACTGTATCCCTTGGACCTTCGTGTTGACTATGAAACACAGAAATTACATCGGAATTAAATACAAAAGCACAATGCCGACTTAAGGACAAGAAGACTGACTCTTCTTACTGACTATGTTTTGAACCATTCAAGTGACACTAGCTATAGATTCCGATGCTACACTTCAGGTTTACTGTATCCCTCTGACCTTCTTATTGACGATGAAACACAGAAATTGCATCGGAATTAAATAGGACAGACACAATGAGGACTTAAGTACAAGAAGACTGACTCTTCTTACTGACTATGTTTTAAACCATTCCTGTGACACTAGTTATAGATTCCGATGCTTCACTTCAGGTTTATTGTATGCCTCTGACCTTCTTATTGACGATGAAACACTGAAATTGCATCGGAATTAAGTAGAAACGGCACAATGTCGACTTAATTACAAGAAGACTGAATCTTCTTATTGTCTATGATTTGAACCATTCCTGTGACACTAGTTATAGATTCCGATGCTTCACTCCAGGTTTACTGTATCCCTTGGACCTTCGTATTGACGATGAAACACAGAAATTGTATCGGAATTAAATAGAAAAGGCACAATGCAGACTTAAGTAAAAGAAGACTGACTCTTCTTACTGACTATGTTTTGAACCATTCCTGTGACACTAGTTATATATTACGATGCTTCACTTCAGGTTTTCTGTATACCTTTGACCTTCTTATTGACGATGAAACCCAGAAATTGCATCGGAATTAAATTCAAAAGTCAAAATGCCGACATAAGTACAAGAAGACTGACTCTTCCTACTGTCTATGCTTTGAACCATTCCTGTGACACTAGTTTTGGATTCCGATGCTTCACTTCAGGTTTACTGTATCCCGCTGATCTTCTTATTGACGATGAAAGACAGAAATTGCATCGGAATTATATACAAAAGGCACAATGCCAACTTAAGGCCAAGTAGACTGACTCGTCTTACTGACTATGTTTTGAACTATTCCTGTGACACTAGTTATAGATTCCGATGCTTCACTTCAGGTTTACTGTAGACCTCAGACCTTATTGCCGATGAAACACAGAAATTGCATCGGAATTAAATACAAAAGGCACAATGCCGACTTAAGTGAAAGAAGTCTGACTCTTCTTACTGTCTATGATTTGAAACATTCCTGCGACACTAGTTATAGATTCCGATGCCTCACTCCAGGTTTACTGTATCCCTTGAACCTTCTTATTAACGATGAAACACAGAAATTGCATCCGAATTAAATAGAAAATGCACAATGATGACATAAGTACAAGAATACTGACTCTTCTTACTGACTATGTTTTGAACCATTCCTGTGACACTAGTTATAGATTCCGATGCTTCATTCCAGGTTTACTGTATCCCTTGGACCTTCTTATTGACGATGAAACACAGAAATTGCATCGGAATTAAATACAAAAGGCACAATGCCGACTAAAGTACCAGAAGACTAACTCTTCTATCAGTCTATGTTTTGAACCGTTCCTGTGACACTAGTTATAAATTCCGTTGCTTCACTCCAGGTTTACTGTTACCCTTGGACCATCTTATTGACGATGAAACACAGGAATTGCATCATAATTAAATAGAAAAGGCACAATTCCGACTTAAGTACAAGAAGACTGACGCTTCTTACTGACTATGTTTTGAACCATTCCTGTGACACTAGTTAAAGATTCCGATGCTTCACTTGAGGTTTACTTTATCCCTTGGACCTTCTTATTGACGATGAAACACAGAAATTGCATGGGAAATAAATACAAAAGGCACAATGCCGACCTAAGTACAAGAAGACTGACTCTTCTTACTGTCTATGTTTTGAACCATTCCAGTGACACTAGCTATAGATTCCGATGCTACACTTCAGGTTCACTGTATCCCTCTGACCTTCTTATTGACGATGAAACACAGAAATTGCATCGGAATTATATAGGAAAGGCACAATGAGGACTTAAGTACAAGAAGACTGACTCTTCTTACTGACTATGTTTTAAACCATTCCTGTGACACTAGTTATAGATTCCGATGCTTAACTTCAGGTTTATTGTATTCCTCTGACCTTCTTAATGACGATGAAACACAGAAATTGCATCGGAATTAAGTAGAAACGGCACAATTTCGACTTAAGTACAAGAAGACTGACTCTTCTTATTATCTTAGTTTTGAACCATTCCTGTGACACTAGTTATAGATTCCGATGCTTCACTCCGGGTTTACTGTATACCTTGGACCATCGTATTGACGATGAAACACAGAAATTGCATCGGAATTAAATTCAAAAGGCAAAATGCCGACTTAAGTACAAGAAGACTGACTCTTCCTACTGTCTATGCTTTGAACCACTCCTGTGACACTAGTTTTGGATTTCGATGCTTCACTTCAGGTTTACTGTATCCCACTGATCTTCTTATTGACGATGAAACACAGAAATTGCATCGGAATTAAATACAAAAAGCACAATGCCGACTTAAGTACTTGAATACTGACTCATCTTACAGTCTATGTTTTGATCCATTCCTGTGACACTAGTTATAAATTCCGATGCTTCACTTCAGGTTTACTGTATCCCTTGGATCTTCTTATTGACGATGAAACACAGAAATTACATCCGAATTAAATACAAAAGGCGCAATGCAGAATTAAGTACAAGAAGACTGACTCTTCTTACGGTCTATGTTTTGATCCATTCCTGTGACACTAGTTATAGATTCCGATGCTTCATTCCAGGTTTACTGTATCCCTTAGACCTTCTTATTGACGATGAAACACAGAAATTGCATCGGAATTAAATACAAAAGGCACAATGCCGACTAAAGTACAAGAAGACTGACTCTTCTAACAGTCTATGTTTTGAACCATTCCTGTGACACTAGTTATAGATTCCGTTGCTTCACTCCAGGTTTACTGTTTCCCTTGGACCTTCTTATTGACGATGAAACACAGGAATTGCATCATAATTAAATAGAAAAGGCACAATTCCGACTTAAGTACAAGAAGACTGACGCTTCTTACTGACTATGTTTTGAACCATTCCTGTGACACTAGTTAAAGATTCCGATGAATCACTTGAGGTTTACTGTATCCCTTGGACCTTCTTATTGACGATGAAACACAGAAATTGCATCGGAATTAAATACAAAAGGCACAATGCCGACCTAAGTACAAGAAGACTGACTCTTCTTACTGTCTATGTTTTGAACCATTCGTGTGACACTAGTTATAGATTCCGATGCTTCACTCCAGGTTTACTGTATCCCTTGGACCTTCGTGTTGACTATGAAACACAGAAATTACATCGGAATTAAATACAAAAGCACAATGCCGACTTAAGGACAAGAAGACTGCTCTTCTTACTGACTATGTTTTGAACCATTCAAGTGACACTAGCAATAGATTCCGATGCTAGACTTCAGGTTTACTGTATCCCTCTGACCTTCTTATCGACGATGAAACACAGAAATTGCATCATAATTAAATAGAAAAGGCACAATGCCGACTTAAGTGAAAGAAGTCTGACTCTTCTTACTGTCTATGATTTGAACCATTCCTGTGACACTAGTTATAGATTCCGATGCTTCACTCCAGGTTTACTGTATCCCTTGAACCTTCTTATTGACGATGAAACACAGAAATTGCATCCGAATTAAATAGAAAATGCACAATGATGACATAAGTACAAGAAGACTGACTCTTCTATCAGTCTATGTTTTGAACCGTTCCTGTGACACTAGTTATAAATTCTGTTGCTTCACTCCAGGTTTACTGTTTCCCTTGGACCTTCTTATTGACGATGAAACACAGGAATTGCATCATAATTAAATAGAAAAGGCACAATTCCGATTTAAGTACAAGAAGACTGACGCTTCTTACTGACTATGTTTTGAACCATTCCTGTGACACTAGTTAAAGATTCCGATGCTTCACTTGAGGTTTACTTTATCCCTTGGACCTTCTTATTGACGATGAAACACAGAAATTGCATGGGAAATAAATACAAAAGGCACAATGCCGACCTAAGTACAAGAAGACTGACTCTTCTTACTGTCTATGTTTTGAACCATTCCTGTGACACTAGTTATAGATTCCGATGCTTCACTCCAGGTTTACTGTATCCCTTGGACCTTCGTGTTGACTATGAAACACAGAAATTGCATCGGAATTAAATACAAAAGCACAATGCCGACTTAAGGACAAGAAGACTGACTCTTCATACTGACTATGTTGTGAACCATTCCAGTGACACTAGCTATAGATTCCGATGCTACACTTCAGGTTTACTGTATCCCTCTGACCTTCTTATTGACGATGAAACACAGAAATTGCATCGGAATTAAATAGGAAAGGCACGATGAGGACTTAAGTACAAGAAGACTGACTCTTCTTATTGTCTATGTTTTGAACCATTCCTGTGACACTAGTTATAGATTCCGATGCTTCACACCAGGTTTACTGTATCCCTTGGACCTTCGTATTGACGATGAAACACAGAAATTGCATCGGAATTAAATAGAAAGGGCACAATGCCGACTTAAGTAAAAGAAGACTGACTCTTCTTACTGACTATATTTTGAACCATTCCTGTGACACTAGTTATATATTACGATGCTTCACTTGAGGTTCACTGTATACCTTGGAGCTTGTTATTGACGATGAAACACAGAAATTGCATCGGAATTAAATTCAAAAGGCAAAATGCCGACTTAAGTACAAGAAGACTGACACTTCCTACTGTCTATGCTTTGAACCATTCCTGTGACACTAGTTTTGGATTCCGATGCTTCACTTCAGGTTTACTGTATCCCACTGATCTTCTTATTGACGATGAAAGACAGAAATTGCATCGGAATTATATACAAAAGGCACAATGCCGACTTAAGTACAAGAAGACTGACGCTTCTTACTGACTATGTTTTAAACCATTCCTGTGACACTAGTTATAGATTCCGATGCTTCACTTCAGGTTTATTGTATCCCTCTGACCTTCTTATTGACGATGAAACACAGAAATTGCATCGGAATTAAGTGGAAACGGCACAATTTCGACTTAAGTACAAGAAGACTGACTCTTCTTATTGTCTATGTTTTGAACCATTCCTGTGACACTAGTTATAGATTCCGATGCTTCACTCCAGGTTTACTGTATCCCTTGGACCTTCGTATTGACGATGCAACACAGACATTGCATCGGAATTAAATAGAAAAGGCACAATGAAGACTTAAGTAAAAGAAGACTAACTCTTCTTACTGACTTTGCTTTGAACCATTCCTGTGACACTAGTTATATATTACGATGCTTCACTTCAGGTTTACTGTATACCTTGGACCTTCTGATTGACGATGAAACACAGAAATTGCATCGGAATTAAATTCAAAAGGCAAAATGCCGACTTAAGTACAAGAAGACTGACTCTTCCTACTGTCTATGCTTTGAACCATTCCTGTGACACTAGTTTTGGATTCCGTTGCTTCACTTCAGGTTTACTGTATCCCACTGATCTTCTTATTGACGATGAAACACAGAAATTGCATCGGAATTATATACAAAAGGCACAATGCCGACTTAAGGCCAAGAAGACTGACTCTTCTTACTGACTATGTTTTGAACCTTTCCTGTGACACTAGTTATAGATTCCGTTGCTTCACTCTAGGTTTACTGTTTCCCTTGGACCTTCTTATTGACGATGAAACACAGATATTGCATCATAATTAAATAGAAAAGGGACAATTCGGACTTAAGTACAAGAAGACTGACGCTTCTTACTGACTGTGTTTTGAACCAATCCTGTGACACTACTTATAGATTCCGATGCTTCACTTCAGGTTTACTGTATCCCTCTGACCTTCTTATTGACGATGAAACACAGAAATTGCATCGGAATTAAATACAAAAGCACAATGCCGACTTATGTACAAGAAAACTGACTCTTCTTACTGTCTATGCTTTGAACCATTTCTGTGACAATAGTTATAGATTCCGATGCTTCACTCCAGGTTTACTGTATCCCTTGGACCTTCTTGTTGACTATGAAACACAGAAATTGCATCGGAATTAAATACATAAGCACAATGCCGACTTAAGGACAAGAAGACTGACTCTTCTTACTGACTATGTTTTGAACCATTCCAGTGACACTAGCTATAGATTCCGATGCTACACTTCAGGTTTACTGTATCCCTCTGACCTTCTTATTGACGATGAAACACTGAAATTGCATCGGAATTAAATTGGAAAGGCACAATGAGGACTTAAGTACTAGAAGACTGACTCTTCTTACTGACTATGTTTTAAACCATTCCTGTGACACTAGTTATAGATTCCGATGCTTCACTTCAGGTTTATTGTATCCCTCTGACCTTCTTAATGACGATGAAACACAGAAATTGCATCGGAATTAAATTCAAAAGGCAAAATGCCGACTTAAGTACAAGAAGACTGACTCTTCCTACTGTCTATGCTTTGAACCATTCCTGTGACACTAGTTTTGGATTCCGATGCTTCACTTCAGGTTTACTGTATCCCACTGATCTTCTTATTGACGATGAAAGACAAAAATTGCATCGGAATTATATACAAAAGGCTCAATGCCGACTTAAGGCCAAGAAGACTGACTCTTCTTACTGACTATGTTTTGAACTATTCATGTGACACTAGTTATAGATTCCGATGCTTCACTTCAGGTTTACTGTAGACCTCAGACCTTATTGCCGATGAAACACAGAAATTGCATCCGAATTAAATACAAAAAGCACAATGCCGACTTAAGTACAAGAATACTGACTCATCTTACTGTCTGTGTTTTGAACCGTCCCTGTGACACTAGTTATAGATTCCGATGCTTCACTCCAGGTTTACTGTATCCCTTGGATCTTCTTATTGACGATGAAACACAGAAATTACATCGCAATTAAATACAAAAGGCGCAATGCAGAATTAAGTACAAGAAGACTGACTGTTCTTACGGTCTATGTTTTGATCCATTCCTGTGACACTAGTTATAGATTCCGATGCTTCATTCCAGGTTTACTGTATCCCTTAGACCTTCTTATTGACGATGAAACACAGAAATTGCATCGGAATTAAATACAAAAGGCACAATGCCGACTAAAGTACAAGAAGACTGACTCGTCTAACGGTCTATGTTTTGAACCATTCCTGTGACACTAGTTATAGATTCCGTTGCTTCACTCCAGGTTTACTGTTTCCCTTGGACCTTCTTATTGACGATGAAACACAGGAATTGCATCATAATTAAATAGAAAAGGCACAATTCCGACTTAAGTACAAGAAGACTGACGCTTCTTACTGACTATGTTTTGAACCATTCCTGTGATACTAGTTAAAGATTCCGATGAATCACTTGAGGTTTACTGTATCCCTTGGACCTTCTTATTGACGATGAAACACAGAAATTGCATAGGAATTAAATACAAAAGGCACAATGCCGACCTAAGTACAAGAAGACTGACCCTTCTTACAGTCTATGTTTTGAACCATTCCTGTGACACTAGTTATAGATTCCGATGCTTCACTCCAGGTTTACTGTATCCCTTGGACCTTCGTGTTGACTATGAAACACAGAAATTGCATCGGAATTAAATACAAAAGAACTATGCCAACTTAAGGACAAGAAGACTGACTCTTCTTACTGACTATGTTTTGAACCATTCAAGTGACACTAGCTATAGATTCCGATGCTACACTTCAGGTTTACTGTATCCCTCTGACCTTCTTATTGACGATGAAACACAGAAATTGCATCGGAATTAAATTCAAAAGGCAAAATGCCGACTTAAGTACGACAAGACTGACTCTTCCTACTGTCTATGCTTTGAACCATTCCTGTGACACTAGTTTTTGATTCCGAAGCTTCACTTCAGGTTTACTGTATCCCACTGATCTTCTTATTGACGATGAAAGACAGAAATTGCACCGGAATTATACACAAAAGGCACAATGCCGACTTAAGGCCAAGTAGACTGACTCTTCTTACTGACTATGTTTTGAACTATTCCTGTGACACTAGTTATAGAATCCGATGCTTCACTTCAGGTTTACTGTAGACCTCAGACCTTATTGCCGATGAAACACAGAAATTGCATCGGAATTAAATACAAAAGGCACAATGCGGACTTAAGTGAAAGAAGTCTGACTCTTCTTACTGTCTATGATTTGAACCATTCCTGTGACACTAGTTATAGATTCCGATGCTTCACTCCAGGTTTACTGTATCCCTTGAACCTTCTTATTGACGATGAAACACAGAAATTGCATCCGAATTAAATAGAAAAAGCACAATGATGGCATAAGTACAAGAAGACTGATTCTTCTTACTGACTATGTTTTGAACCATTCCTGTGACACTAGTTATAGATTCCGATGCTTCATTCCAGGTTTACTGTATCCCTTGGACCTTCTCATTGACGATGAAACACAGAAATTGCTTCGGAATTAAATACAAAAGGCACAATGCCGACTAAAGTACAAGAAGACTGACTCTTCTAACAGTCTATGTTTTGAACCGTTCCTGTGACACTAGTTATAGATTCCGTTGCTTCACTCCAGGTTTACTGTTTCCCTTGGACCTTCTTATTGACGATGAAACACAGGAATTGCATCATAATTAAATAGAAAAGGCACAATTCCGACTTAAGTACAAGAAGACTGACGCTTCTTACTGACTATGTTTTGAACCAATCTTGTGACATTACTTGTAGATTCCGATGCATCACTTCAGGTTTACTGTATCCCTCTGACCTTCTTATTGACGATGAAACACAGAAATTGCATCGGAATTAAATACAAAAGCACAATGCCGACTTATGTACAAGAAAACTGACTCTTCTTACTGTCTATGTTTTGAACCATTTCTGTGACAATAGTTATAGATTCCGATGCTTCACTCCAGGTTTACTGTATCCCTTGGACCTTCTTTTTGAATATGAAACACAGAAATTGCATCGGAAGTAAATAGAAAAGCACAATGCCGACCTAAGGACAAGAAGACTGTCTCTTCTTACTATGTTTTGAACCATTCCAGTGACACTAGCTATAGTTTCCGATGCTACACTTCAGGTTTACTGTCTCCCTCCGACCTTATTGACGATGAAACACTGAAATTGCATCGGAATTAAATTGGAAAGGCACAATGAGGACTAAAGTACAAGAAGACTGACTCTTCTTACTGACTATGTTTTAAACCATTCCTGTGACACTAGTTATAGATTCCGATGCTTCACTTCAGGTTTATTGTATCCCTCTGACCTTCTTATTGACGATGAAACACAGAAATTGCATCGGAATTAAGTAGAAACGGCACAATGTCGACTTAAGTACAAGAAGACTGACTCTTCTTACTGACTATGTTTTAAACCATTCCTGTGACACTAGGTATAGATTCCGATGCTTCACTTCAGGTTTATTGTATCCCTCTGACCTTCTTATTGACGATGAAACACAGAAATTGCATCGGAATTAAATAGAAAAGGCACAATGCCGACTTAAGTAAAAGAAGACTGACTCTTCTTACTGACTATGTTTTGAACCATTCCTGTGACACTAGTTATAGATTACGATGCTTCACTTCAGGTTTACTGTATACCTTGGACCTTCTTATTGACGATGAAACACAGAAATTGAATCGGAATTAAATTCAAAAGGCAAAATGCCGACTTAAGTACAAGAAGACTGACTATTCCTACTGTCTATGTTTTGAACCATTCCTGTGACGCTAGTTTTGGATTCCGATGCTTCACTTCAGGTTTACTGTATCCCACTGATCTTCTTATTGACGATGAAAGACAGAAATTGCATCGGAATTAAATACAAAAGGCACAATGCCGACTTAAGGCCAAGAAGACTGACTCTTCTTACTGACTATGTTTTGAACTATTCCTGTGACGCTAGTTATAGATTCCGATGCTTGACTTCAGGTTTACTGTAGACCTCTGACCTTATTGCCGATGAAACACAGAAATTGCATCGGAATTAAATACAAAAGGCACAATGCCGACTTAAGTACAAGAAGACTGACTCTTCTCACTGACTATGTTTTGAACCGTTCCTGTGACACTAGTTATAAATTCCGATGCTTCACTTCAGGTTTACAGTATCCCTTGAACCTTCGTATTGACGATGAAACACAGATATTGCATCGGAATCAAATAGAAAAGGCACAATGCCGACTTAAGTACAAGAAGACTGACTCTTCTTACTGTTTATGATTTGAACCATTCCTGTCACACTAGTTATAGATTCCGATGCTTCACTTCAGGTTTACTGTATCCCTTGGACCTTCTTATTGACGATGAAACACAGAAATTGCATTAGAATTAAATTGAAAAGGCACAATGCTGACTTAAGTACAAGAAGGCTGACGCTTATTACTGACTATGTTTTAAACCATTCCTGTGACACTAGTTATAGAGTCCGATGCTTCACTTCAGGATTACTGTATCCCTCTGACCTTGTTAGTGACGATGAAACACAGAAATTGCATCGGAATAAATTAAAAAAGCACAATGCCGACTTAAGTACAAGAATACTGACTCATCTTACTGTCTATGTTTTGAACCGTCCCTGTAACACTAGTTATAGATTCCGATGCTTCACTCCAGGTTTACTGTATCCCTTGGACCTTCCTATTGACGATGAAACACAGAAATTGCATCGGAATGAAATACAAAAGGCACAATGCCGACATAAGTACAAGAAGACTGACTCTTCCTACTGTCTATGATTTGAACCATTCCTGTGACACTACTTATGGATTCCGATGTTTCACTCCAGTTTTACTGTATCCCTTGGACCTTCGTATTGACGACGAAACACAGAAATTGCATCCGAATTAAATAGAAAATGCACAATGATGACTTAAGTACAAGAAGACTGACTATTCTTACTGACTATGCTTTGAACCATTCCTGTGTCACTAGTTATAGATTCCGATGCTTCAAACTAGTATTACTGTATCCCTCTGACCTTCTAATTGATGATGAAACAAGATATTGTATCCGAATTAAATACAAAAGGCACAATGCCGACTTAAGTACAAGAAGACTGACTCTTCTTACTGACTATGTTTTGATCCATTCCTGAGACACTAGTTATAAATTCCGATGCCTCACTTCAGGTTTACTGTATCCCTTGGATCTTCTTATTGACGATGAAACACAGAGATGGCATCGGAATTAAATAAAAAGGCACAATGCAGAATTAAGTACAAGAAGACTGACTCTTCTTACTGTCTATGTTTTGATCCATTCCTGTGACACTAGTTATAGATTCCGATTCTTCACTCCAGGTTCACTGTATCCCTTGGACCTTATTATTGACGATGAAACACAGAAATTGCATAGGAATTAATTTCAAAAGGCACAATGCCGACCTAAGTACAAGAAGACTGACTCTTCTTACAGTCTATGTTTTGAACCATTCCTGTGACACTAGTTATAGATTCCGATGCTTCACTCCAAGTTTACTGTATCCCTTGGACCTTCGTGTTGACTATGAAACACAGAAATTGCATCGGAATTAAATACAAAAGAACTATGCCAACTTAAGGACAAGAAGACTGACTCTTCTTACTGACTATGTTTTGAACCATTCAAGTGACACTAGCTATAGATTCCGATGCTACACTTCAGGTTTACTGTATCCCTCTGACCTTCTTATTGACGATGAAACACAGAAATTGCATCGGAATTAAATTCAAAAGGCAAAATGCCGACTTAAGTACGACAAGACTGACTCTTCCTACTGTCTATGCTTTGAACCATTCCTGTGACACTAGTTTTTGATTCCGAAGCTTCACTTCAGGTTTACTGTATCCCACTGATCTTCTTATTGACGATGAAAGACAGAAATTGCACCGGAATTATACACAAAAGGCACAATGCCGACTTAAGGCCAAGTAGACTGACTCTTCTTACTGACTATGTTTTGAACTATTCCTGTGACACTAGTTATAGAATCCGATGCTTCACTTCAGGTTTACTGTAGACCTCAGACCTTATTGCCGATGAAACACAGAAATTGCATCGGAATTAAATACAAAAGGCACAATGCGGACTTAAGTGAAAGAAGTCTGACTCTTCTTACTGTCTATGATTTGAACCATTCCTGTGACACTAGTTATAGATTCCGATGCTTCACTCCAGGTTTACTGTATCCCTTGAACCTTCTTATTGACGATGAAACACAGAAATTGCATCCGAATTAAATAGAAAAAGCACAATGATGGCATAAGTACAAGAAGACTGATTCTTCTTACTGACTATGTTTTGAACCATTCCTGTGACACTAGTTATAGATTCCGATGCTTCATTCCAGGTTTACTGTATCCCTTGGACCTTCTCATTGACGATGAAACACAGAAATTGCTTCGGAATTAAATACAAAAGGCACAATGCCGACTAAAGTACAAGAAGACTGACTCTTCTAACAGTCTATGTTTTGAACCGTTCCTGTGACACTAGTTATAGATTCCGTTGCTTCACTCCAGGTTTACTGTTTCCCTTGGACCTTCTTATTGACGATGAAACACAGGAATTGCATCATAATTAAATAGAAAAGGCACAATTCCGACTTAAGTACAAGAAGACTGACGCTTCTTACTGACTATGTTTTGAACCAATCTTGTGACATTACTTGTAGATTCCGATGCATCACTTCAGGTTTACTGTATCCCTCTGACCTTCTTATTGACGATGAAACACAGAAATTGCATCGGAATTAAATACAAAAGCACAATGCCGACTTATGTACAAGAAAACTGACTCTTCTTACTGTCTATGTTTTGAACCATTTCTGTGACAATAGTTATAGATTCCGATGCTTCACTCCAGGTTTACTGTATCCCTTGGACCTTCTTTTTGAATATGAAACACAGAAATTGCATCGGAAGTAAATACAAAAGCACAATGCCGACCTAAGGACAAGAAGACTGACTCTTCTTACTATGTTTTGAACTATTCCAGTGACACTAGCTATAGTTTCCGATGCTACACTTCAGGTTTACTGTCTCCCTCCGACCTTATTGACGATGAAACACTGAAATTGCATCGGAATTAAATTGGAAACGCACAATGAGGACTAAAGTACAAGAAGACTGACTCATCTTACTGACTATGTTTTAAACCATTCCTGTGACACTAGTTATAGATTCCGATGCTTCACTTCAGGTTTATTGTATCCCTCTGACCTTCTTATTGACGATGAAACACAGAAATTGCATCGGAATTAAGTAGAAACGGCACAATGTCGACTTAAGTACAAGAAGACTGACTCTTCTTACTGACTATGTTTTAAACCATTCCTGTGACACTAGGTATAGATTCCGATGCTTCACTTCAGGTTTATTGTATCCCTCTGACCTTCTTATTGACGATGAAACACAGAAATTGCATCGGAATTAAATAGAAAAGGCACAATGCCGACTTAAGTAAAAGAAGACTGACTCTTCTTACTGACTATGTTTTGAACCATTCCTGTGACACTAGTTATAGATTACGATGCTTCACTTCAGGTTTACTGTATACCTTGGACCTTCTTATTGACGATGAAACACAGAAATTGAATCGGAATTAAATTCAAAAGGCAAAATGCCGACTTAAGTACAAGAAGACTGACTATTCCTACTGTCTATGTTTTGAACCATTCCTGTGACGCTAGTTTTGGATTCCGATGCTTCACTTCAGGTTTACTGTATCCCACTGATCTTCTTATTGACGATGAAAGACAGAAATTGCATCGGAATTAAATACAAAAGGCACAATGCCGACTTAAGGCCAAGAAGACTGACTCTTCTTACTGACTATGTTTTGAACTATTCCTGTGACGCTAGTTATAGATTCCGATGCTTGACTTCAGGTTTACTGTAGACCTCTGACCTTATTGCCGATGAAACACAGAAATTGCATCGGAATTAAATACAAAAGGCACAATGCCGACTTAAGTACAAGAAGACTGACTCTTCTCACTGACTATGTTTTGAACCGTTCCTGTGACACTAGTTATAAATTCCGATGCTTCACTTCAGGTTTACAGTATCCCTTGAACCTTCGTATTGACGATGAAACACAGATATTGCATCGGAATCAAATAGAAAAGGCACAATGCCGACTTAAGTACAAGAAGACTGACTCTTCTAACTGTTTATGATTTGAACCATTCCTGTCACACTAGTTATAGATTCCGATGCTTCTCTTCAGGTTTACTGTATCCCTTGGACCTTCTTATTGACGATGAAACACAGAAATTGCATTAGAATTAAATTGAAAAGGCACAATGCTGACTTAAGTACAAGAAGGCTGACGCTTATTACTGACTATGTTTTAAACCATTCCTGTGACACTAGTTATAGAGTCCGATGCTTCACTTCAGGATTACTGTATCCCTCTGACCTTGTTAGTGACGATGAAACACAGAAATTGCATCGGAATAAATTAAAAAAGCACAATGCCGACTTAAGTACAAGAATACTGACTCATCTTACTGTCTATGTTTTGAACCGTCCCTGTGACACTAGTTATAGATTCCGATGCTTCACTCCAGGTTTACTGTATCCCTTGGACCTTCCTATTGACGATGAAACACAGAAATTGCATCGGAATGAAATACAAAAGGCACAATGCCGACATAAGTACAAGAAGACTGACTCTTCCTACTGTCTATGATTTGAACCATTCCTGTGACACTACTTATGGATTCCGATGTTTCACTCCAGTTTTACTGTATCCCTTGGACCTTCGTATTGACGACGAAACACAGAAATTGCATCCGAATTAAATAGAAAATGCACAATGATGACTTAAGTACAAGAAGACTGACTATTCTTACTGACTATGCTTTGAACCATTCCTGTGTCACTAGTTATAGATTCCGATGCTTCAAACTAGTATTACTGTATCCCTCTGACCTTCTAATTGATGATGAAACAAGATATTGTATCCGAATTAAATACAAAAGGCACAATGCCGACTTAAGTACAAGAAGACTGACTCTTCTTACTGACTATGTTTTGTTCCATTCCTGAGACACTAGTTATAAATTCCGATGCCTCACTTCAGGTTTACTGTATCCCTTGGATCGTCTTATTGACGATGAAACACAGAGATGGCATCGGAATTAAATAAAAAGGCACAATGCAGAATTAAGTACAAGAAGACTGACTCTTCTTACTGTCTATGTTTTGATCCATTCCTGTGACACTAGTTATAGATTCCGATTCTTCACTCCAGGTTCACTGTATCCCTTGGACCTTATTATTGACGATGAAGAACAGAAATTGCATCGGTACTAAATAGAAAAGGCACAATGCCGACTTAAGTAAAAGAAGACTGACTCTTCTTACTGACTATGTTTTGAACCATTCCTGTGACACTAGTTATAGATTACGATGCTTCACTTCAGGTTTACTATATACTTTGGACCTTCTTATTGACGATGAAACACAGAAATTGAATCGGAATTAAATTCAAAAGGAAAAATGCCGACTTAAGTACAAGAAGACTGACCCTTCCTACTGTCTATGTTTGAACCATTCCTGTGACACTAGTTTTGGATTCCGATGCTTCACTTCAGGTTTACTGTATCCCACTGATCTTCTTATTGACGATGAAAGACAGAAATTGCATCGGAATTAAATACAAAAGGCACAATGCCGACTTAAGGCCAAGAAGACTAACTCTTCTTACTGACTATGTTTTGAACTATTCCTGTGACACTAGTTATAGATTCCGATGCTTCACTCCAGGTTTACTGTATCATTTGGACCTTCTTATTGACGATGAAACACAGAAATTGCATTAGAATTAAATTTAAAATGCACAATGCTGACTTAAGTACAAGAAGACTGACGCTTATTACTCACTATGTTTAAAACCATTCCTGTGACACTAGTTATAGATTCCGATGCTTCACTTCAGGTTTACTTTATATTGACGATGAAACACAGAATTTGCATTGGAATTCAGAACAAAAGGCACAATGCCGACTTAACTACAAGAGACTGACTCTTCTTACTAATTATGCTTTGAACCATTCCTGTGACACTAGTTATAGATTCCGATGCTTCACTTCAGGATTACTGTATCCCTCTGACCTTCTTAGTGACGATGAAACACAGAAATTGCATCGGAATTAATTAAAAAAGCACAATGCCGACTTAAATACAAGAATACTGACTCATCTTACTGTCTATGTTTTGAACCGTCCCTGTGACACTAGTTATAGATTCCGATGCTTCACTCCAGGTTTACTGTATCCCTTGGACCTTCTTATTGACGATGAAACACAGAAATTTCATCGGAATGAAATACAAAAGGCACAATGCCGACATAAGTACAAGAAGACTGACTCTTCCTACTGTCTATGATTTGAATCATTCCTGTGACACTAGTTATGGATTCCGATGCTTCACTCCAGTTTTACTGTATCCCTTGGACCTTCTTATTGACGATGAAACACAGAAATTGCATCCGAATCAAATAGAAAATGCACAATGATGACTTAAGTACAAGAAGACTGACTATTCTTAAAGACTATGCTTTGAACCATTCCTGTGACACTAGTTATAGATTCCGATGCTTCAAATTAGGATTACTGTATCCCTCTGACCTTCTAATTGACGATGACACACAGATATTGTATCCGAATTAAATACAAAAGGCACAATGCCGACTTAAGTACAAGAAGACTGACTCTTCTTACTGACTATGTTTTGATCCATTCCTGAGACACTAGATATAAATTCCGATGCCTCACTTCAGGTTTACTGTATCCCTTGGATCTTCTTATTGACGATGAAACACAGAGATGGCATCGGAATTAAATAAAAAGGCACAATGCAGAATTAAGTACAAGAAGACTGACTCTTCTTACTGTCTATGTTTTGATCCATTCCTGTGACACTAGTTATAGATTCCGATTCTTCACTCCAGGTTCACTGTATCCCTTGGACCTTATTATTGACGATGAAACACAGAAATTGCATAGGAATTAAATACAAAAGGCACAATGCCGACCTAAGTACAAGAAGACTGACTCTTCTTACAGTCTATGTTTTGAACCATTCCTGTGACACTAGTTATAGATTCCGATGCTTCACTCCAGGTTTACTGTATCCCTTGGACCTTCGTGTTGACTATGAAACACAGAAATTGCATCGGAATTAAATACAAAAGAACTATGCCAACTTAAGGACAAGAAGACTGACTCTTCTTACTGACTATGTTTTGAACCATTCAAGTGACACTAGCTATAGATTCCGATGCTACACTTCAGGTTTACTGTATCCCTCTGACCTTCTTATTGACGATGAAACACAGAAATTGCATCGGAATTAAATTCAAAAGGCAAAATGCCGACTTAAGTACGACAAGACTGACTCTTCCTACTGTCTATGCTTTGAACCATTCCTGTGACACTAGTTTTTGATTCCGAAGCTTCACTTCAGGTTTACTGTATCCCACTGATCTTCTTATTGACGATGAAAGACAGAAATTGCACCGGAATTATACACAAAAGGCACAATGCCGACTTAAGGCCAAGTAGACTGACTCTTCTTACTGACTATGTTTTGAACTATTCCTGTGACACTAGTTATAGAATCCGATGCTTCACTTCAGGTTTACTGTAGACCTCAGACCTTATTGCCGATGAAACACAGAAATTGCATCGGAATTAAATACAAAAGGCACAATGCGGACTTAAGTGAAAGAAGTCTGACTCTTCTTACTGTCTATGATTTGAACCATTCCTGTGACACTAGTTATAGATTCCGATGCTTCACTCCAGGTTTACTGTATCCCTTGAACCTTCTTATTGACGATGAAACACAGAAATTGCATCCGAATTAAATAGAAAAAGCACAATGATGGCATAAGTACAAGAAGACTGATTCTTCTTACTGACTATGTTTTGAACCATTCCTGTGACACTAGTTATAGATTCCGATGCTTCATTCCAGGTTTACTGTATCCCTTGGACCTTCTCATTGACGATGAAACACAGAAATTGCTTCGGAATTAAATACAAAAGGCACAATGCCGACTAAAGTACAAGAAGACTGACTCTTCTAACAGTCTATGTTTTGAACCGTTCCTGTGACACTAGTTATAGATTCCGTAGCTTCACTCCAGGTTTACTTTTTCCCTTGGACCTTCTTATTGACGATGAAACACAGGAATTGCAACATAATTAAATAGAAAAGGCACAATTCCGACTTAAGTACAAGAAGACTGACGCTTCTTACTGACTATGTTTTGAACCAATCTTGTGACATTACTTGTAGATTCCGATGCATCACTTCATGTTTACTGTATCCCTCTGACCTTCTTATTGACGATGAAACACAGAAATTGCATCGGAATTAAATACAAAAGCACAAATCCGACTTATGTACAAGAAAACTGACTCTTCTTACTGTCTATGTTTTGAACCATTTCTGTGACAATAGTTATAGATTCCGATGCTTCACTCCAGGTTTACTGTATCCCTTGGACCTTCTTTTTGAATATGAAACACAGAAATTGCATCGGAAGTAAATACAAAAGCACAATGCCGACCTAAGGACAAGAAGACTGACTCTTCTTACTATGTTTTGAACCATTCCAGTGACACTAGCTATAGTTTCCGATGCTACACTTCAGGTTTACTGTCTCCCTCCGACCTTATTGACGATGAAACACTGAAATTGCATCGGAATTAAATTGGAAAGGCACAATGAGGACTGAAGTACAAGAAGACAGACTCTTCTTACTGACTATGTTTTAAACCATTCCTGTGACACTAGTTATAGATTCCGATGCTTCACTTCAGGTTTATTGTATCCCTCTGACCTTCTTATTGACGATGAAACACAGAAATTGCATCGGAATTAAGTAGAAACGGCACAATGTCGACTTAAGTACAAGAAGACTGACTCTTCTTACTGACTATGTTTTAAACCATTCCTGTGACACTAGGTATAGATTCCGATGCTTCACTTCAGGTTTATTGTATCCCTCTGACCTTCTTATTGACGATGAAACACAGAAATTGCATCGGAATTAAATAGAAAAGGCACAATGCCGACTTAAGTAAAAGAAGACTGACTCTTCTTACTGACTATGTTTTGAACCATTCCTGTGACACTAGTTATAGATTACGATGCTTCACTTCAGGTTTACTGTATACCTTGGACCTTCTTATTGACGATGAAACACAGAAATTGAATCGGAATTAAATTCAAAAGGCAAAATGCCGACTTAAGTACAAGAAGACTGACTATTCCTACTGTCTATGTTTTGAACCATTCCTGTGACGCTAGTTTTGGATTCCGATGCTTCACTTCAGGCTTACTGTATCCCACTGCTCTTCTTATTGACGATGAAAGACAGAAATTGCATCGGAATTAAATACAAAAGGCACAATGCCGACTTAAGGCCAAGAAGACTGACCCTTCTTACTGACTATGTTTTGAACTATTCCTGTGACGCTAGTTATAGATTCCGATGCTTGACTTCAGGTTTACTGTAGACCTCTGACCTTATTGCCGATGAAACACAGAAATTGCATCGGAATTAAATACAAAAGGCACAATGCCGACTTAAGTACAAGAAGACTGACTCTTCTCACTGACTATGTTTTGAACCGTTCCTGTGACACTAGTTATAAATTCCGATGCTTCACTTCAGGTTTACAGTATCCCTTGAACCTTCGTATTGACGATGAAACACAGATATTGCATCGGAATCAAATAGAAAAGGCACAATGCCGACTTAAGTACAAGAAGACTGACTCTTCTTACTGTTTATGATTTGGACCATTCCTGTCACACTAGTTATAGATTCCGATGCTTCACTTCAGGTTTACTGTATCCCTTGGACCTTCTTATTGACGATGAAACACAGAAATTGCATTAGAATTAAATTGAAAAGGCACAATGCTGACTTAAGTACAAGAAGGCTGACGCTTATTACTGACTATGTTTTAAACCATTCCTGTGACACTAGTTATAGAGTCCGATGCTTCACTTCAGGATTACTGTATCCCTCTGACCTTGTTAGTGACGATGAAACACAGAAATTGCATCGGAATAAATTAAAAAAGCACAATGCCGACTTAAGTACAAGAATACTGACTCATCTTACTGTCTATGTTTTGAACCGTCCCTGTGACACTAGTTATAGATTCCGATGCTTCACTCCAGGTTTACTGTATCCCTTGGACCTTCCTATTGACGATGAAACACAGAAATTGCATCGGAATGAAATACAAAAGGCACAATGCCGACATAAGTACAAGAAGACTGACTCTTCCTACTGTCTATGATTTGAACCATTCCTGTGACACTACTTATGGATTCCGATGTTTCACTCCAGTTTTACTGTATCCCTTGGACCTTCGTATTGACGACGAAACACAGAAATTGCATCCGAATTAAATAGAAAATGCACAATGATGACTTAAGTACAAGAAGACTGACTATTCTTACTGACTATGCTTTGAACCATTCCTGTGTCACTAGTTATAGATTCCGATGCTTCAAACTAGTATTACTGTATCCCTCTGACCTTCTAATTGATGATGAAACAAGATATTGTATCCGAATTAAATACAAAAGGCACAATGCCGACTTAAGTACAAGAAGACTGACTCTTCTTACTGACTATGTTTTGATCCATTCCTGAGACACTAGTTATAAATTCCGATGCCTCACTTCAGGTTTACTGTATCCCTTGGATCTTCTTATTGACGATGAAACACAGAGATGGCATCGGAATTAAATAAAAAGGCACAATGCAGAATTAAGTACAAGAAGACTGACTCTTCTTACTGTCAATGTTTTGATCCATTCCTGTGACACTAGTTATAGATTCCGATTCTTCACTCCAGGTTCACTGTATCCCTTGGACCTTATTATTGACGATGAAGAACAGAAATTGCATCGGTACTAAATAGAAAAGGCACAATGCCGACTTAAGTAAAAGAAGACTGACTCTTCTTACTGACTATGTTTTGAACCATTCCTGTGACACTAGTTATAGATTACGATGCTTCACTTCAGGTTTACTATATACTTTGGACCTTCTTATTGACGATGAAACACAGAAATTGAATCGGAATTAAATTCAAAAGGAAAAATGCCGACTTAAGTACAAGAAGACTGACCCTTCCTACTGTCTATGTTTGAACCATTCCTGTGACACTAGTTTTGGATTCCGATGCTTCACTTCAGGTTTACTGTATCCCACAGATCTTCTTTTTGACGATGAAAGACAGAAATTGCATCGGAATTAAATACAAAAGGCACAATGCCGACTTAAGGCCAAGAAGACTAACTCTTCTTACTGACTATGTTTTGAACTATTCCTGTGACACTAGTTATAGATTCCGATGCTTCACTCCAGGTTTACTGTATCATTTGGACCTTCTTATTGACGATGAAACACAGAAATTGCATTAGAATTAAATTTAAAATGCACAATGCTGACTTAAGTACAAGAAGACTGACGCTTATTACTCACTATGTTTAAAACCATTCCTGTGACACTAGTTATAGATTCCGATGCTTCACTTCAGGTTTACTTTATATTGACGATGAAACACAGAAATTGCATTGGAATTCAGAACAAAAGGCACAATGCCGACTTAACTACAAGAGACTGACTCTTCTTACTGATTATGCTTTGAACCATTCCTGTGACACTAGTTATAGATTCCGATGCTTCACTTCAGGATTACTGTATCCCTCTGACCTTCTTAGTGACGATGAAACACAGAAATTGCATCGGAATTAATTAAAAAAGCACAATGCCGACTTAAATACAAGAATACTGACTCATCTTACTGTCTATGTTTTGAACCGTCCCTGTGACACTAGTTATAGATTCCGATGCTTCACTCCAGGTTTACTGTATCCCTTGGACCTTCTTATTGACGATGAAACACAGAAATTTCATCGGAATGAAATACAAAAGGCACAATGCCGACATAAGTACAAGAAGACTGACTCTTCCTACTGTCTATGATTTGAATCATTCCTGTGACACTAGTTATGGATTCCGATGCTTCACTCCAGTTTTACTGTATCCCTTGGACCTTCTTATTGACGATGAAACACAGAAATTGCATCCGAATTAAATAGAAAATGCACAATGATGACTTAAGTACAAGAAGACTGACTATTCTTAAAGACTATGCTTTGAACCATTCCTGTGACACTAGTTATAGATTCCGATGCTTCAAATTAGGATTACTGTATCCCTCTGACCTTCTAATTGACGATGACACACAGATATTGTATCCGAATTAAATACAAAAGGCACAATGCCGACTTAAGTACAAGAAGACTGACTCTTCTTACTGACTATGTTTTGATCCATTCCTGAGACACTAGATATAAATTCCGATGCCTCACATCAGGTTTACTGTATCCCTTGGATCTTATTATTAACGACGAAAAACAGAGGTTGTATCGGAATTAAATACAAAAGGCACAATGCAGAATTAAGTACAAGAAGACTTACTCTTCTTACTGTCTATGTTTTGATCCATTCCTGTGACACTAGTTATAGATTCCGATTCTTCACTCCAGGTTCACTGTATCCCTTGGACCTTCTTATTGACGATGAAACACAGAAATTGCATCGGAATTAAATACAAAAGGCACAATGCCGACTAAAGTACAAGAAGACTGACTCTTCTATCAGTCTATGTTTTGAACCAATTCTGTGACACTAGTTATAGATTCCGGTGCTTCACTCCAGGTTTACTGATTCCCTTTGACCTTCTTATTGACGATGAAACCAGGAATTGAATCGGAATGAAACAGAAAGGGCTCAATGCAGACTTAAGTTCTAGAAGCCTGACTCTTCCTACTGTCTATGTTTTGAACCATTCCTGTGACACTAGTTATAGATTCCGATGCTTCACTTCAGGTTTACTGTATCCCTTGGACCTTCTTATTGACGATGGATCACAGAAATTGCATTGGAATTCAGTACAAAAGGCACAATGCCGACTTAACTACAAGAAGACTGACTCTTCTTACTGACTATGCTTTGAACCATTCCTGTGACACTAGTTATAGATTCCGAGGCTTTACTTCAGGATTACTGTATATCCCTCAGACCTTCTTAGTGACGATGAAACACATAAATTGCATCGGAATTAAATACAAAAAGCACAATGCCGACTTAAGTACAAGAATACTGACTCATCTTACTGTCTATGTTTTGAACCGTTCCTGTGACACTAGTTATAGATTCCGATGCTTCACTCCAGGTTTACTGTATCCCTTGGACCTTCGTATAGACGATGAAACACAGAAATTGCATCGGAATTAAATACAAAAGACACAATGCCGACTTAAGTACAAGAAGACTGACTCTTCTTACTGACTATGTTTTGAACCATTCCTGTGACACTAGTTATGGATTCCGATGCTTGACTTCAGGTTTACTGTATCCCTTGGACCTTCTTATTGACAATGAAACACAGAAATTGCATCCGAATTAAATAGAAAATGCACAATGATGACTTAAGTACAAGAAGACTGACTATTCTTACTGACTATGCTTTGTGCCATTCCTGTGACACTAGTTATAGATTCCGATGCTTCACTTTAGCATTACTGTATCCCTCTGACCTTCTTACTGACGAGGAAACACAGATATTGCATCGGAATTAAATACAAAAGGCACAATGCCGACTTAAGTACAAGAAGACTGACTCTTATTACTGTCTATGTTTTGAACCATCCCTGTGACACTAGTTACAGATTCCGATGCTACACTCCAGGTTTACTGTATCCCTTGGACCTTCTTAGTGACGATGAAACACAGAAATTGCATCAGAATTAAATAGAAAAGGCACAATGCCGACTTAACTACACGAAGACTGACTCTTCTTACTGACTATGCTTTGAACCATTCCTGTGACACTAGTTGTAGATTCCGATGCTTAACTTCAGGATTACTGTATCTCTCAGACCTTCTTAGTGACGATGAAACACAGACATTGCATCGGAATTAAATACAAAAGGCAAAATTCCGATTTAAGTACAAGAAGACTGACTCTTCTTACTGACTATGTTTTGATCCATTCCTGTGACACTAGTTATAAATTGCGATGCTTCACTTCAGGTTACTGTATCCCTTGGATCTTCTTATTGACGATGAATCACAGAAATTGCATCGGAATTAAATACAAAAGGCACAATGGCGACAAAAGTACAAGAAGACTGACTCTTCTTACAGTCTATGTTATGAACCATTCTTGAGACACTAGTTATAGATACCGGTGCTTCACTCCAGGTTTACTGTATTCCTTGGACCTTCTTATTGAAATTGAAACAGAGAAATTGCATCAGAATTGAATAGAAAAGGCACAATGCTGACTTAAGAACAAGAAGACTGACTCTTCTTACTGACTATGTTTTGAACCATTCCAGTTGACACTAGCTATAGATTCCGATGCTACACTTCAGGTTTACTGTATCCCTCTGACCTTCTTATTGACGATGAAACACAGAAATTGCATCGGAATTAAATAGGATAGGCACAATGAGGACTTTAGTACAAGAAGACTGACTCTTCTTACTGACAATGTTTTGAACCATTTCTGTGACACTAGTTATAGATTCCGATGCTTCACTTCAGGATTATTGTATCCCTCTGACCTTCTTATTGACGATGAAACACGGAAATTGCATCGGAATTAAGTAGAAAAGGCACTATGTCGACTTAAGTACAAGACGACTGACTCTTCTTATTGTCTATGTTTTGAACCATTCCTGTGACACTAGTTATAGATTCCGATGCTTCACTCCAGGTTTACTGTATCCCTTGGACCTTCTTATTGACGATGAAACACATAAATTGCATCGGAATTAAATAGAAAAGGCACAATGCCGACTTAAGTAAAAGAAGACAGACTCTTCTTACTGACTATGTTTTGAACCATTGCTGTGACACTAGTTATAGATTACGATGCTTCACTTCAGGTTTACTGTATACCTAGGACCTTCTTATTGACAATGAAACACAGAAATTGCATTGGAATTAAATTCAAAAGGCAAAATGCTGTCTTAAGTACAAGAAGACTGACTCTTCCTACTGTCTATGTTTTGAACCATTCCTGTGACACTAGTTTTGGATTCCGATGCTTCACTTCAGGTTTACTGTATCCCTCTGATCTTATTATTCACGATGAAAGACAGAAATTGCATCGAAATTAAATACAAAAGGCACAATGCCGACATCAGGACAAGAAGACTGACTCTTCTTACTGACTATGTTTTGAACTATTCCTGTGACGCTAGTTATAGATTCCGATGCTTCACTTCAGATTTACTGTAGACCTCTGACCTGATTGCCGATGAAACACAGAAATTGCGTCGGAACTAAATACAAAAGGCACAATGCCGACTTTAGGACAAGAAGACTGACTCTTCTTACTGACTATGTTTTGAACTATTCCTGTGACACTAGTTATAGATTCCGCTGCTTCACTTCAGGTTTACCGTTTCCCTTGGACCTTCTTATTGACGATGAAACACAGAAATTGCATCGGAATTTAATACAAAAGGCACAATGCCATCTTAAGTGCAAGAAGACTGACTCTTATTACTGTCCATGTTTTGAACCATCCCTGTGACACTAGTTATTGATTCCGATGCTACACTACAGGTTTACTGTATCCCTAGGTCCTTCTTATTGACGATGAAACACAGATATTGCATCGGAATTAAATACAAAAGGCAAAATTCCGACTTAAGTACAAGGAGACTGACTCTTCTTACTGACTATATTTTGATCCATTCCTGTGACACTAGTTATAAATTCCGATGCTTCACTTCAGGTTTACTGTATCCCTTGGATCTTCTTATTGACGATGAAACACAGATATTGCATCGGAATTAAATACAAAAGGCACAATGCCGACTAAAGTACAAGAAGAGTGACTCCTCTTACAGTCTATGTTTTGAACCATTCCTGTGACACTAGTTATAGATACCGGTGCTTCACTCCAGGTTTACTGTATCCCTTGGACGTTCTTATTGACGATGAAACACAGAAATTGCATCAGAATTAAATAGAAAAGGCACAATGCTGACTTAAGTACAAGAAGACTGACTCTTCTTACTGACTATGCTTTGAACCATTCCAGTGACACTAGCTATAGATTCCGATGCTACACTTCAGGTTTACTGTATCCCTCAGACCTTCGTATTGACGATGAAACAGTGAAATTGCATCGGAATTAAATAGGAAAGGCACAATGAGGACTTAAGTACAAGAAGACTGACTCTTCTTACTGACTATGTTATGAACTATTACTGTGACACTAGTTATAGATTCCGATGCTTCACTTCAGGTTTACTGTAGACCTCTGACCTTGTTGCCGATGAAACAAAGAAATTGCGTCGGAATTTAATACAAAAGGCACAATGCCGACTAAAGTACAAGAAGAGTGACTCTTCTTACAGTCTATGTTTTGAACCATTCTTGTGACACTAGTTATAGATACCGGTGCTTCACTCCAGGTTAACTGTATCCCTTGGACCTTCTTATTGACGATGAAAGACAGAAATTTCATCGGAATTAAATACAAAAGGCAAAATGCTGACTAAAGTACAAGAAGACTGACTCTTCTTACTGTCTATGTTTGAACCATTCCTGTGACACTAGATATAGATTCCGATGCTTCACTTCAGGTTTACCCTTTCCCTTGGACCTTCTTATTGACGATGAAACACAGAAATTGCATCGGAATTAAATACAAAAGCCACATTGCCGACTTAAGTACAAGAAGACTGACTCTTCTTACTGTCTATGTTTGAACCATTCCTGTGACACTAGTTATAGATTCCGATGCTTCACTTCAGGTTTACCCTTTCCCTTGGACCTTCTTATTGACGATGAAACACAGAAATTGCATCGGAATTAAATACAAAAGGCACAATGCCGACTTAAGTACAAGAAGACTGACTCTTCCTACTGTCTATGTTTGAACCATTCCTGTGACACTAGTTATAGATTCCGATGCTTCACTTTAGGATTACTGTATCCCTCTGACCTTCTTACTGACGATGAAACACAGATATTGCATCGGAATTAAATAGAAAGGGCACAATGCCGACTTAAGTACAAGAAGACTGACTCTTCTTACTGTTTATGTTTTGAACCATTCCTGTGACACTAGTTATAGATTCCGATGCTTCACTCCAGGTTTACTGTATCCCTTGGACCTTCTTATTGACGATGAAACACAGAAATTGCATCGGAATTAAATACAAAAGGCACAATGCCGACTAAAGTACAAGAAGACTGACTCTACTTACAGTCTATGTTTTGAACCATTCTTGTGACACTAGTTATAGATACCGGTGCTTCACTCCAGGTTTACTGTATCCCTTGGACCTTCTTGTTGACGATGAAACACAGAAATTGCATCAAATTAAATAGGGAAGGCACAATGCTGACTTAAGTACAAGAAGACAGACTCTTCTTACTGACTATGTTTTGAACCATTCCAGTGACACTAGCTATAGATTCCGTTGCTACACTTCAGGTTTACTGTATCCCTCTGACCTTCTAATTGACGATGAAACACAGAAATTGCATCGGAATTAAATAGGAAAGGCACAATGAGGACTTAAGTACAAGAAGACTGACTCTTCTTACTGACTATGTTTTGAACCATTCCAGTGACACTAGCTATAGATTCCGATGCAACACTTCAGGTTTACTGTATCCCTCTGACCGTCTTATTGACGATTAAACACGGAAATTGCATCGTAATAAAGTAGAAAAGGCACTATGTCGTCTTAAGTACAAGAAGACTGACTCTTCTTATTGTCTATGTTTTGAACCATTCCTGTGACACTAGTTATAGATTCTGATGCTTCACTCCAGGTTTACTGTATCCCTTGGACCTTCTTATTGTCGATGAAACACATAAATTGCATCGGAATTAAATAGAAAAGGCACAATGCCGACATAAGTAAAAGAAGACAGACTCTTCTTACTGACTATGTTTTGAACCATTCCTGTGACACTAGTTATAGATTACGATGCTTCACTTCAGGTTTACTGTATACCTTGGACCTTCTTATTTACGATGAAACACAGAAATTGCATCGGAATCAAATTCAAAAGGCAAAATGCTGACTTAAGTACAAGAAGACTGACACTTCCTACTGTCTATGTTTTGAACCATTCCTGTGACACTAGTTTTGGATTCCGATGCTTCACTTCAGGTTAACTGTATACCTCTGATCTTATTATTGACAATGAAAGACAGAAATTGCATCGGAATTAAATACAAAAGGAACAATGCCGACTTAAGGACAAGAAGACTAACTCTACTTACTGACTATGTTTTGAACTATTCCGGTGACACTAGTTATAGATTCCGATGCTTCACTTCAGGTTTACTGTAGACCTCTGACTTTATTGCCGATGAAACACAGAAATTGCGTCGGGATTAAATACAAAAGGCACAATGCCGACTTTAGGACAAGAAGACTGACTCTTCTTACTGACTATGTTTGAACCATTCCTGTGACACTAGTTACAGATTCCGATGCTTCACTTCAGGTTTACCCTTTCCCTTGGACCTTCTTATTGACGATCAAACACAGAAATTGCATCGGAATTAAATACAAAAGGCACAATGCCGACTTAAGTACAAGAAGACTGACTCCTCCTACTGTCTATGTTTGAACCATTCTTGTGACACTAGTTATAGATTCCGATGCTTCACTTTAGGATTACTGTATCCCTCTGACCTACTTACTGACGATGAAACACAGATATTGCATCGGAATTAAATACAAAAGGCACAATGCCGACTTAAGTACTAGAAGACTGACTCTTCCTACTGTCTATGTTTTGAACCATCCCTGTGACACTAGTTATAGATTCCGATGCTACACTCCAGGTTTACTGTATCCCTTGGTCCTTCTTATTGACGATGAAACACAGAAATTGCATCGGAATTAAATACAAAAGGCAAAATTCCGCCTTAAGTACAAGGAGACTGACTCTTCTTACTGACTATGTTTTGATCCAATCCTGTGACACTAGTTAGAAATTCCGATGCTTCACTTCAGGTTTACTGTATCCCTTGGATCTTCTTATTGACGATGAAACACAGAAATTGCATCGGAATTAAATACAAAAGGCACAATGCCGACTAAAGTACAAGTAGACTGACTCTTCTTACAGTCTATGTTTTGAACCATTCTTGTGACACTAGTTATAGATACCGGTGCTTCACTCCAGGTTTACTGTATCCCTTGGACCTTCTTATTGACGATGAAACACAGAAATTGCATCAGAATTAAATAGAAAAGGCACAATGCTGACTCAAGTACAAGAAGGCTGACTCTTCTTACTGACTATGTTTTGAACCATTCCAGTGACACTAGCTATAGATTCCGATGCTACACTTCAGGTTTACTGTATCCCTCTGACCTTCTTATTGACGATGAAACACTGAAATTGCATCGGAATTAAATAGGAAAGGCACAATGAGGACTTAAGTACAAGAAGACTGACTCTTCTTACTGACTATGTTTTGAACCGTTCCTGTGTCACTTGTTATAAATTCCGATGCTTCACTTCAGGTTTACTGTATCCCTTGGATCTTCTTATTGACGATGAAACACAGAAATTGCATCGGAATTAAATACAAAAGGCACAATGCAGACTAAAGTACAAGAAGACTGACTCTTCTTACAGTCTATGTTTTGAACCATTCTTGTGACACTAGTTATAGATACCGGTGCTTCACTTCAGGTTTATTGTATCCCTTTGACCTTCTTATTGACGAGGAAACACGGAAATTGCATCGTAATTAAGTAGAAAAGGCACTATGTCGTCTTAAGTACAAGAAGACTGACTCTTCTTATTGTCTATGTTTTGAACCATTCCTGTGACACTAGTTATAGATTCCGATGCTTCACTCCAGGTTTACTGTATCCCTTGGACCTTCTTATTGACGATGAAACACATAAATTGCATCGGAATTAAATAGAAAAGGCACAATGCCGACTTAAGAAAAAGAAGACGGACTCTTCTTACTGACTATGTCTTGAACCATTCCTGTGACACTAGTTATAGATTACGATGCTTCACTTCAGGTTTACTGTATACCTTGGACCTTCTTATTGACGATGAAACACAGAAATTGCATCGGAATTATATTCAAAAGGCAAAATGCTGACTTAAGTACAAGAAGACTGACTCTTCCTACTGTCTATGTTTTGAACCATTCCTGTGACACTAGTTTTGGATTCCGATGCTTCACTCTGGTTTACTGTATCCCTCTGATCTTCTTATTGACGATGAAAGACAGAAATTGCATCGGAATTAAATACAAAAGGCATAATGCCGACTTAAGGACAAGAAGACTGACTCTTCTTACTGACTTTGTTTTGCACTATTCCTGTGACACTAGTTATAGATTCCGATGCATCACTTCAGGTTTACTGTAGACCTCTGACCTTGTTGCCGATGAAACACAGAAATTGCGTCGGAATTAAATACAAAAGGCACAATGCCGACTTTAGGACAAGAAGACTGACTCTTCTTACAGACTATGTTTTGAACTATTCCTGTGACACTAGTTATAGATTCCGATGCTTCACCTCAGGTTTACTGAATCCCTCGGACCTTCTTATTGACGATGAAACACAGAAATTGCATTGGAATTAAATACAAAAGCCACAATGCCGACTTAAGTACAAGAAGACTGACTCTTCTTACTGTCTATGTTTGAACCATTCCTGTGTCACTAGTTATAGATTCCGATGCTTCACTTCAGGTTTACCGTTTCTCTTGGACCTTCTTATTGACGATGAAACACAGAAATTGCATCGGAATTAAATACAAAAGGCACAGTGCCGACTTAAGTACAAGAAGACTGACTCTTCTTACTGACTATGTTTTGAACCATTCCTGTGACACTAGTTATAGATTCCGATGCTTCACTCCAGGTTTACTGTATCCCTTGGACCTTCTTATTGACGATGAAACACAGAAATTGCATCAGAATTAAGTAGAAAATGCACAATGATGACTTAAGTAATAGAAAACTGCCTCTTCTTACTGACTATGATTTGAACCATTCATGTGACGCCAGTTATAGATTCCGATGCTTCACTTCAGGATTACTGTATCCCTCTGACCTTCTTATTGACGATGAAACACAGATATTGTATCGGAATTAAATACAAAAGGCACAATGCCGACTAAAGTACAAGAAGACTGACTCGTCTTACTGTCTATGATTTGAACCATCCCTGTGACACTAGTAATACATTCCGATGCTTCACTCCAGGTTTATTGTATCCCTTGGACCTTCTTATTGACGATGAAACACAGAAATTGAATCGGAATTAAATACAAAAGGCACAATGCCGACTTAAGTACAAGAAGACTGACTCTTCTTACTGACTATGTTTTGAACCGTTCCTGTAATACTAGTTATAAATTCCGATGCTTCACTTCAGGGTTACTGTATCCCTTGGACCTTCTTATTGACGATGAAACACAGATATTGCATCGGAATTAAATAGAAAAGGCACAATGCCGACTTAAGTACGAGAAGACTGACTCTTCTTACTGTTTATGTTTTGAACCATTCCTGTGACACTAGTTATAGATTCCGATGCTTCACTCCAGGTTTACTGTATCAATTGGACCTTCTTATTGACGATGAAACACAGAAATTGCATCGGAATTAAATTGAAAAGGCACACTGCCGCCTAAAGTACAAGAAGACTGACTCTTCTTACTGTCTATGTTTGAACCATTCTTGTGACACTAGTTATAGATACCGGTGCTTCACTCCAGGTTTACTGTATCCCTTGGACCTTCTTATTGACGATGAAACACAGAAATTGCATCAGAACTAAATAAAAAAGGCACAATGCTGACTTAAGTACAAGAAGACTGACTCTTCTTACTGACTATGTTTTGAACCATTCCAGTGACACTAGCTATAGATTCCGATGCTATACTTCAGGTTTACTGTATCCCTCTGACCTTCTTATTGACGATGAAACACAGAAATTGCATCGGAATTAAATAGGAAAGGCACAATGAGGACTTAAGTACAAGAAGACTGATTCTTCTTACTGACTTCGCTTTGAACCATTCCTGTGACACTAGTTATAGATTCCGATGCTTCACTTCAGGTTTATTGTATCCCTCTGACATTCTTATTGACGATGAAACACGGAAATTGCATCTGAATTAAGTAGAAAGGGCACTATGTCGACTTAAGTACAAGAAGTATGACTCTTATTATTGTCTATGTTTTGAACCATTCCTGTGACACTAGTTATAGATTCCGATGCTTCACTCCAGGTTTACTGTATCCCTTGGACCTTCTTATTGACGATGAAACACAGAAATTGCATCGGAATTAAATAGAAAAGGCACAATGCCGACTTAAGTAAAAGAAGTCAGACTCTTCTTACTGACTATGTTTTGAACCATTCCTGTGACACTAGTTATAGATTACGATGCTTCACTTCAGGTTTACTGTATACCTTGGACCTTCTTATTGACGATGAAACACAGAAATTGCATCGGAATTATATTCAAAAGGCAAAATGGTGACTTAAGTACAGGCAGACTGACTCTTCCTGTTGTCTATGTTTTGAACCATTCCTGTGACACTAGTTCTGGATTCCGATGCTTCACTTCAGGTTTACTTTATGCCTCTGATCTTCTTATTGACGATGAAAGACAGATATTGTTTCGGAATTAAATACAAAAGGCACAATGCCGACTTAAGGACAAGAAGACTGACTCTTCTTACTGACTATGTTTTGAACTATTTCTGTGACACTAGTTATAGATTCCGCTCCTTCACTTCAGGTTCACTGTAGACCTCTGACCTTATTGCCGATGAAACACAGAAATTGCGTCGGAATTAAATAGAAAAGGCACAATGCCGACTTAAGTAAAAGAAGTCAGACTCTTCTTACTGACTATGCTTTGAACTATTCCTATGATACTAGTTATAGCTTCCGATGCTTCACTTCAGGTTTACTGTATCCCTCTGACCTTCTTATTGACGATGAAACACAGAAATTGCATCGGAATTAAATACAAAAGCCACAATGCCGACTTAAGTGCAAGAAGTCTGACTCTTCTTACTGTCTATGTTTGAACCATTCCTGTGACACTAGTTATAGATTCCGATGCTTCACTTCAGGTTTACCGTTTCCCTTGGACCTTCTTATTGACGATGAAACACAGAAATTGCATCGGAATTAAATACAAAAGGCACAATGCCGACTTAAGTACAAGAAGACTGACTCTTTCTACTGTCTATGTTTGAACCATTCCTGTGACACTAGTTAAGATTCCGATGCTTCACTTTAGAATTACTGTATCCCTCTGACCTTCTTACTGACGATGAAACACAGATATTGCATCGGAATTAAATACAAAAGGCACAATGCCGACTTTAGTACAAGATGACTGACTCTTCTTACTGTCAATGTTTGAACCATTCCTGTGACACTAGTTATAGCTTCCGATGCTACACTCCAGGTTTACTGTATCCCTTAGTCCTTCTTATTGACGATGAAACACAGAAATTGCATCGGAATGAAATACAAAAGGCAAAATTCCGACTTAAATACAAGAAGACTGACTCTTTTTACTGACTATGTTTTGATCCATTCCTGTGACACTAGTTATAAATTCCGATGCTTCACTTCAGGTTTACTGTATCTCTTGGATCTTCTTATTGACGATGAAACACAGAAATTGCATCGGAATTAAATACAAAAGGCACAATGCCGACTAAAGTACAAGAAGACTGGCTCTTCTTACAGTCTATGTTTTGAACCATTCTTGTGACACTAGTTATAGATGGTTCTTCACTCCAGGTTTACTGTATCCCTTGGAACTTCTTATTGACGATGAAACACAGAAATTGCATCAGAATTAAATAGAAAAGGCACAATGCTGACTTAAGTACAAGAAGACTGACTCTTCTTACTGACTATGTTTTGAACCATTCCAGTGACACTAGCTATAGATTCCGATGCTACACTTCAGGTTTACTGTATCCCTCTGACCTTCTTATTGACGATGAAACACAGAAATTGCATCGGAATTAAATAGGAAAGGCACAATGAGGACTTAAGTACAAGAAGACTGACTCTTCTTACTGACTATGTTTTGAACCGTTCCTGTGACACTAGTTATAGATTCCGATGCTTCACTCCAGGTTTACTGTATCCCTTGGACCTTCTTATTGACGATGAAACACAGAAATTGCATCAGAATTAAGTAGAAAGTGCACCATGGTGACTTAAGTACTAGAAGACTGCCTCTTCTTACTGTCTATGATTTGAACCATTCCTGTGACGCTAGTTATAGATTCCGATGCTTCACTTCAGGATTTCTGTATCCCTCTGACCTTCTTACTAACGATGAAACACAGATATTGCATCGAAATTAAATAGAAAAGGCACAATGCCGACTTAAGTACAAGAAGACTGACTCTTATTACTGTCTATGTTTTGAACCATCCCTGTGACACTAGTTATAGATTCCGATGCTACACTCCAGGTTTACTCTATCCCTTGGTCCTTCTTATTGACGATGAAACACAGAAATTGCATCGGAATTAAATACAAATGGCAAAATTCCGACTTAAGTACAAGAAGGCTGACTCTTCTTACTGACTATGTTTTGTTCCATTCCTGTGACACTAGTTATAAATTCCGATGCTTCACTTCAGGTTTACTGTATCCCTTGGATCTTCTTATTGACGATGAAACACAGATATTGCATCGGAATTAAAAAACAAAAGGCACAATGCCGACTAAAGTACAAGAAGACTGACTCTTCTTACAGTCTATATTTTGAACCATTCTTGTGACACTAGTTATAGATACCGGTGCTACACTCCAGGTTTACTGTATCCCTTGGACCTTCTTATTGACGATGAAACACAGAAATTGCATCAGAATTAAATAGAAAAGGCACAATGCTGACTTAAGTACAAAAAGACTGACTCTTCTTACTGACTATGTTTTGAACCATTCCAGTGACACTAGCTATAGATTCCGATGCTACACTTCAGGTTTACTGTATCCCTCTGACCTTCTTATTGACGATGAAACACAGACATTGCATCGGAATTAAATAGGAAAGGCACAATGAGGACTTAAGTACAAGAAGACTGACTCTTCTTACTGACTATGTTTTGAACCATTCCTGTGACCTAGTTATAGATTCCGATGCTTCACTTCAGGTTTATTGTATCCCTCTGACCTTCTCATTGACGATGAAACACGGAAATTTCATCGGAATTAACTAGAAAAGGCACTATGTCGTCTTAAGTACAAGAAGACTGACTCTTCTTATTGTCTATGTTTTGAACCATTCCTGTGACACTAGTTATAGATTCCGATGCTTCACTCCAGGTTTACTGTATCCCTTGGACCTTCTTATTGACGATGAAACACAGAAATTGCATCGGAATTAAATAGAAAAAGCACAATGCCGACTTAAGAAAAAGAAGACAGACTCTTCTTACTGACTATGTTATGAACCATTCCTGTGACACTAGTTATAGATTACGATGCTTCACTTCAGGTTTACTGTATACCTTGGACCTTCTTATTGACGATGAAACACAGAAATTGCATCGGAATTATATTCAAAAGGCAAAATGCTGACTTAAGTACAAGAAGACTGACTCTTCCTACTGTCTATGTTTTGAACCATTCCTGTGACACTAGTTTTGGATTCCGATGCTTCACTCATGTTTACTGTATCCCTCTGATCTTCTTATTGACGATGAAAGACAGAAATTGCATCGGAATTAAATACAAAAGGCATAATGCCGACTCAAGGACAAGAAGACTGACTCTTCTTACTGACTTTGTTTTGAACTATTCCTGTGACACTAGTTATAGATTCCGATGCTTCACTTCTGGTTTACTGTAGACCTCTGACCTTGTTGCCGATGAAACACAGAAATTGCGTCGGAATTAAATACAAAAGGCACAATGCCTACTTTAGGACAAGAAGACTGACTCTTCTTACTGACTATGTTTTGAACTATTCCTGTGACACTAGTTATAGATTCCGATGCTTCACTTCAGGTTTACTGAATCCCTCGGACCTTCTTATTGACGATGAAACACAGAAATTGCATCGGAATTAAATACAAAAGCCACAATGCCGACTTAAGTACAAGAAGACTGACTCTTCTTACAGTCTATGTTTGAACCATTCCTGTGACACTAGTTATAGATTCCGATGCTTCACTTCAGGTTTACCGTTTCCCTTGGACCTTCTTATTGACGATGAAACACAGAAATTGCATCGGAATTAAATACAAAAGGCACAATGCCGACTTAAGTACAAGAAGACTGACTCTTTCTACTGTCTATGTTTGAACCATTCCTGTGACACTAGTTATAGATTCCGATGCTTCACTTTAGGATTACTGTATCCCTCTGTCCTTCTTACTGACGATGAAACACAGATATTGCATAGGAATTAAATACAAAAGGCACAATGCCGACTTAAGTACAAGAAGACTGACTCTTATTACTGTCTATGCATTTGAACCATCCCTGTGACACTAGTTATAGATTCCGATGCTACACTCCAGGTTTACTGTATCCCTTGGTCCTTCTTATTGACGATGAAACACAGAAATTGCATCGGAATGAAATACAAAAGGCAAAATTACGACTTAAGTACAAGAAGACTGACTCTTTTTACTGACTATGTTTTGATCCATTCCTGTGACACTAGTTATAAATTCCGATGCTTCACTTCAGGTTTACTGTATCTCTTGGATCTTCTTATTGACGATGAAACACAGAAATTGCATCGGAATTAATACAAAAGGCACAATGCCGACTAAAGTACAAGAAGACTGGCTCTTCTTACAGTCTATGTTTTGAACCATTCTTGTGACACTAGTTATAGATGGTTCTTCACTCCAGGTTTACTGTATCCCTTGGACCTTCTTATTCACGATGAAACACAGAAATTGCATCAGAATTAAATAGAAAAGGCACAATGCTGACTTAAGTACAAGAAGACTGACTCTTCTTACTGACTATGTTTTGAACCATTCCAGTGACACTAGCTATAGATTCCGATGCTACACTTCAGGTTTACTGTATACCTCTGACCTTCTTATTGACGATGAAACACCGAAATTGCATCGGAATTAAATAGGAAAGGCACAATGAGGACTTAAGTACAAGAAGACTGACTCTTCTTACTGACTATGTTTTGAACCGTTCCTGTGACACTACTTATAGATTCCGATGCTTCACTCCAGGTTTACTGTATCCCTTGGACCTTCTTATTGACGATGAAACACAGAAATTGCATCAGAATTAAGTAGAAAGTGCACAATGGTGACTTCAGTACTAGAAGACTGCCTCTTCTTACTGTCTATGATTTGAACCATTCCTGTGACGCTAGTTATAGATTCCGATGCTTCACTTCAGGATTTCTGTATCCGTCTGACCTTCTTACTAACGATGAAACACAGATATTGCATCGGAATTAAATAGAAAAGGCACAATGCCGACTTAAGTATAAGAAGACTGACTCTTATTACTATCTATGTTTTGAACCATCCCTGTGACACTAGTTATAGATTCCGATGCTTCACTCCAGGTTTACTCTATCCCTTGGTCCTTCTTATTGACGATGAAACACAGAAATTGCATCGGAATTAAATACAAATGGCAAAATTCCGACTTAAGTACAAGAAGGCTGACTCTTCTTACTGACTATGTTTTGTTCCATTCCTGTGACACTAGTTATAAATTCCGATGCTTCACTTCAGGTTTACTGTATCCCTTGGATCTTCTTATTGACGATGAAACACAGAAATTGCATCGGAATTAAATACAAAAGGCACAATGCCGACTAAAGTACAAGAAGACTGACTCTTCTTACAGTCTATGTTTTGAACCATTCTTGTGACACTAGTTATAGATACCGGTGCTTCACTCCAGGTTTACTGTATCCCTTGGACCTTCTTATTGACGATGAAACACAGAAATTGCATCAGAATTAAATAGAAAAGGCACAATGCTGACTTAAGTACAAGAAGACTGACTCTTCTTACTGACTATGTTCTGAACCATTCCAGTGACACTAGCTATAGATTCCGATGCTACACTTCAGGTTTACTGTATCCCTCTGATCTTCTTATTGACGATGAAACACAGACATTGCATCGGAATTAAATAGGAAAGGCACAATGAGGACTTAAGTACAAGAAGACTGACTCTTCTTACTGACTATGTTTTGAACCATTCCTGTGACCTACTTATAGATTCCGATGCTTCACTTCAGGTTTATTGTATCCCTCTGACCTTCTTATTGACGATGAAACACGGAAATTTCATCGGAACTAACTAGAAAAGGCACTATGTCGACTTAAGTACAAGAAGACTGACTCTTCTTATTGTCTATGTTCTGAACCATTCCTGTGACACTAGTAATAGATTCCGATGCTTCACTCCAGGTTTACTGTATCCCTTGGACCTTCTTATTGACGATGAAACACAGAAATTGCATCGGAATGAAATAGAAAATGCACAATGCCGACTTAAGTAAAAGAAGACAGACTCTTCTTACTGACTATGTTTTGAACCATTCCTGTGACACTAGTTATAGATTACGATGCTTCACTTCAGGTTTACTGTATACCTTGGACCTTCTTATTGACGATGAAACACAGAAATTGCATCGGAATTAAATTCAAAAGGCAAAATGCTGACTTAAGTACAAGAAGACTGACTCTTCCTACTGTCGATGTTTTGAACCATTCCTGTGTCACTAGTTTTGGATTCCGATGCTTCACTTCAGGTTTACTGTATCCCTCTGATCTTCTTGTTGACGATGAAAGACAGAAATTGCATCGGAATTAAATACAAAAGGCACAATGCCGACTTAAGGACAAGAAGACTGACTCTTCTTACTGACTATGTTTTGAACTATTCCTGTGACACTAGTTATAGATTCCGATGCTTCACTTCAGGTTTACTGTAGACCTCTGACCTTATTGCCGATGGAACACAGAAATTGCGTCGGAATTTAATACAAAAGGCACAATGCCGACTTTAGGATAGGGAGACTGACTCTTCATACAGACTATGTTTTGAACTATTCCTGTGACACTAGTTATAGCTTCCGATGCTTCACTTCAGGTTTACTAAACCCTCGGACCTTCTTATTGACGATGAAACACAGAAATTGCATCGGAATTAAATACATAAGCCACAATGCCGACTTAAGTACAAGAAGACTGACTCTACTTACTGTCTATGTTTGAACCATTCCTGTGACACTAGTTATAGATTCCGATGCTTCACTTCAGGTTTACCGTTTCCCTTGGACCTTCTTATTGACGATGAAACACAGAAATTGCATCGGAATTAAATACAAAAGGCACAATGCCGACTTGAGTACAAGAAGACTGACTCTTCTTACTGACTATGTTTCGAACCATTCTTGTGACACTAGATATAGATTCCGATGCTTCACTCCAGGTTTACTGTATCCCTTGGACCTTCTTATAGACAATGAAACACAGAAATTGAATCGGAATTAAATAAAAAAGGCACAATGCCGAATTTAGTTCAAGAAGACTGACTCTTCTTACTGTCTATGTTTTGAACCATTCTTGTGACTCTAGTTATAGCTTCCGATGCTTCACTTCAGGTTTACTGTATCCCTCTGACCTTCCTATTGATGATGAAACACAGAAATTGCATCGGAATTAAATATAAATGGCACAATGCCGACTTAAGTACAAGAAGACTGACTCTTCCAACTGTCTATGTTTTGACCATTCCTGTGACACTAGTTATGGATTCCGAAGCTTCACTTCAGGTTTCCTGTATCCCTCTGACCTTCTTATTGACGATGAAACACAGAAATTGCATCGGAATTAATTACAAGAGGCACAATGCCGACTTAACTACAAGAAGACTGGCACTTCTTAACGACTATGTTTGAACCATTCTTGTGACACAAGTTATAGATTCCGATGCTTCGCTTCAGGACTACTGTATCCCTTGGACCTTCTTATTGACAATGGCACTCAGAAATTGCATCGGAATTAAATACAAAAGGCACAATGCCGACTTAAGTACAAGAAAAGTGACTCTTCTTACTGTCTATGTTTTGAACTTTTCCTGTAACACTAGTTATAGATTCCGATGCTTCACCTCAGGATTACTGTATCCCTCTGACCTTCTTATTGACGATGAAACACAGAAATTGCATCGGAATGAAATACAAAAAGCACATTGCCGACTTAAGTACAGGAATACTGACTCTTCTTACTGTCTATGTTTTGAACTATTCCTGTGACACTCGTTATAGATTCCGATGCTTCACTTCAGGATTACTGTATCCCTCTGACCTTCTTATTGGCGATGAAACACAGAAATATGCATCGGAATTAAACAGAAATGCACAATGCCGACTTAACTACAAGAAGACTGGCTCTTCTTACTGTCTATGTTTTGAACAATTCCTGTGAGACCAGTTTGAGATTCCGATGCTTATCTTCAGGTTTACTGTATCCCTCTGACCTTCTTATTGACGATGAAACACAGAAATTGCATCGGCATTAAATACAAACTGCAAAATGCCGACTTAAGTACAAGGAGACTGACTCTTCTTACTGTCTATGTTTTGAACCATTCCTGTGAGACCGGTTTTAGATTCAGATGCTTCATTTCGGGTTTACTGTAACCCTTGGACCTTCTTATTGACGACGAGACTCAGAAAATTCATAGGAATTAAATAGAAAAGGCACAATGCCGACTTAAGTACAAGATAACTGACTCTTCTTACTGTCAATGTTTTGACCCATTCCTGTGACACTAGTTGTAGATTCCGATGCTTCACTTCAGGTTTACTGTATCTCTCTGACCTTCTTATTGACGATGAAACACAGAAATTGCCTCGGAATTAAGTACAAAGGACACAATGCCGACTTAAGTAAAGGAAGACTGGCTCTTCTTACTGTCTATGTTTTGAACCATTCCTGTGACACTAGTTATAGATTCCGATGCTTCACTTCAGGTTTACTGTATCCCTTGGACCTTCTTATTGACGACGAAACACAGAAGTTGCATCGGAATTAAATACAAAAGACACAATTCCGACTCAAGTTCAAGAAGACAGTCTCCTCTTACTGTCTATGCTTTGAACCTTTCCTGTGAGACCGGTTTTAGATTCCGATGCTTCATTTCAGGTTTACTGAATCCCTCTGACCTTCTAATTGACGACGAAAGACAGAAATTGCATCGGAATTAAATACTAAAGGTACAATGCCGACTCAAGTACAAGAGGACTGGCTCTTCTTACAGTCTATGCTTGAATCTTTTCTGTGAGACCCGTTTTACATTCCGATGCTTCACTTCAGGTTTACTGTATCCCTCTGCCCTTCTTATTGACGATGAAACACAGAAATTGCATCGGAATTAAATACAAAAAAGCACAATGTCGACATAAGTAAAAGAAGACTGACCCTTCTTACTGTCTATGATTTGAACCATTCCTGTGACACTAGTTATAGATTCCGATACTTTACTTCAGGTTTACTGTATCCCTCTGACCTTCTTAATGACGATGAATCACAGAAATTGCTTCGGAATTAAATACAAAAGGCACAATGCCGACATAAGTACAAGAAGACTGATTCTTCTTACTGTCTATGTTTTGAACCACTCCTTTGACACTAGTTATAGATTCCGATGCTTCACTCCAGGTTTACTGTATCCCTTGGACCCAGTTATTGACGACGAAACACAGAAATTGCATCGGAATTAAATACAAAAGGCACAATGCTGCCTTAAGTACAGGAAGACTGGCTCTTCTTACTGTCCATGTCTTGAACCATTCCTGTGACACTAGTTATAGATTCCGATGCTTCACTTCAGGTTTACTGTATCCCTTGGACCTTCTTATTGACGACGAAAGACAGAAGTTGCATCGGAAGTAAATACAAAAGGCACAATGCCGACTTAAGTACAAGATAACTGACTCTTCTTACTGTCAATGTTTTTAACCATTCCTGTGACACTTGTTGTAGATTCCGATGCTTCACTTCAAGTTTACTGTATGTCTCTGACCTTCTTATTGACGATGAAACACAGAAATTGCATCGGAATTAAATAGAAGAGGCACAATGCCGACTTAAGTACAAGAAAAATGACTCTTCTTACTGTCTATGTTTTGAACTATTCCTGTGACACTAGTTATAGATTCCGATGCTTCACTTCAGGATTACTGTATCCCTCTGACCTTCTTATTGCCGATGAAACACAGAAATATACACGGAATTAAATAGAAAAGGCACAATCCGACTTAAGTACAAGAAGACTGGCTCTTCTTACTGCCTATGTTTTGAACAATTCCTGTGAGACCAGTTTGAGATTCCGATGCTTCACTTCAGGTTTACTGTATCCCTCTGACCTTCTTATTAACGATGAAACACAGAAATTGCATCGGCATTACATACAAACGGCACAATGCCGACTTAAGTACAAGGAGACTGGCTCTTCTTACTATCTATGTTTTGAACCATTCCTGTGAGACCGGTTTTAAATTCCGATGCTTCAGTTCAGGTTAACTGTAACCCTTGGACCTTCTTGTTGACGACGAAACTCAGAAATTTTCTCGGAGTTAGATTGAAAAGGCACAATGCCGACTTAAGTAAAAGATAACTGACTCTTCTTACTGTCTATGTTTTGAACCATTCCTGTGACACTAGTTGTAGATTCCGATGCTTCACTTCAGGTTTACTGTATCTCTCTCACCTTCTTATTGACGATGAAGCACAGAAATTGCATCGGAATTAAATACAAAAGGCACAATGCCGACTTAAGTACAAGAGGACCGACTCTTGTTACTGTCTATGCTTTGAACCTTTCCTATGAGCCCGATTTTAGTTTCCGATGCTTCACTTCAGGTTTACTGTACCCCATGGACCTTCTTATTGACTACGAAACACAGAGATTGCATCGGAATTAAATAGAAAAGGTACAATGCCGACTTATGTACAAGAAGACTGACTATTCTTACTGTCTATGTTTCGAACCATTCCTGTGATACTAGTTATAGATTTCGATGCTTCACTTCAGGTTTACTGTATCTCTCTGACCTTCTTATTGACGATGAAACACAGAAATTGCATTGGCATTAAATAGAAAAGGCACAATGCCGACTTAAGTACATGGAAACTGAGTCTTCCTACAGTCTATGATTTGAACAATTGCGGTGACACTAGTTATAGATTCCGATACTTCACTTCAGGTTTACTGTATCCCTCTGACCTTCTTATTGACGATGAATCACAGAAATTGCATCGGAATTTAATTCAAACGCCACAATGCCGACTCAAGTACAAGAGGACTAACTCTTCTTACTGTCTATGCTTTGAACCTTTCCTGTTTGCCGGGTTTTAGATTCCGATGCTTCACTATAGGTTTACTGTATCCCTTGGACCTTCTTGTTGACGACGAAAGACAGAAATTGCATCGGAATTAAATAAAAAAGGCACAATGTCGACTTAAGTACAAGAAAACCGACTCTTTCTACAGTCTATGTTTTGAACCAATGCAGTGACACTAGTTATAGATTCCGATACTGCACTTCAGGTTTACTGTATCCCTCGGACCTTCTTATTGACAATGAAACACAGATATTGCAACGGAATTAAATACAAAAGGCACAATGCCGACTTAAGTACAAGAAGACTGACTCCTCTTACTGTCTATGTTTTGAACCACACCTGTGATACTAGTTACAGATTCCGATGCTTCACTTCAGGTTTACTGTAACCCTTGGACCTTCTTATTGACGACGAAACCAAGAAATTGCATCGGAATTAAATACAAAAGGCACAATGCCAACTTAAGTACAGGAAGACTGGCTCTTCTTACTGTCTATGCTTTTAACCATTCCTGTGACACTAGTTGGAGACTCCAATGCTTCACTTCAGGTTTACTGTATGTCTCTGACCTTCTTATTGACGACGAAACACAGAAATTCCATCGGAATTAAATAGAAAAGGCACAATGCCGACTTAAGTACAAAAAGACTGACTCTTCTTACTGTTTATGATTTGAACCATTCCTGTCACACTAGTTATAGATTCCGATGCTTCACTTCAGGTTTACTGTATCCCTCTGACCTTCTTATTGACGATGAAACTCAGAAATTGCTTCGGAATTAAATACAAAAGGCACAATGCCTACTTAAGTACAAGAAGACTGACTCTTCTTACTGTCTATGTTTTGAACCATTCCATTGACACTAGTTATAGATTCCGATGCTTCACTTCAGGTTTACTGTATCCCTTGGACCTTCTTATTGACGATGAAACACAGAAATTGCATCGGAATTAAATAGACAAAGCACAATGCCGACTTAGGTACAAGAAGACTGACTCTTCTTACTGACTATGTTTTGAACCATTCCTGTGACACTAGTTATTGATTCCGATGCTTCAATTCAGGTTTACTGTATTCCTTGGACCTTCTTATTGACGATGAAACACAGAAATAGCATCGGAATTAAATACAAAACGCAAAACGCCGACTTAAGTACACGAAGACTGACTCTTCTTACTGTCTATGTTTCGAACCATTCCTGTGACACTAGTTATAGATTACGATGCTACACTCCAGGTTTACAGTATCCCTTGGACCTTCTTATTGACGACGAAACTCAGAAATTGCATCGGAATTAAATATGAAAGACACAATGCCGACATAAGTACAAAAAAACTTACTCTTCTTACTGTCTATGATTTGAACCATTCCTGTGACACTAGTTATAAATTCCGATGCTTCACTTCAGGTTTACTGTAACCCTAGGACCTTCTTATTGACGACGAAACACAGAAATTGAATCGGAATTAAATACAAAAAGCACAATGCCGACATATGTACAGGTACACTGCCTCTTCTTACTGTCTATGTTTTGAACCATTCCTGTGACACTAGTTATAGATTCCGATGCTTCACTTCATATTTACTGTATCCCTCTGACCTTCTTATTGACGATGAAACACAGAAATTGAATCGAAATGAAATAGAAAAGGCACAATGCCGACTTAAGTACAAAAGACTGACTCTTCTTACTGTCTATGTTGTGAACCGTTCCTATGACACTAGTTATGGATTCCGATGCTGAACTTCAGGTTTACTTTATCCCTCTGACCTTCTTATTGCCGACGAAACACAGAAATTGCATCGGAATTAAATACAAAAGGCACAATGCCGACTCAAGTACAAGAAGACTGACTCTTCTTACTGTCTATGTTTTCAACCTTTCCTGTGAGACCGGTTTTAGATTCCGATGCTTCACTTCAGGTTTACTGTATACCTCTGACCTTCTTATTGACGACGAAAGATAGAAATTGAATCGGAATTAAATACAAAAGGCACAATGCCGACACAAGTACAAGAAGACTGGCTCTTCTTACTGTCTATATTTTGAACCTACCCTGTGAGACCGGTTTCAGATTCCGATGCTTCACTGCAGGTTAACTGTATCCCTTGGACCTTCTTATTGACGACGAAACACAGAAATTGCATCGGAATTAAACAGAAAAGACACAATGCAGACTTAAGTACAAGAAAACTTAATCTTCTTACTGTCTATGTTATGAACCATTCCTGTGACACTAGTTATAGATTCCGATGCTTCAATTCAGGTTTACTGTATCCCTCTGACCTTCTTATTGACGATGAATCACAGAAATTCCATCGGAATTAAATACAAAAGGCACAATGCCGACTTAAGTACAAGGAGACTGACTCTTCTTACTGTCTATGTTTTGAACCATTCCTGTGAGACCGGTTTTGGATTCCGATGTTCAGTTCAGGTTTACTGTAACCCTAGGACCTTCTTATTGACGACGAAACTCAGAAATTGCATCGGAATTAAATACAAAAGGCACAATGCCGACCTAAGTACAAGAAATCTGACTCTTCTTTCTGTCTATGATTTGAACCATTCCTGTGACACTAGTTATAGATTCAGATGCTTCACTTCGGGTCTACTGTATCCCTCTGACCTTATTGACGATGAAACACAGCAATTGCACCGCAATTAAATAGAAAAGGCACAATGCCGACTTAAGTACAAGAAGACTGACTCTTCTTACTATCCATTCTTTGAACCTCTTCTGTGAAACCGGTATCAGATTCCGATGCTTCACTTCAGGATTACAATATCCCTTGGACCTTGTTATTGACGACGAAACTCAGAAATTGCATCGGAATTAAATATAAATGACACAATGCCGACATAAGTACAAAAAAACTTACTCTTCTTACTGTCTATGTTTTGAACCATTCCTGTGACACTAGTTATAGATTCCGCTGCTTCACTTCAGGTTTACTGTATTCCTCTGACCTTCTTATTGACGATGAAACACAGAAATTGCATCGGAATTAAATAGAAAAGGTACAATGCCGACTTAAATACAAAAGGACTGGCTCTTCTTACTGTCTATGTTTTAACCATTCCTGTGAGACCAGTTTTTGATTCCGATGCTTCACTACAGGTTACTGTATCCCTCCGACCTTCTTATTGACGACGAAAAACAGAAATTGCGTCGGAATTATATACAAAAGGCACAATGGGGTCTTAAGTACAAAAATACTGACTCTACTTACTGTCTATATTTTGAACCTTCCCTGTGACACTAGTTATAGATTCCGATGCTTTTTCTTCTGGTTTACTGTATCCCTCTGACATTCTTATTAACGATGAAACACATAAATTGCATCGGAATTAAATAGAAAAGGCACAATGCCGACTCAAGTACAAGAAGACTGACTCTTCTTACTATCTATATTTTGAACCTCTCCTGTGAGACCGGTTTCAGATTCCGACGCTTCACTTCAGGATTACTGTGTCCCTTGGACCTTCTTATTGACGACGTAACACAGAAATTGCATCGGAATTAATTATAATTGTCACAATGCCGACTTAAGTACAAAAAAGCATTCTCCTCCTACTGTCTATGCTTTGAACCATTCCTGTGACACTAGTTATAGATTACGATGCTTCACTTCAGGTTTACTGTATTCCTCTGTCATTCTTATTGACGATGAAACACAGAAATTGCTTTGGATTTAAATAGAAAAGGCACAATGCCGACTTAAGTACAAGATGACTGGCTCTTCTTACTGTCTATGCTTTATACCATTCCTGTGAGACCAGTTATAGATTCCGATGCTTAGCTTCAGGTTTACTGTATCCCTCTGAACTTCTTATTGACGATGAAACACAGAAATTGTATCGGAATTAAATACAAAAGGCACACTGCCGACTTAAGTACAAGAGGACTGACTCTTCTTACTGTCTATGTTTTGAACCATTCCTGTGAGACCGGTTTTAGATTCCGATGTTCAGTTTAGGTTTACTGTAACCCTAGGACCTTCTTATTGACGACGAAACTCAGAAATTGCATCGGAATTAAATACAAAAGGCACAATGCCGACCTAAGTACCAGATAACAGACTCTTCTTTCTGTCTATGATTTGAACCATTCCTGTGACACTAGTTATGGATTCAGATGCTTCACTTCGGGTTTACTGTATCCCTCTGACCTTCTTATTGACGGTGAAACACAGCAATTGCACCGCAATTAAATAGAAAAGGCACAATGCCACTTAGGTACAAGAGGACTGGCTCTTCTTACTGTCTATGTTTTGAACCATACCTGTGAGACCAGTTTTAGATTCCGATGCCTCACTTTAGGTTTACTGTATCCCTCTTACCTTCTTATTGTCGATGAAACACATAAATTGCATCGGAATTAAATAGAAAAAGCACAATGCCGACTTAAGTACAAGAAGACTGACTCTTCTTACTATCCATTCTTTGAACCTCTCGTGTGAAACCGGTTTCAGATTCCGATGCTTCACTTCAGGATTACAACATCCCTTGGACCTTCTTATTGACGACGAAACTCAGAAATTGCATCGGAATTAAATATATAAGACACAATGCCGACATAAGTACAAAAAAACTTACTCTTCTTACTGTCTTTATTATGAACCATTCCTGTGACACTAGTTATAGATTCCGCTGCTTCACTTCAAGTTTACTGTATTCCTCTGACTTTCTTATTGACGATGAAACACAGAAATTGCATCGGAATTAAATAGAAAAGGTACAATGCCGACTTAAGTACAACAAGATGACTCTTCTTACTATCTATATTTTGAACCTCTCCTGTGAGACCGGTTTCAGATTCCGACGCTTCACTTCAGGATTACTGTATCCCTTGGACCTTCTTATTGACGACGTAACACAGAAATTGCATCGGAATTAATTATAAATGTCACAATGCCGACTTAAGTACAAAAAAGCATACCCCTCCTACTGTCTATGCTTTGAACCATTCCTGTGACACTAGTTATAGATTCCGATACTTCACTTCAGGTTTACTGTATTCCTCTGACATTCTCATTGACGATGAAACACAGAAATTGCTTCGGAATTAAATAGAAAAGGCACAATGCCCACTTAAGTACAAGATGACTGGCTCTTCTTACTGTCTATGTTTTATACCATTCCTGTGAGACCAGTTATAGATTCCGATGCTTCGCCTCAGGTTTACTGTATCCCTCTCAACTACTTATTGACGATGAAACACAGAAATTATATCGGAATTAAATACAAAAGGCACACTGCCGACTTAAGTACAAGAGGACTGACTCTTCTTATTGTCTATGTTTTGAACCTTTCCTGTGAGCCCGGTCTTGATTCCGATGCTTCACTTCAGGTTTACTGTAACCCTTGGACCTTCTTATTGTCGACGAAACACAGAAATTGCATCGGAATTAAATAGCAAAGGAACAATGCCGACTTAAGTACAAGAAAACTGACTCTTCTTACAGTCTATGATTTGAACCATTCCAATGACACTAGTTATAGCTTCCGATGCTTCACTACAGGTTTACTGTATCCCTCTGACTTTCTTATTAACGATGAAAAACAGAAATTGCATCGGAATTAAATTCAAAAGGCACAATGCCGACTTAAGTACAAAAAGACGGACTCTTCTTACTGTCTATGTTTTGAACCATTCCTGTCATACTAGGTATAGATTCCGATGCTTCACGTCAGGTTTACTGTAACCCTTGGACCGTCTTATTACGACGAAACACAGAAATTGCATCGGAATTAAATACAAATGGCACAATGCCAACATAAGTACCGGAAGACTGGGTCTTCTCACTGTCTATGATTTTAACCATTCCTGTGACACTAGTTATGGATTCCCATGCTTCTCTTGAGGTTTACTGTATCCCTCTGACCTTCTTATTGACGATGAAACACAGAAATTGCATCGGAATTAAATACAAAAGGCACAATGCCGACTTAAGCACAAGAAGACTGACTCTTCTTACTGTCTATGATTTGAACCATTCCTGTGACACTAGTTAAGGATTCCGATGCTTCACTTCAGGTTTACAGTATCCCTCTGAACTTCTTATTGACGATGAAACCCAAAAATTCCATCGGCATTAAATACAAAAGGCGTAAAGCCGACTCAAGTACAAGAAGACTGGCTCTTCTTACTGACTATGATTTGAACCTTTCCTGTGAGACGGGTTTTAGATTCCGATGCCTCACTTCAGGTTTACTGTATCCCTTGGACCTTCTTATTGACGACGAAACACAGAAATTGCATCGGAATTAAATACAAAATTCACAATGCCGACTAAAGTACAAGAAGACTGACTCCTCTTACTGTCTATGTTTTGAACCATTCCAGTGACACTAGTTAAGGATTCCGATGCTTCACTTCAGTTTACTGCATCCCTCTGACCTTCGTGTTGACGACGAAACACAGAAATTGCACCGGAATTAAATACAAAAGCCACAATGCCGACTCTAGTACAAGAAGACTGGCTCTTCTTTCTGTCTATGTTTTGAACCATTCCTGTGAGACCTGTTTTAGTTTCCGATGCCTCACTTCAGGTTTACTGTATCCCTCTGACCTTCTTATTGACGATGAAACACATAAAATGAATCGGAATTAAATAGAAAAGGCACAATGCCGACTTAAGTACAAGAAGACTGTCTCTTCTTAATATCTATATTTTGAATCTCTCCTGTGAGACCGGTTTCAGATTTCGACGCTTCACTTCTGGATTACTGTATCCCTTGGACCTTCCTATCGACGACGTAACACAGAAATGGCATTGGAATTAATTATAAAAGTCACAATGCCGACTTAAGTACAAAAAAACTTACTCCTCCTACTGTCTACGTTTTGAACCATTCCTGTGACACTAGTTATAGATTCCGATGTTTCACTTCAGGTTTACTGTATTCCTCTGACTTTCTTGTTGACGATGAAACAGAGAAATTGCTTCGGAATTAAATAGAAAAGGCACAATGCCGACTTACGTACAAGAAGACTGGCTCTTCTTACTGTCTATGTTTAAACCATTCCTGTGAGACCAGTTTTAAATTCCGATGCTTCACTTCAGGTTTATTGTATCCCTATGAACTTCTTAATGACGATGAAACACAGAAATTTTATCGGAATTAAATACAAAAGGCACACTGCCGACTTAAGTACAAGAGGACTGACTCTTCTTACTGTCTATGTTTTGACCCTTTCCTGTAAGCCCGGTTTGGTTCCGATGCTTCACTTCAGCTTTACTGTATCCCTCTGACCTTCTTATTGACGACGAAACACAGAAATTGCATCGGAATTAAATAGAAAAAGCACAATGTCGACTTAAGTACTAGAAAACTGACTCTTCTTACAGTCTATGTTTTGAACCATTCCTGTGACACTAGTTATAGATTCCGATGCTTCACATCAGGTTTACTGTACCCCTCTGACCTTCTTATTAACGATGAAACACAGAAATTGCATCGGAATTAAATACAAAAGGCACAATGCCGACATAAGTACAGGAAGACTGACTCTTCTTACTGTCTATGTTTTGAACCATTCCTGTGACACTAGTTATGGATTCCGATGCTTCACTTGAGGTTTACAGTATCCCTCTAACCTTCTTGTTGACGATGAAACACAGAAATTGCATCGGAATTAAATAGAAAAAGCACAATGCCGACTTAAGTACTAGAATACTGACTCTTCTTATTGTCTATGCTTTGAACCTTTCCTGTGAGACCGGTTTTAGATTCCGATGCGTCACTTCAGGTTTACCGTATCCCTTGGACCTTCCTATTGACGACGAAACAGAGAAATTGCATCGGAATTAAATACAAAAGGCACAATGCCGACATAAGTACAGGACGACTGCCTCTTCTTACTGTCTATGTTTTGAACCATTCCTGTGACACTAGTTATAGATTCCGATGCTTCACTTCAGATTTTCTGTATCCCTCTGACCTTCTTATTGACGATGAAACACAGAAATTGCATCGAAATGTAATAGAAAAGGCACAATGCCGACTTAAGTACAAAAGACTGACACTTCTTACTGTCTATGTTGTGAACCATTCCTATGACACTAGTTATGGATTCCGATGCTGCACTTCAGGTTTACTGTATCCCTCTGTTTTTCTTATTGACGACGAAACACATAAATTGCATAGGAATTAAATACAAAAGGCACAATGCCGACTCAAGTACAAGAAGACTGACTCATCTTACTGTCTATGTTTTGAAACTTTCCTGTGAGACCGGTTTTAGATTCTGATGCTTCACTTCAGGTTTACTGTATCCCTCTGAATTTCTTATTGACGACGAAAGATAGAAATTGCATCGGAATTAAATACAAAAGGCACAGTGCCGACACAAGTAGAAGAAGACTGGCTCTTCTTACTGTCTATGATTGAACCTTATCTGTGAGACCGGTTTTAGATTCCGATGCTTCACCCCAGGTTTACTGTATCCCCCTGCCCTTCTTATTGACGATGAAACACAGAAATTGCATCGGAATTAAATAGAAAATGCACAATGCCGACATAAGTACAGGAAGACTGACTCTTCTTACTGTCTATGTTTTGAAACATTCCTGTGACACTAGTTATAGATTCCAATGCTTCACTTCAGGTTTACTGTATCCCTCTGACCTTCTTATTGACGATGAATCAACGAAATAGCATCGGAATTAAATACAAAAGGCACAATGCCGACTTAAGTACAAGAAGACTGACTCTTCTTACTGTCTATGATTTGTACCATTCCTGTGACACTGGTTAAGGATTCCGATGCTTCACTTCTGGTTTACTGTACCCCTTGGACCTTCTTATTGACGACGAAACACAGAAATTGCATCGTAGTTAAATACAAATTGCACAATGCCGACATAAGTACAAGAAGACTGCCTCTTCTTACTGTCTATGTTTTGAACCATTCCTGTGACACTAGTTAAGGATACCGATGCTTCACGTCAGGTTTACTGTATGCTTCTGACCTTCTTATTGACGACGAAACACAGAAATTGCATCGAAATTAAATACAAAAGGCACAATGCCGACTCAAGAACAAGAAGACTGCCTCTTCTTACTGTCTATGTATTGAACCATTCCTGTGAGACCGATTTTAGATTCCGATGATTCACTTCAGGTTTACTGCATCCCTTGGACCTTCTCATTGACGATGAAACACAGAAATTGCATCGGAATTAAATTCAAAAGGCACAATACCGACTTACATTCATGAAGACTGACTCTTCTTACTGACTATGTTTTGAACAATTCCTGTGAGACCAGTTTTAGAGTCCGATGCTTCACTATATGTTTACTGCAACCCTTGGACCTTCTTATTGACGATGAAACACAGAAACTGCATCGGAATTAAATAGAAAAGGCACAATGTCGACATAAGTACAAGAAGGCTGATTCTTCTTATTGTCTATGTTTTGAACCTTTCCTGTGAGACCGGCTTTAGATTCCGATGCGTCACTTCATGTTTACTGTATCCCTTGGACCTTCTTATTGACGGTGAAACACAGAAATCGCACCAGAATGAAATAGAAAATGCAGAATTCCGACTTAAGTACAAGAAGACTGACTCTTCTTACTGGCTATGTTGTGAACCATTCCTGTGACACTAGTTATGGATTCCGATGCTTCACTTCAGGTTTACTGTAACCCTCTGACCTTCTTATTGACGACGAAACACAGAAATAGCATCGTAATTAAATAGAAAATGCACAATGCCGACTCAAGTACAAGAAGACAGGCTCTTGTTACTGTCTCTGTTTTGAACCTTTCCTATGAGACCGGTTTTAGATTCCGATGCTTCACTTCAAGTTTACTGTATCGCTCTGACCTTCTTATTGACGACGAAAGATGGAAATTGCATCGGAATTAAATACAAAAGGCACAATGCCGACTCAAATACAAGAAGACAGGCTCTTCTTACTGTCTATGATTGAACCTTTCCTGTGAGACCGGTTCTAGATTCCGATGCTTCACTTCAGGATTACTGTATCCCTCTGCCCTTCTTATTGACGATGAAACACAGAAATTGCATCGAAATTAAATACAAATGGCACAATGCCGACATAAGAACAACAAGACTGACTCATCTTACTGTCTATGTTTTCAACCATTCCTCTGACACTAGTTATAGATTCCGATGCTTCCCTTCTGGTTTACTGTATCCCTCTGACCTTCATATGGATGATGAATCACAGAAATTGCATCGGAATTAAATACAAAAGGCACAATGCCGACTTAAGTACAAGAAGACTGGCTCTTCTTACTGTCTATGTTTTAAACCATTCCTGTGAGACCAGTTTTAGATTCCGATGCTTCACTTCAGGTTTATTGTATCCCTATGAACTTCTTATTGACGATGAAACACAGAAATTGTATCGGAATTAAATACAAAAGGCACACTGCCGACTTAAGTACAAGAGGACTGACTCTTCTTACTGTCTATGTTTTGACCCTTTCCTGTAAGCCCGGTTTGGTTCCGAAGCTTCACTTCAGGTTTACTGTATCCCTCTGACCTTCTTATTGACGACGAAACACAGAAATTGCATCGGAATTAAATAGAAAAAGCACAATGCCGTCTTAAGTATTAGAAAACTGACTCTTCTTACAGTCTATGTTTTGAACCATTCCTGTGACACTAGTTATAGATTCCGATGCTTCACTTCAGATTTTTTGTATCCCTCTGACCTTATTGACGGTGAAACACAGAAATTGCATCGAAATGAAATAGAAAAGGCACAATGCCGACTTAAGTACAAAAGACTGACACTTCTTACTGTCTATGTTGTGAACCATTTCTATGACACTAGTTATGGATTCCGATGCTGCACTTTCTTATTGACGACGAAACACATAAATTGCATAGGAATTAAATACAAAAGGCCCAATGGCAACTCAAGTACATGAAGACTGACTCTACTTACTGTCTATGTTTTGAACCTTTCCTGTGAGACCGGTTTCAGATTCTGATGCTTCACTTCAGGTTTACTGTATCCCTCTGACGTTCTTATTGACGACGAAAGATAGAAATTGCATCGGAATTAAATACAAAAGGCACAATGCCGACACAAGTACAAGATGACTGGCTCTTCTTACTGTCTATGATTGAACCTTTCCTGTGAGACCGGTTTTAGATTCCGATGCTTCACTTCTGGTTTACTGTATCCCCCTGCCCTTCTTATTGACGATGAAACACAGAAATTGCATCGGAATTAAATACAAAAGGCACAATGCCGACATAAGTACAAGAAGACTGACTCTTCTTACTGTCTATGTTTTGAACCATACCTGTGACACTAGTTATAGATTCCGATGCTTCACTTCAGGTTTACTGTATCCCTCTGACCTTCGTATTGATGATGAATCACCGAAATAGCATCAGAATTAAATACAAAAGGCACAATGCCGAATTAAGTACAAGAAGACTGACTCCTCTTACTGTCTATGTTTTGAACCATTCCTGTGAAACTAGTTAAGGATTCCGATGGTTCACTTTAGTTTACTGCATCCCTCTGACCTTCTTATTGACGACGAAACACAGAAATTGCATCGGAATTAAGTACAAAAGGCACAATGCCGACTCTAGTACAAGATAACTGGTTCTTCTTACTGTCTACGATTTGAACCATTCCTGTGAGACCGGTTTTAGATTCCGATGCTTCAATTCAGGTTAACTGTATCCCTTGGACCTTCTTATTGACGACGAAACACAGAAATTACATCGGAATTTAATACAAAATGCACAATGCCGACTAAAGTACAAGAAGACTGACTCCTCTTACTGTCTATGTTTTGAACCATTCCTGTGAAACTAGCTAAGGATTCCGATGGTTCACTTTAGTTTACTGCATCCCTCTGACCTTCTTATTGACGACGAAACACAGAAATTGCATCGGAATTAAATACAAAAGGCACAATGCCGACTCTAGTACAAGATGACTGGCTCTTCTTTCTGTCTATGTTTTGAACCTTTCCTGTGAGACCGGTTTTAGATTCCGATGCTTCACTTCAGGTTTACTGTACCCCTTGGACCTTCTTATTGACGACAAAACACAGAAATTGCATCGTAATTAAATACAAAATGCACAATGCCGACATAAGTACAAGAAGACTGCCTCTTCTTACTGTCTATGTTTGAACCATACCTGTGACACTAGTTATAGATTCCGATGCTTCACTTCAGGTTTACTGTATCCCTCTGACCTTCGTATTGACGATGAATCACAGAAATTGCATCGGAATCAAATACAAAAGGCACAATGCCGACTTAAGTACAGGAAGACTGGCTCTTCTCACTGTCTATGCTTTGAACCATTTGCGTGACACTATTTGTGGATTCCGATGCTTCACTTTAGGTTTACTGTATCCCTCTGACCTTCTTATTGACGATGAAACACAGAAATTGCATCGGAAATAAATGCAAAAGTCATAATGCCGACTTAAGTACAAGAAGACTGACTTTTCTCACAGTCTATGTGATGAACCATTTCTGTGACACTAGGTATGGATTCCGATGCTTCAATTCAGGTTTACTGTATCCCTCTGACCTTCTTGTTGACGATGAAACACAGTAACTGCATCGGAATTAAATAGAAAAGGCACAATGTCGACATAAGTACAAGAAGGCTGATTCTTCTTATTGTCTATGTTTTGAACCTTTCCTGTGAGACCGGTTTTAGATTCCGATGCGTCACTTCATGTTTACTGTATCCCTTGGACCTTCTTATTGACGACGAAACACAGAAATTGCATCGGAATTAAATACAAAAGGCACAATGCCGACATAAGTACAGGAAGACTGGCTCTTCTTACTGTCTATGTTTTGAACCATTCCTGTGACACTAGTTATAGATTCCGATGATTCACTTCAGGTTTACTGTATCCCTCTGACCTTCTTACTGACGATGAAACACAGAAATCGCATCAGAATTCGATAGAAAAAGCAGAATTCCGACTTAAGTACAAGAAAACTGACTCTTCTTACTGTCTATGTTGTGACCCATTCCTGTGGCACTAGTTATGGATTCCGATGCTTCACTTCAGGTTTACTGTAACCCTCTGACCTTCTTATTGACGACGAAACACAGAAAAAGCATCGGAATTCAATACAAAATGCACAATGCCGACTCAAGTACAAGAAGACTGGCTCTTGTTACTGTCTCTGTTTTGAACCTTTCCTATGAGACCGGTTTTAGATTCCGATGCTTCACTTCAAGTTTACTGTATCGCTCTGACCTTCTTATTGATGACGAAAGATGGAAATTGCATCGGAATTAAATACAAAAGGCACAATGCCGACTCAAGTACAAGAAGACTGGCTCTTCTTACTGTCTATGATTGAACCTTTCCTGTGAGACCGGTTCTAAATTCCGATGCTTCACTTCAGGATTACTGTATCCCTCTTCCCTTCTTATTGACGATGAAACACAGAAATTGCATCGGAATTAAATACAAATGGCACAATGCCGACATAAGAACAACAAGACTGACTCATCTTACTGTCTATGTTTTCAACCATTCCTGTGACACTAGTTATAGATTCCGATGCTTCCCTTCTGGTTTACTGTATCCCTCTGACCTTCATATGGACGATGAATCACAGAAATTGCATCGGAATTAAATACAAAAGGCACAATGCCGACCTAAGTACAAGACGACTGACTCTTCTTACTGTCTGTGCTTTGAACCATTCCTGTGACACTTGTTCAGGATTCCGATACTTCACTTCAGGTTTACTGTATCCCTTGGACCTTCGTATTGACGATGAAACACAGAAATTGCATCGGAATTAAATTCAAAAGGCACAATACCGACTTACATACATGAAGACTGACTCTTCTTACTGACTATGTTTTGAACAATTCCTGTGAGACCAGTTTTAGATTCCGATGGTTCACTATATGTTTACTGCATCCCTTGGACCTTCTTATTGACGATGAAACACAGAAATTGCATCGGAATCAGATACAAAAGGCACAATGCTGACTTAAGTACAGGAAGACTGGCTCTTCGCACTGTCTATGTTTTGAACCATTTGCGTGACACTATTTGTGGATTCCGATGCTTCACTTTAGGATTACTGTATCCCTCTGACCTTCTTATTGACGATGAAACACAGAAATTGCATCGGAAATAAATGCAAAAGGCATAATGCCGACTTAAGTACAAGAAGACTGACTCTTCTCACTGTCTATGTGATGAACCATTCCTGTGACGCTAGGTATGGATTCCGATGCTTCACTTCAGGTTTACTGTATCCCTCTGACCTTCTTGTTGACGATGAAACACAGAAACTGCATCGGAATTAAATAGAAAAGGCACAATGACGACATAAGTACAAGAATGCTAATTCTTCTTATTGTCTATGTTTTTAACCTTTCCTGTGAGACCGGTTTTAGATTCCGATGCGTCACTTCATGTTTACTGTATCCCTTGGACCTTCTTATTGACGACGAAACACAGAAATTGCATCGGAATTAAATACAAAAGGCACAATGCCGACATAAGTACAGGAAGACTGGCTCTTCTTACTGTCTATGTTTTGAACCATTCCTGTGACACTAGTTATAGATTCCGATAATTCACTTCAGGTTTACTGTATCCCTCTGACCTTCTTATTGACGATGAAACACAGAAATCGCATCAGAATTAAATAGAAAAGGCAGAATTCCGACTTAAGTACAAGAAGACTGACTCTTCTTACTGTCTATGTTGTGAACCATTCCTGTGACACTAGTTAAGGATTCCGATGCTTCACTTCAGGTTTACTGTAACCCTCTGACCTTCTTATTGACGACGAAACACAGAAATAGCATCGGAATTAAATACAAAATGCACAGTGCCGACTCAAGTACAAGAAGACAGGCTCTTGTTACTGTCTCTGTTTTGAACCTTTCCTATGAGACCGGTTTTAGATTCCGATGCTTCACTTCTAGTTTACTGTATCGCTCTGACCTTCTTATTGACGACGAAAGATGGAAATTGCATCGGAATTAAATACAAAAGACACAATGCCGACTCAAGTACAAGAAAACTGGCTCTTCTTCCTGTCTATGATTGAAGCTTTCCTGTGACCCGATTCTAGATTCTGATGCTTCACTTCAGGATTACTGTATCCCTCTTCCCTTCTTATTGACGATGAAACACAGAAATTGCATCGGAATTAAATACAAAAGGCACAATGCCGACCTAAGTACAAGAAGACTGCCTCTTCTTACTGTCTATGTTTTGAACCATTCCTGTGACTCTAGTTAAGGATTCCGATGCTTCACTTCACGTTTACAGTATCCCACTGACCTGCTTATAAACGATGAAACACAGAAATTGCATCGGAATTAAATGCAAAAGGCTCAATGTCGACTTAAGTACAAGAAAGCTGACTCTTCTAACTGTCTTTGTTTTGAACCTTTCCTGTGAGACCAGTTTTATATTCCGATTCTTCAATTCAGGTTTACTGTATCCCTTGGACCTTGATATAGGCGATGAAACACAAAAATCGCATCGGAATTAAATACAAAATCCACAATGCCGTCTTAAGTACAACAAAAGTGACTCTTCTTACGGTCTATATATTGAACTATTCCTGTGACACTACTTATAGATTCCGATGTTTCACTTCAGGTTTACTGTATCCCTCTGACCCTCTTATTGATGATGAAACACAGAAATATGCATCGGAATTAAATAGAAAACTGACAATGCCGACTTAAGTACAAGAAGACTGGCCCTTCTTACTGTATATGTTTTGAACAATTCCTGTGACACTAGTTATAGATTCCGATGCTTCACTTCAGGTGTACTGTATCCCTCTGACCTTCTTATTGACGATGAAACACAGAAATTGCATCGGAATTAAATAGAAAAGGCACAATGCCGACTTAAGTACCAGAGGACTGGCTCTACTTAGTGTCTATGTTTTGGGCCATTCCTGTGAGACCAGTTTTAGATTCCGATGCCTCACTTCAGTTTTACTGTATCCCTCTGCCCTTCTTATTGACGATGAAACACAGAAATTGCATCGGAATTAAATAGAAAAGGCACAATGTCGACTAAAGTACAAAAGACTGACTCTTCTTACTGTCTATGATTGAACCTTTCCTGTGAGACCGGCTTTACATTCCGATGCTTCACTTCAGGTCTACTGTATCCCTTAGACCTTCTTATTGACGACGAGACACAGAAATTGCATCGGAATTAAATAGAAAAGGCACAATGCCGACTTAAGTTCAAGAAAACTGACTCTTCTTACAGTCTATGTTTTGAACCATTCCTGTAACACTAGCTATAAATTCCGATGCTTCACTTCAGGTTTACTGTATCCCTCTGACCTTCATATTGACGATGAAACACAGTAATTGCTTCCGAATTAAATGCAAAAGGCACAATGCCGACTTAGGTACAAGAAGACTGACTCTTCTTACTGTCGATGCTTTGAACCATTCCTGTAATACTAGTTATAGATTCCGATGCTTCACTTCAGGTTTACTGTAACCCTTGGGCCGTCTTATTGACGACGAAACTCAGAAATTACATGGGAATTACATACAAAAGGCACAATACCGACTTAAGTACAGGAAAACTGGCTCTTCTTACTGTCTATGATTTGAACCAATCCTGTGACGCTAGTTATGGATTCCAATGCTTCACAACAGGTTTATTGTATCCCTCTGACCTTCTTGTTGGCGATGAAACACAGATATTGCATCGGAATTAAATAGAAAAGGCACAATGCCGACTTAAGTACATGAAGACTGACTCTTCTTATTGTCTATGTTTTGAACCTTTCCTGTGAGACCAGTTTTAGATTCCGATGCTTCACTTCAGGTTTACTGTATTCCTCTGTCCTTCTTATTGACGATGAAACACAGAAATTGCATCGGAATTAAATACAAAAGGCACAATGCCAACTTAAGTACAAGGAGACTGACTCTTCTTACTGTCTATGTTTTGAACCATTCCTGTGAGACCAGTTTTAGATTCCGATGTTTAGTTCAGGTTTACTGTAACTCATGGACCTTCTTATTGACGATGAAACTCAGAAATTGCAACGGAATTAAAAAAGAAAAGGCACAATGCCGACTTAAGTACAAGATAACTGACTCTTCTTACTGTCTATGTTTTGAACCATTCCTGTGACACTAGTTATAGATTCCGATGCTTCACTTCAGGTGTACTGTATCCCTCTGACCTTCTTATTGACGATGAAACACTGAAACTGCATCGGAATTAAATACAAAAGGCACAATGCCAACTTAAGTACAAGGAGACTGACTCTTCTTACTGTCTGTGATTGAACCTTTCCTGTGAGACCGGCTTTACATTCCGATGCTTCACTTCAGGTTTACTGTATCCCTTAGACCTTCTTATTGACGACGAGACACAGAAATTGCATCGGAATTAAATAGAAAAGGCACAATGCCGACTTAAGTTCAAGAAAACTGACTCTTCTTACAGTCTATGTTTTGAACCATTCCTGTAACACTAGTTATAAATTCCGATGCATCACTTCAGGTTTACTGTATCCCTCTGACCTTCATATTGACGATGAAACACAGTAATTGCTTCGGAATTAATTACAAAAGGCACAATGCCGGCTTAGGTACAAGAAGACTGACTCTTCTTACTGTCGATGCTTTGAACCATTCCTGTAATACTAGTTATAGATTCCGATGCTTCACTTCAGGTTTACTGTAACCCTTGGACCGTCTTATTGACGACGAAACACAGAAACTACATGGGAATTACATACAAAAGGCACAATGCCGACTTAAGTACAGGAAGACTGGCTCTTCTTACTGTCTATGATTTGAACCAAACCTGTGACGCTAGTTATGGATTCCGATGCTTCACTACAGGTTTACTGTATTACTTGGACCTTCTTATTGACGATGAAACACAGAAATTGAGTCGGAATTGAATACAAAATGCACAAAGCCGACTTAAGTACGAGAAAACTGACCCTTCTTACTGTCTATGTTATGAACTTTTCCCGTGTGACCAGTTTTTGATTCCGTTGCTTCACTTTAGGTTTACTGTATCCCTTGGACCTTCTTATCGACGTTGAAACACAGAAATTTCATCGGAATGAAATACAAAAGGCACAATGCCGACTTAAGTACATGAGGACTGACTCTTCTTACTATCTATTATTTGAACCATTCCTGTGACACGAGTTAAGGATTCCGATGCTTCACTTTTGGTTTACTGTATCCCTCTGACCTTCTTATTGACGATGAAACCCAGAAATTCCATCGGAATAAAGTACAAAAGGCATAATGCCGACTCAAGTACAAGAAGACTGGCTCTTCTTACTGTCTATGCTTTGAACCTTTCCTGTGAGACCAGTTTCAGAATGCGATGCTTCACTTCAGGTTTACTGTATAACTTGGACCTTCTTATTGACGATGAATCACAGAAATTGCGTCGGAATTGAATACAAAAGGCACGATGCCGACTTAAGTACAAGAAGACTGACTCTTCTTATTGTCTATGCTTTGAACCTTTCCTGTGAGACCAGTTTTAGTTTCCGATGCTTCACTTCAGGTTTACTGTATTACTTGGACCTTCTTGTTGACGAAGAAACACAGAAATTGCGTCGGAATTGAATACAAAATACACAAAGCCGACTTAAGTACAAGAAAACTGACTCTTCTTACTGTCTATGTTATGAACTTTTCCCGTGTGTTCAGTTTTTGATTCCGTTGCTTCACTTTAGGTTTACTGTATCCCTCTGACCTTCTTATTGACGACGAAAGACAGAAATTGCATCGGAATTAAATACAAAAGGCACAATGCCGACACAAGTACAAGAGGACTTGCTCAACTTACTGTCTATGATTGAACCTTTCCAGTGAGACCGGTTTTACATTGCGATGCTTCACTTCAGGTTTACTGTATCCCTCTGCCCTTCTTATTGACGATGAAACACAGAAATTGCATCGGATTTAAATAGAAAAGGCACAATGCCGACATAAGTACAAGAAGACTGACTCTTCTTACTGTCTATGTTTTGAACCATTCCAGTGACACTAGTTATAGATTCCGATGCTTCAATTCAAGTTTACTGTATCCCTCTGACCTTCTTATTGACGATGAAACCCAGAAATTCCATCGGAATTTAGTACAAAACGCATAATGCCGACTCAAGTACAAGAAGACTGGCTCTTCTTACTGTCTATGCTTTGAACCTTTCCTGTGAGACCAGTTTTAGATTCCGATGCTTCACTTCAGGTTTACTGTATAACTTGGACCTTCTTATTGAGGATGAAACACAGAAATTGCGTCGGAATTGAATACAAAAGGCACAATGCCGACTTAAGTACAAGGAGACTGACTCTTCTTACAATCTATGCTTTGAACGTTTCCTGTGAGACCAGTTTTAGTTTCCGATGCTTCATTTCTTGTTTACTGTATTACTTGGACCTTCTTATTGACGATGAAATACAGAAATTGCGTCGGAATTGAATACAAAATGCACAAAGCCGAATTAAGTACAAGAAAACTGACTCTTCTTACTGTCTATGTTTTTAACTTTTCCCGTGTGACCAGTTTTTGATTCCGTTGCTTCACTTTAGGTTTACTGTATCCCTTGGACCTCCTTATCGACGTTGAAACAAAGAAATTTCATCGGAATGAAATACAAAAGGCACAATGCCGACTTAAGTGCAAGAGGACTGACTCTTCTTCCATTCTATGATTTGAACCATTCCAGTGAGGCCAGTTTTAGATTCCGATGATTCACTTCGGGTTTGCAGTATAACTTGGACCTTCTTATTGACGATGAAACACAGAAATTGCATCGGCATTAAATACAAAGGGCACAATGCCGACTCAAGTACAAGAAGACAGGCTCTTCTTACTGTCTATGATTGGAACCTTTCCTGTGAGACCGGTTTTAGATTCCTATGCTTCACTTCAGGTTTACTGTATAACTTGGACCTTCTTATTGACGATGAAACACAGAAATTGCGTCGGAATTGAATACAAAAGGCACGATGCCGAATTAAGTACAAGAAGACTGACTCTTCTTATTGTCTATGCTTTGAACCTTTCCTGTGAGACCAGTTTTAGTTTCCGATGCTTCACTTCAGGTTTACTGTAATACTTGGACGTTCTTATTGACGATGAAACACAGAAATTGCGTCGGAATTGAATACAAAATGCACAAAGCTGACTTAAGTACAAGAAAACTGACTCTTCTTACTGTCTATGTTATGAAATTTTACCGTGTGCCCAGTTTTTGATTCCGTTGCATCACTTTAGGTTTACTGTATCCCTTGGACCTTCTTATCGACGTTGAAACACAGAAATTTCATCGGAATGAAATGCAAAATGCACAATGCCGACTTAAGTACAAGAGGACTGACTCTTCTTACCTTCTATGATTTGAACCATACCAGTGAGGCCAGTTTTAGATTCCGATGCTTCTCTTCAGGTTTGCTGTGTAACTTGGACCTTCTTATTGACGATGAAACACAGAAATTGCATAGGAATGAAATACAAAGGGCATAATGCCGACTTAAGTACAAGAAGACTGACTCTTCTTACTGTCTATGTTTTGAACCATTCCAGTAACACTAGTTATAGATTCCGATGCTTCACTTCAGGTTTATTGTATCCCTCTGACCTTCTTATTCACGATGAATCACAGAAATTGCATCGGAATTAAATACAAAAGGCTCAATGCCGACTTAAGTACAAGATGACTGGCTCTTCTTACTGTCTATGCTTTGAACCTTTCCTGTGAGACCAGTTTTAGATTCCGATTCTTCACTTCAGGTTTACTGTATAACTTGGACCTTCTTATTGACGATGAAACACAGAAATTGCGTCGGAATTGAATACAAAAGGCACAATGCCGACTTAAGTACAAGAAGACTGACTCTTCTTACTGTCTATGCTTTGAACCTTTCCTGTGAGACCAGTTTTAGTTTCCGATGCTTCATTTCTGGTTTACTATATTACTTGGACCTTCTTATTGACGATGAAATACAGAAATTGCGTCGGAATTGAATACAAAATGCACAAAGCCGACTTAAGTACAAGAAAACTGACTCTTCTTACTGTCTATGTTTTGAACTTTTCCCGTGTGACCAGTTTTTGATTCCGTTGCTTCACTTTAGGTTTACTGTATCCCTTGGACCTTCTTATCGACGTTGAAACACAGAAATTTCATCGGAATGAAATACAAAAGGCACAATGCCGACTTAAGTACAAGAGGACTGACTCTTCTTACATTCTATGATTTGAACCATTCCAGTGAGGCCAGTTTTAGATTCCGATGCTTCACTTCAGGTTTGCAGTATAACTTGGACCTTCTTATTGACGATGAAACACAGAAATTGCATCGGAATTAAATACAAAGGGCATAATGCCGACTTAAGTACAAGAAGACAGACTCTTCTCACTGTCTATGTGATGAACCATTCCTGTGACACTAGGTATGTATTCCGATGCTTCATTTCAGGTTTACTGTATCCCTCTGACCTTCTTATTGACGAAGAAACACAGAAATAGCATCGGAATTAAATACAAAAGGCACAATGCCGACTCCAGTACAAGAAGACAGGCTCTTCTTACTGTCTATGTTTGGAACCTTTCCTGTGAGACCGGTTTTAGATTCCTATGCTTCACTTCAGGTTTACTGTTTCGCTCTGACCTTCTTATTGACGACGAAAGATAGATATTGCATCGGAATTAAAAACAAAAGGCACAATGCCGACTCAAGTACAAGAAGGCTGACTCTTCTTACTGTCTATGTTGTGAACCATTCCTGTGACACTAGTTATGGATTCCGATGCTTCACTTCAGGTTTAGTGTATCCCTCTGACCTTCTTATTGACAATGAAATCCAGAAGTTCAATCGGAATAAAGTACGAAAGGCACAATGCCGACTCATGTACAAGAAGACTGGCTCTTCTTACTGTCTATGATTTGAACCTTTCCTGTGAGACCGGTCTTAGATTCCGATGCTTCACTTCTGGTTTGCTGTATCCCTTGGACCTTCTTATTGACGACGAAACACAGAAATTGCTCCGAAATTAAATACAAAGGGCACAATGCCGATTTAAGTACATGAAGACTGAGTCTTCTTACTGTCTATGTTTTGAACCATTCCTGTGACACTAGTTAAGGATTCCGATGCTTCACTTCACGTTTACTGTATCCCACTGACCTGCTTATAAACGATGAAACACAGAAATTGCATCGGAATTAAATACAAAAGGCACAATGTTGACTTAAGTACAAGAAAGCTGACTCTTCTTACTGTCTTTGTTTCGAACCTTTCCTGTGAGACCAGTTTTAGATACCGATGCTTCAATTCAGGTTTACTGTATCCCTTGGACCTTGTTATAGACGATGAAACACAGATATTGCATCGGAATTAAATACAAAAAGCACAATGCCGACTTAAGTACAAGAAAACTGACTCTTCTTACTGTCTATGTTTGAACCATTCCTGTGACACTAGTTATAGATTCCGATGCTTCACTTCAGGTTTACTGTATCCCTCTGACCCTCTTATTGACAATGAAACACAGAAATATGCATCGGAATTAAATATAAATGGCACAATGCCGACTTAAGTACAAGAAGACTGGCTCTTCTTACTGTCTATGTTTGAACAATTCCTGTGAGACCAGTTTTAGATTCCGATGCTTCACTTCAGGTTTACTGGATACCTCTGACATTCTTATTGACAATGAAACACAGAAATTGCATCGGAATTAAATAGAAAAGGCACAATGCCCACTTAAGTACAAGAAGACCTTTCTCTTCTTACTGTCTATGTTTTGACCATTCCTGTGAGACCAGTTTGAGATTCCGATGCTTCACTTCAGGTTTACTGTATCCCTCTGACCTTTTTATTGACGATGAAACACAGAAATTGATTCGGAATTAAATACAAAAGGCACAATGCCGACTTAAGTACAAGGAGACTGACTCTTCTTACTGTCTATGTTTTGAACCATTACTGTGAGACCGGTTTTAGATTCCGATGTTCAGTTCAGGTTACTGTAACCCTTGGACCTTCTTATTGACGACGAAACTCAGAAATTGCAGCGGAATTAAAAAGAAAAGGCACAATGACGACTTAAGTACAAGATAACTGACTCTTCTTACTGTCTATGATTTGAACCATTCCTGTGACTCTAGTTATAGATTCCGATGCTTCACTTCAGGTGTACTGTATCCCTCTGACCTTCGTATTGACGATGAAACACAGAAATTGCATCGGAATTAAATAGAAAAGGCACAATGCCGACTTAAGTACAAGAGGACTGGCTCTTCTTACTGTCTATGCTTTGGGCCATTCCTGTGAGACCAGTTTTAGGTTCCGATGCCTCACTTCAGGTGTACTGTATCCCTCTGACCTTCTTATTGACGATGAAACACAGAACTCTCATCGGAATTAAATACAAAAGGCACAATGCCGACTTAAGTACAAAAAAACTTACTCTTCTTACTGTCTATGTTTTGAACCATTCCTGTGACACTAGTTATAGATTCCGATGCTTCACTACAGGTTTACTGTATCCCTTGGACCTTCTTATTGACGACGAAACACAGAAATTGCATCGGAATTAAATACAAAAGGTAGAATGCCGACATATGTACAGGAAGACTGGCTCTTCTTACTGTCTATGTTTTGAACCATTCCTGTGACACTAGTTATAGATTCCGATGCTTCACTTCAGGTTTACTGTATCGCTCTGACCTTCTTATTGACGATGAAACACAGAAATAGCATCGGAATTAAATAGAATAGGCACAATGCCGACTTAAGTACAAAAGACTGACTCTTCTTTCTGTCTATGTTGTGAACCATTCCTATGACACTAGTTATGGATTCCGATGCTTCACTTCTGGTTTACTGTATCCCTCTGACCTTCTTATTGACGACGAAACACAGAAATTGCATCGGAATTAAATACAAAAGGCACAATGCCTTCTCAAGCACAAGAAGACAGGCTCTTCTTACTGTCTATGTTTTGAACATTTCCAGTGAGACCGGTTTTAGATTCTATAAAGGCACATTTGCATGCCGAGCGTGAGTTTCCGCGGAAACGCGAAATACTAATTAAATAAATAATCAGTGACAAATAAATAAAGCCTATGGCACACAACTGCAGCGCTGTGTCGCTGATAAAACAAAAGCACAATTACGATACTCTAATGTTTGATTAAGAAAGGGAGAGCTCTGGTAGAAGTGGTGCGAGAAGAACGTATTTTATTTTATAGTCTGGCACACCGCCATATTTCATGTTATAGAAGAATACTGCGAGTTGTAACCACACTAGGCACTCGATTCAGTAAAGAATTATATTTATAAAAGTAAGTAGGATTATGACTGTAGGCTTATTCATTGAATATATCTGATTTAACTAACTGTGTAACTTTTTTATGTTTAGTAGACAATCACCTCTGTACGACGTATTGGCATGGCTGGCAAATTATTGCAATATTGAGATTTAGATTGTGAGTACGCACCTACCGCAGCAGTCTTTGGAAACGATTTAATTACGAAGTCCGATTATTCAGTTTTATTTCACGGTCAACTACGAGCAACATTGCCTTTACGAAAAAGCCATTGTCAAGCGTCTGATACCGAATAATTAAACGTCCACGTTCCAGATAAGCAAAAACAATTGCAATCACAATCACCATCATACAGATAATATAATCAATATCTAAATAACAATATATTTTTATATTTTATTTATTTTATTTATTTTATAATTCCGATGCTTCATTTCAGGTTTACTGTATCCCTTTTGACCTTCTTATTGACGACGAAAGACAGAAATTGCATCGGAATTAAATACAATAGGCACAATGCCGACATAAGTACAAGAAGCCTGGCTCTTCTTACTTTCTATGATTGAACCTTTCCTGTGAGACCGGTTTACATTCCGATGATTCACTTCAGGTTTACTGTATCCCTCTGCCGTTCTTATTGACGATAAAACACAGAAATTGCATCGGAATTAAATACAAAAGGCACAATGCCGACATAAGTACAAGAAGACTGACTCTTCTTACTGTCTATGCTTTGAACCATTCCAGTGACACTAGTTATAGATTCCGATGCTTCACTTCAGGTTTACTGTATCCGTCTGACCTTCTTATTCACGATGAATCACAGAAATGGCATCGGAATTAAATACAAAAGGCACAATGCCGACATAAGTACAAGAAGACTGACTCCTCTTACTGTATATGTTTTGAACCATTCCTGTGACACTAGTTATAGATTCCGATGTTTCACTTCAGGTTTACTGTATCCCTCTGGCCATCTTATTGACGATGAATCACAGAAATTCTATCGGAATTAAATACAAAAGGCTCAATGCCGACTTAAGTACAAGAAGACTGACTCTTCTTACTATCTATGATTTGAACCATTCCTGTGACACTAGTTAAGGATTCCGATGCTTCACTTCTGGTTTACTGTATCCCTCTGACCTTCTTATTGACGATGAAACCCAGAAATTCCAATGGAATGAAATACAAAAGGCATAATGCCGACTAAAGTACAAGAAGACTGATTCTTCTTACTGTCTATGATTTGAACCTTTCCTTTGAGACCGGTTTTAGATTCCGATGCTTCACTTCAGGTTTACTGTATCCCTTGGACCATCTTATTGACGATGAAACACAGAAATTGCATCGGATTTAAATACAAAAGGCACAATGCCGATAAAAGTACAAAAAGCCTGACTCTTCTTACTTTCTATGTTTCGAACCGTTCCTGTGACACTTGTTAAGGATTCCGATGCTTCACTTCAGGTTTACTGTATCTCTCTGACCTTCTTAATGGCGATGAAACACAGAAATTGCATCGGAATTAAATAGAAAAGGCACAATGCCGACTTAAGTACAAGAGGACTGTCTCTTCTTACTGTCTATGTTTTGAGCCATTCCTGTGAGACCAGTTTTAGATTCCGATGCCTCACTTCATGTTTACTGTACCCCTCTGACCTTCTTACAGACGATGAAACACAGAAATTGCATCGCAATTAAATACAAAAGTCACAATACCGACTTATGTACAAGAAGACTGACTCTTCTTACTGTCTATATTATGAACTTTTCCTGTGGGACCGGTTTCAGATTCCAATGTTTCACTTCAGTATTACTGTATCCCTTGGACCTTCTTATTGACGACGAAACATAGAAATTGCATCGGAATTAAACAGCAAAGACACAATGCCGACTTAAGTACAAAAAAACTTACTATTCATACTGTCTATGTTTTGAACCATTCCTGTGACACTAGTTATAGATTCGGACGCTTCACTTCAGGTTTACTGTATTCCTCTGACCTTCTTATTGACGATGAAACACAGATATTGCATCGGAATTAAATAGAAAACGCACAATGCCGACTTAAGTACAAGACTACTGGCTCTACTTATTGTCTATGTTTTAAACCATTCCTGTGAGACCAGTTTTAGATTCCGATGCTTCAATTCAGGTTCACTGTATCCCTCTGTGCTTCTTATTGACGATGAAACACAGAAATTGCATCGGAATTAAATACAAAAGGCAAACAGCCGATTTAAAAACAAGAGGACTGACTCTTCTTACTGTCCATCTTTTGTACCTTTCCTGTGAGCCCGGTTTTAGATTCCGATGCTTCACTTCAGGTTTACTGTATACCTTGGACCTTCTTATTGACGACGAAACACAGAAATTGCATCGGAATTAAATAGAAAAGGCACAATGCCGACTTAAGTACAAGAAAACTGACTCGTCTTACAGTCTATGATTTGAACCATTCCTGTGGCACTAGTTATAGATTCCGATGCTTCACTTCAGGTTTACTGCATCCCTCTGACCTTCTTATTGACGATGAAACACAGAAATTTCATCGGAATTAAATACAAAAGGCACAATGCCGAGTTAAGTACAAGAAGACTGACTCTTCTTACTGTCGATGTTTTGAACCATTGCTGTGATACTAGTTATATGTTCTGATGCTTCACTTCAAGTTCACTGTAACCCTTGGACCGTCTTATTGATGACGAAACACAGAAAATACATCGGAATTAAATACAAAAGGCACAATGCCGACTTAAGTACAGGAAGACTGGCTCTTCTTACTGTCTATGATTTCAACCATTCCTGTGGCACTAGTTATGGATTCCGATGTTTCACTTCAGGTTTACTGTATCCCTCTGACCTTCTTGTTGACGATGAAACACAGAAATTGCATCGGAATTAAATAGAAATGGCACAATGCCGACTTAAGTACAAGAAGACTGACTCTTCTTATTGTCTATGTATTGAACCTTTCCTGTGTTACCGGTTTTATATTCCGATGCGTCACTTCAGGTTTACTGTATCCCTTGGACCTTCGTATTGACGACGAAACACAGAACTTGCATCGGAATTGAATACAAAAGGCACAATGCCGACTCAAGTACAAGAAGACTTGCTCTTCTTACTGTCTATGATTGAACCTTTCCTGTGAGACCGGTTTTACAATCCGATGGTTCACTTTAGGTTTACTGTATCCCTCTGCCCTTCTTATTGACGATGAAACACAGAAATTGCTTCGGAATTAAATACAAGAGGCACAATGTCGACATAAGTACAAGAAGACTGACTCTTCTTACTGTCTATGTTTTGAAACATTCCTGTGACACTAGTTATAGATTCCGATGCTTCACTTCAGGTTTACTGTATCCCTCTGACCTTCTTATTGACGATGTATCACAGAAATTGCATCGGAATTACATACAAAAGGCACAATGCCGACATAAGTATAAGAAGACTGACTCTTCTTACTGTATATGTTTTGAACCATTCCTGTGACACTAGTTATGGATTCCGATGCTTCACTTCAGGTTTACTGTATCCCTCTGACCTTCTTATTGACGACGAAACATAGAAATTGCATCGGAATTAAATACAAAAGGCACAATGCCGACTCAGGTACAAGAAGACTGGCTCTCCTTTCTGTCTATGATTTGACCCTTTCCTGTGAGACCGGTTTTAGATTCCGATGCACCATTTCAGGTTTACTGTATCCCTCTGACCTTCTTATTGACGATGAAACAAAGAAATTGCATCGGAATTAAATAGAAAAGGCACAATGCCCACTTAAGTACAAGAAGACTGGCCCTTCTTACTGTCTATGTTTTGACAATTCTTGTGAGACCAGTTTGAGAATCCGATGCTTCACTTGAGGCTTACTGTATCCCTCTGACCTTCGTATTGACGATGTAAGACAGACATTGCATCGGAATGAAATACAAAAAGCACAATGCCGACTTAAGTACAAGGAGGTTGACTCTTCTTACTGTCTATGTTTTGAACCATTCCTGTGAGACCGGTTTTAGATTCCGATGTTCAGTTCAGTTTTACTGTAACCCTTGGACCTTCTTATGGACGGCGAAACTCAGAAATTGCATCGGATTTAAAAAGAAAAGGCACAATGCCGACTGAAGTACAAGATAACTGACTCTTCTTACTGTCTATGTTTTGAACCATTCCTGTGACAATAGTTATAGATTCCGATGCTTCACTTCAGGTTTACTGTATCCCTCTGACATTCTTATTGACGATGAAACACAGAAATTGCATCGGAATTAAATAGAAAAGGCACAATGCCGACTTAAGTACAAGAGGACTGGCTCTTCTTTTTGTCTATGTTTTGAGCCATTCCTGTGAGACCAGTTTTAGATTCCGATGCCTCACTTCAGGTTTACTGTATCCCTCTGACCTTCTTAGTGACGATGAAACACAGATATTGCAACGGAATTAAATACAAAAGGCACAATGCCGACTTACGTACAAGAAGACTTACTCTTCTTACTGTCTATGTTTTGAACCTATCCTGTTAGACCGGTTTCAGATTCCAATGTTTGACTTCAGGATTACTGTATCCCTTAGACCTTCTTATTGACGACGAAACACAGAAATTGCATCGGTATTAAATAGAAAAGACACAATGCCGTCTTAAGTACTAAAAAACTCACTCATCTTACTGTCTATGTTTTGAAACATTCCTGTGACACTAGTTATACATTCCGATGCTTCACTTCAGGTTTAATGTATTCCTTGGACCTTCTTATTGACGACGAAACAAAGAAATTGCATCGGAATTAAATACAAAAGGCACAATGCCGACTTAAGTACAAGAAGACGGGCTTTACTTACTATTATTTTAAACCATTCCTGTGAGACCAGTTTTAGATTCCGATGCTTCACTTCAGGTTTACTGTATCCCTCTGAGCTTCTTGTTGACGATGAAACACAGAAATTGCATCGGAATTAAATATAAAAGGCACACTGCTGACTTACGTACAAGAGGACTGACTCTTCTTACCGTCTATGTTTTGAACATTTCCTGTGAGCCCGGTTTTAGATTCCGATGCTTCACTTCAGGTTTACTGTATCCCTTGGACCTTCTTATTGACGACGAAACACAGATTTTGCATCAGAATTATAGAGAAAAGGCATAATGCCGACTTAAGTACAAGAAAACTGACTCTTCTTACAGTCTATGTTTTGAACCATTCCTGTGACACTAGTTATCGATTCCGATGCTTCACTTCAGGTTTACTGTATCCCTCTGACCTTCTTATTGACGATGAAACACAGAAATTGCATCGGAATTAAAAACAAAAGGCACATTGCCGACTTAAGTACAAGAAGACTGACTCTTCTTACAGTCGATGTTTTGAACCAGTCCTGTGATACTAGTTATAGATTCCGATGCTTCACTTCAGGTTTACTGAAACCCTTGGACCGTCTTATTGACGACGCAACACAGACATTACATCGGAATTAAATACAAAAGGCACAATGCCGACTTAAGTACAGGAAGACTGGCTCTTCTTACTTCTATGATTTCAACCATTCCTGTGACACTAGTTATGGTTTCCGATGCTTCACTTCAGGTTTACTGTATTCCTCTGACCTTCTTGTTGACGATGAAACACAGAAATTGCATCGGAATTAAATAGAAAAGGCACAATGCCGACTTAAGTACAAGAAGACGGACTCTTCTTATTGTCTATGTATTGAACCTTTCCTGTGAGACCGGTTTAAGACTCCGATGCGTCACTTCAGGTTTACTGTATCCCTTGGACCTTCTTGTTGACGACGAAACACAGAAATTGCATCGGAATTAAATACAAAAGGCACAATGCCGACTCAAGTACAAGAAGACTGGCTCTTCTTACTGTCTATGATTGAACCTTTCCTATGAGACCGGTTTTACATTCCGTTGCTTCACTTTAGGTTTACTGTATCCCTCTGCCTTCATATTGACGATGAAACACAGAAATTGCATCGGAATTAAATACAAAAGGCACAATGCCGACATAAGTACAAGGAGACTGACTCTTCTTACTGTCAATGTTTTGAAACATTCCTGCGACACTAGTTATAGATTCCGATGCTTCACTACAGGTATACGGTGTCCCCCTGACCATCTTATTGACGATGAATCACAGAAATTGCATCGGAATTACATACAAAATGCACAATGCCGACATAAGTACAAGAAGACTGACTCTTCTTACTGTCTATGATTTGAACCATTCCTGCGACACTAGTTAAGGATTCCGACGCTTCACTTCAGGTTTACTGTAACCCTCTGACCTCCTTATTGACGATGAAACATTGAAATTCCGTTGGAATTTAATACAAAAGTCATAATGCCGACTCAAGTACAAGAAAACTGGCTCTTCTTACTGTCTATGATTTGAACCTTTCCTGTGAGACCAGTTTGAGATTCCGATGCTTCACTTCAGGTTTACTGTATCCCTCTGACCTTCGTATTGACGATGTAACACAGAAATTGCATAGGAATTAAATACAAAGGGCACAATGCCGACTTAAGTACAAGGAGACTGACTCTTCTTACTGTCTATGTTTTGAACCATTCCTGTGAGACCGGTTTCAGATTCCGATGTTCAGTTCAGTTTTACTGTAACCCTTGGCCCTTCTTATTGACGACGAAACTCAGAAATTGCATCGGAATTAAAAAGAAAAGGCACAATGCCGACTGAAGTACAAGATAACTGACTCTTATTACTGTCTATGTTTTGAACTATTCCTGTGACAATAGTTATAGAATCCGATGCTTCACTTCAGGTTTACTGTATCCCTCTGACATTCTTATTGACGATGAAACACAGAAATTGCATCGGGATTAAATAGAAAAGGCACAATGCCGACTTAAGTACAGGAGGACTGGCTCTTCTTACTGTCTATCTTTTGAGCCATTCCTGTGAGACCAGTTTTAGATTCCGATGCCTCACTTCAGGTTTACTGTATCCCTCTGACCTTCTTACTGACGATGAAACACAGATATTGCAACGGAAATAAATACAAAAGGCACAGTACCGACTTACGTACAAGAAGACTGACTCTTCTTACTGTCTATAATTTGAACCTTTCCTGTGAGACCGGTTTCAGATTCCAATGTTTCACTTCAGGTTTACTGTATCCCTTGCACCTTCTTATTGACGACGAAACACAGAAATTGCATCGGAATTAAATAGAAAAGACACAATGCCGACTTAAGTACTAAAAAACTTACTCTTCTTACTGTCTATGTTTTGAAACATTCCTGTGACACTAGTTATAGATTCCGATGCTTCACTTCAGGTTTACTGTATCCCTTGGACCATCTTATTGACGACGAAACAAAGAAATTGCATCGGAATTAAATACAAATGGCACAATGCCGACTTAAGTACAAGAAGATGGGCTCTTCTTACTATGTTTTAAACCATTCCTGTGAGACCAGTTTTAGATTCCGATGCTTCACTTCAGGTATACTGTATTCCTCTGAGCTTCGTATTGACGATGAAACACAGAAGTTGCATCGGAATTGAATACAAAAGGCACACTGCTGACTTAAGTACAAGAGAACTGACTCTTCTTACTCTCTATGTTTTGAACCTTTCCTGTGAGCCCGGTTTTAGATTCCGATGCTTCACTTCAGGTTTACTGTATCCCTTGGACCTTCTTATTGACGACGAAACACAGAAATTGCATCAGAATTATAGAGAAAAGGCACAATGCTGACTTAAGTACAAGAAAACTGACTCTTCTTACAGTCTATCTTTTGAACCATTCCTGTGACACTAGTTATAGATTCCGATGCTTCACTTCAGGTTTACTGTATTCCTCTGACCTTCTTATTGACGATGAAACACAGAAATTGCATCGGAATTAAGAACAAAAGGCACATTGCCGACTTAAGTACAAGAAGACTGACTCTTCTTACTGTCGATGTTTGGACCAGTCCTGTGATACTAGTTATAGATTCCGATGCTTCACTTCAAGTTTACTGTAACCCTTGGACCGTCTTATTGACGACGAAACACAGAAATTACATCGGAATTAAATACAAAAGACACAATGCCGACTTATGTACAGGAAGACTGGCTCTTCTTACTGTCTATGATTTCAACCATTCCTGTGACACTAGTTATAGATTCCGATGCTTCGCTTCAGGTTTACTGTATTCCTCTGACCTTCTTGTTGACGATGAAACACAGAAATTGCATCGGAATTAAATAGAAAAGGCACAATGCCGACTTAAGTACAAGGAGACTGACTCTTCTTATTGTCTATGATTTGAACCTTGCCTGTGGGCCCGGTTTTAGATTCCGATGCGTCACTTCAGGTTTACTGTATCCCTTGGACCTTCTTATTGACTACGAAACACAGAAATTGCATCGGAATTAAATACAAAAGGCACAATGCCGACATAAGTACAGGAAGACCGGATCTTCCTACTGTCTATGTTTTGAACCATTCCTGTGCCACTAGTTATAGCTTCCGATGCTTCACTTCAGGTTTACTGTATCCCTCTGACCTTCTTATTGAAGATGAAACACAGAAATTGCATCGGAATTAAATAGAAAAGGCACAATGCCGACTCAAGTACACGAAGACTGGCTCTTCTAACTGTCTATGATTGAACCATTCTTGTGAGACCGGTTTTACATTCCGATCCTTCACTTCAGGTTTACTGTATCCCTCTGCCCTTCTTATTGACGATGAAACATAGAAATTGCTTCGGAATTAAATACAAAAGGCACAATGCCGACATAAGTACAAGAAGACTGACTCTTGTTACTGTCTATGTTTTGAACCATTTATGTGACATTAGTTATAGATTCCGATGCTTCACTTCAGGATTACTGTATCCCTCTGACCTTCGCATTGACGATGAAACACAGAAATTGCATCGGAATTAAATACAAAAGGCTCAGTGCCGACTCAAGTACAAGAAAATAACTCTTCTTACTGTCTATGATTTGAACCATTCCTGTGACACTAGTTAAGGATTCCGATGCTGTAGTTCAGGTTTACTGTATCCCTCTGACCTTCTTATTGACGATGAAACCCAGAAATTCCATCGGAATTAAATACAAAAGGCACAATGCCGACTCAAGTACAAGAAGACTGGCTCTTCTTACTGTCTATGATTTGAACCTTTCCTGTGTAACCAGTTTTAGATTCCGATGCTTCACTTCAGGTTTTTTTGTATCCCTTTGACCTTCTTATTGACGAGAAACACTGAAATAGCATCGGAATGAAATACAAAAGGCGCAATGCCGACTCAAGTACTAGAAGACTGGCTCTTCTTTCTGTCTATGTTTTGACCCTTTCCTGTGAGACCGGTTTTAGATTCCGATGCTTCACTTCAGGTTTACTGCAGCCCTTGGACCTTCTTATTGACGACGAAACACAGAAATTGCATCGGAATTAAATACAAAATTCACAATGCCGACCTAAGTACAAGAAGACTGACTCTTCTTTCTATGTTTTGAACCATTCCTGTGACACTAGTTAAGGATTCCGATGCTTCACGTCAAGTTTACTGTATCCTTCTGACCTTCTTATGGACGACGAAACACAGAAATTGCGTCGGAATGAAATACAAAACGCACAATGCCGGGTCAAGTACAAGAAGACTGGCTCTTCTTACTGTCTATGATTGAACATTACCTGTGAGACTGATTTTAGATTCCGATGTTTCACTTCAGGTTTACAGTATCCTCTGCCCTTCTTATTGACGATGAAACACAGAAATTGCATCGGAATTAAATACAAAAGGCACAATGCCGACATAAGTACAAGAAGACTGACTCTTCTTACTAACTATGATTTGAACCATTCCTGTGTCACTAGTTATAGATTCCGATGCTTCACTTCAGGTTTACTGTATCCCTCTGACCTTCTAATTGACGATGAATCACAGAAATTGAATCGGAATTAAATACAAAAGGCACAATGCCGACTTAAGTACAAGAAGACTGACTCTTCTTAATGTCTATGTTTTGGACCATTCCTGTGACACTTGTTAAGGATTCCGATGCTTCACTGCAGGTTTTCTGTATCCCTCTGACCTTCTTATTGACGATGAAACCCAGAAATTCCATCGGAATTAAATACAAAAGGCACAATGCCGACTCAAGCACAAGATGACTGGCTCTTCTTACTGTCAATGATTTGAACCTTTCCTGTGAGACCGGTTTTAGATTCCGATGCTTCACTTAAGTTTACTGTATCCCTTGGACCTTCTTATTGACGACGAAACACAGAAATTGCATCGGAATTAAATACAAAGTGCACAATGCCGACTTAAGTACAACAAAAACTGACTCTTCTTATTGTCTATGTTTGAAACATTCCTGTGACACAAGTTAAGGCTTCCGATGCGTAACGTCAGGTTTACTGTATCCTTCTAACATTTTTATTGACGACGAAACACAGAATTTGCGTCGGAATTATATACAAAAGGCACAATGCCGACTCAAATACAAGAAGACTGGCTCTTCTCTGTCTATGTATTGAACCTTTCCTGTGAGACCGGTATTAGATTCCGATGCTTCACTTCAGGTTTACTGTATTCCTTGGACCTTCTTATTGACGATGAAACACTGAAATTGCATCGGAATTAAATTTAATAGCCACAATGCCAACTTAAGTACAAGAAGGCTGGCTCTTCCTACTGTCTATGTTTGAACCATTCCTGTGACGCTAGTTATAGATTCCGATGCTTCGCTTTTGTTTACAGTAAGCCTTCGACCTTCTTATTGATGACGAAACACAGGAATTGCATCGGAATTAAATACAAAACGCACAGTGCCGTCTTAAGTACAGGAAGACTGGCTCTTCTTTCTGTCTATGTTTTGAACCATTCCAGTGACACTAGTTGTAGATTCCGATGCTTCACTTCAGGTTTACTTTATCCCTTGGACCTTCTTATTGACGACGGAACACAGAAATTGCATCGGAATTAAATACAAAAGGCACAATGACGACTTAAGTACAAGAAGACTGACCTTCTTACTGACTATGTTTTGAACATTTCCTGTGAGACCAGTTTTAGATTTCGATGCTTCAGTATATGTTTACTGTCTCCCTTGGACCCTCTTATTGACGACGAAACACAGAAATTGCATCGGAATTAAATACAAAATGCACAATGCCGACTTAAGTACAAGAAGACGGGCTCTCCTTGCTGTCTATGTTTTGAACCATTCCTGTGACACTAGTTATAGATTCCGATGCTTCACTTCAGGTTTACTTTATCCCTTGGACCTTCTTATTGACGATGAATCATAGAAATGGCATCGGAATTAAATACAAATGGCGCAATGCCGACTATTTACAAGAAGACGAACTCTTCTTACTGTCTATGTTTGAACCATTCCTGTGACACTAGTTAAGGATTCCGATGCTTCACTTAAGGTTTACTGTATCACTCTGACCTTCTTATTGACGATGAAACCCACAAATTCCATCGGAATTAAATACAAAAGGCACAATGCCGACTTAAGTACAAGAAGACTGACTCTTCTTACTATCTATGTTTTGAACCATTCCTGTGACACTAGTTAAGGATTGTGATGCTTCACGTCAGATTTACTGAATCCCTCTGGCCTTCTTATTGACGACAAAACACAGAAATTGCAACTGAATTAATTACAAAAAGCACAATGTCGACTTAAGTCAAGAAGACTGACTCTTCTCGCTGACTATGTTTTTGAACATTTCCTGTGAGACCAGTATTAAACTCCGATGCTTCACTATATGTTTAATGTATTCCTTGGACCTTCTTATTGACAATGAAACACACAAATTGCATCAGAATTAAATACAAAAAGCACAATGCCGGCTTCAGAACAAGAAGGGTGGCTCTTCTTACTGTCTATGGTTTAACCATTCCTGTGACACTAGTTATAGATTCCGATGCCTCACTTCAAGTTTACTGTATCCCTTGGACCTTCTTATTGACGATGAAACACAGATATTGCATCGGAATTAAATACAATAGGCACAATGCTGACTTAAGTACAAGAAGACTGACTCTTCTTACTGACTATGCTTTGAACATCTCCTGTGGGACCAGTTTTAGTTTCCGATGATTCACTATATGTCTACTGTATCCCTTGGACCTTCTTCTTGACGATGAAACACAGAAGTTGCATCGGAATTAAATACAAAAGGCACAATGCCGACTTAAGAACAAGAAGACTGGCACTTCTTACTGTCTATGTTTTGTACCATTCCTGTGACACTAGTGATAGATTCCGATGCTTCACTTCAGGTTTACTGTATGCCTTGGACCTTCTTACTGTCGACGAAACACAGAAATTGCAACAGAATTAATTACAAAAAGCACAATGTCGACTTAAGTACAAGAAGACTGACTCTTCTCGCTGACTATGTTTTTAACATTTCCTGTGAGACCAGTAATAAACTCCGATGCTTCACTATATGTTTAATGTATTCCTTGGACCTTCTTATTGACAATGAAACACACAAATTGCATCGGAATTAAATACAAAAAGCACAATGCCGGCTTAAGAACAAGAAGAGTGGCTCTTCTTACTGTCTATGGTTTAACCATTCCTGTGACACTAGTTATAGATTCCGATGCCTCACTTCAAGTTTACTGTATCCCTTGGACCTTCTTATTGACGACCAACCACAGTTATTGCATCTGAATTATATACAAAAGGCACAATGCCGACTTAAGTACTAGAAGACTGGCTCTTCTTACTGTCTATGCATTGATCCATTCCTGTGACGCTAGTTATAGTTTCCGATGCTGCACTTCAGGTTTACAGTAACCCTTCAACTTTCTTATTAACGACGAAACACAGAAATTGCATCGGAATTAAATACAAAAGGCACAATGCCGACTGAAAAACAAGAAGACTGGCTCTTCTTACTGTCTGTGCTTTGACCCATTCCTGTGACACTAGTTATAGATTCCGATGCTTCACTTTAGGTTTACTGTATCACTCTGACCTTCTTAATGACGATGAATCACAGGAATTGCATCGGAATTAAATACAAAAGGTATACTGCCGACATAAGTACAAAAAGACTGACTCTTCTTACTGTCTATGTTTTGAACTATTCCTGTGAGACCGGTTTTAGATTCCGATGCTTCACTTCAGGTTTACTGTATCCCTTGGACGTACTTATTGACGACGAAACACAGAAATTGCATCGGAATTAAATACAAAATGCACAATGCAAACTTAAGTACAAGAAGACTGACTCTTCTTACTGTCTATGTTTTGAACCATTCCTGTGACACTAGTTATTGATTCCGATACTTCACTTCACGATTACTGTATCCCTTGGACCTTCTTATAGACGACGAAACACAGATATTCCATCGGAATTAAATACGAAATCACAATGCCGACTTAAGTACAAGAAGACTGGCTCTTCTTACTGTCTATGATTTGAACCATTCCTGTGACACTAGTTATAGATTCCGATGCTTCACTGTAGGTTTACTGTATCCCTTGGACCTTCTTATTGACGACGAAGTACTGAAATCGCATCGGAATTAAATACAAAAGGCACAATGCCGACTTAAGTACTAGAAGACTGGCTCTTCTTACTGCCTATGTTTTGAATGATTCCTGTGACGCTAGTTATAGATTCCGATGCTTCACTTCAGGTTTACAGTAAACCTTTGACCTTCTTATTGACGACGAAACACAGAAATTGCATCGGAATTTCATACAAAAGGCACAATGCAGACTTAAGAACCGGAAGACTGGCTCTTCTTACTATCTATGTTTTGAACCATTCCAGTGACACTAGATATAGATACCGATGCTTCACTTCGGGTTTACTGTATCCCTTGGACCTTCTTGTTGACGACGAAACACAGTAATTGTATCGGAATTAAATACAAAAGGCACAATGCTGACTTAAATACAAGAAGACTGACTCTTCTTACTGACTATGTTTGAACATTTCCTGTGAGAGCAGATTTAGTTTCCGATGCTTCACTATATGTTTACTGTATCCCTTGGACCTTCTTATTGACGACGAAACACAGAAATAGCATCGGAATTAAATACAAAAGGCACAATGCCGACATAAGTACAAGGAGACTGGCTCTTCTTACTGTCGATGTTTTGAACCATTAGTGTGACACTAGTTACAGATTCCGATGCCTAACTTCAAGTTTACCGTAGCCCTTGGACCTTCTTATTGACGACGAAACACAGAAATTGCATCGGAATTAAATACAAAAGGCACAATGCTGACTTAATTACAAGAAGACTGACTCTTCTTACTGACTATGCTTTGAACATTTCCTGTGGGACCAGTTTTAGTTTCCGATGCTTCACTATATGTCTACTGTATCCCTTGGACCTTCATCTTGACGATGAAACACAGAAGTTGCATCGGAATTAAATACAAAAGGCATACTGCGGACATAAGTAAAAAAAGACTGACTCTTCTTACTGTCTATGTTTTGAACCTTTCCTGTGAGACCGGTTTTAGATTCCGATGCTTCACTTCAGGTTTACTGTATCCCTTGGACGTACTTATTGACGACGAAACACAGAAAGTGCCTCGGAATTAAATGCAAAATGCACAATGCCGACTTAAGTACAAGAAGACTGGCTCTTCTTACTGTCTATGCATTGAACCTTTCCTGTGAGACCGGTTTTAGATTCCGATGCTTCACTTCAGGTTTACTGTATCCCTAGGACCTTCTTATTGACGATGAAACATTGAAATTGCATCGGAATTAAATTCAAAAGGCACAATACCGACTTAAGTACAAAAAGACTGACTCTTCTTACTGACTATTTTTTGAACATTTCCTGTGAAACCAGGTTTAGTATCCGATGCTTCACTATATGTTTACTGTATCCCTTGGACCTTCTTATTGACGATGAAACACAGAAATTGCATCGGAATCAAATAGAAAAGGCACAATGCAGACTTAAGTACAAGAGGACTGACTCTTCTTACTGACTATGTTTTGAACATTTCCTGTGAGACCAGTTTTAGATTTCGATGCTTCACTATATGTTTACTGTATCCCTTGGACCTTCTTATTGACGTTGAAACACAGAAATTGCATCGGAATTGAATACAAAAGGCACAATTCTGACTTAAGTACAAGAAGACTGGCTCTTCTCACTGTCTATGTTTTGAATCATTCCTGTGACACTAGTTACAGATTCCGATGTTTCACTTCAGGTTTACTGTATACCTTGGCCCTTCTTATTGATGACGAAACACAGAAATATCATCGGTATTAAATACCAAAGGCACAATGCCGAGTTAAGTACAAGAAGACTGGCTCTCCATACTGTCGATGTTTTGAACCATTCCTGTGACACTAGTTATAGATTCCGATGCATCACTTCAGGTATAGCGTATCCCTTGGACCTTCGTATTGACGATGAATCACAGAAATGGCATCGTAATTAAATACAAATGGCACAATGCCGACTTAAGTACAGGAAGGCTGGCTCTTCTTACTGTCTATGTTTTGAATATTTCCTGTGGGACCAGTTTCAGTTTCCGATGCTTCACTATATGTCTACTGTATCCCTTGGACCTTCTTCTTGACGATGAGACACAGAAGTTACATCGGAATTAAATACAAAAGGCACAATGGCGACTTAAGGACAAGAAGACTGGCACTTCTTACTGTGTATGTTTTGAACCATTCCTTTGACACTAGTTATAGATTCCGATGCTTCACTTCTAGTTTACTGTATGCCTTGGACCTTGTTATTGACGACGAAACACAGAAATTGCAACTGAATTAAATACAAAAGGTACAATGTCGACTTAAGTACAAGAAGACTGACTCTTCCTCTTGACTAAGTTTTTAACATTTCCTGTGAGACCAGTATTAAATTCCGATGCTTCACCATATGTTTAATGTATCCCTTGGACCTTCTTATTGACGATGAAACACAGAAATTTCATCGGAATTAAATAGAAAAGGCACAATGCCGATTTAAGTACAAGAAGAGTGGCTCTTCTTACTGTCTATGGTTTGAATTCCTGTGACACTAGTTATAGATTCCGATACTTCACTTCAGGTTTACTGTATCCCTTGGACCTTCTTGACGACGAAACACAGAAATTGCAGCGGAAATAAATGCAAATGGCACCATGCCGACTTAAGTACAAGAAGTCTGACTCTTCTTACTATCTATGTTTTGAACCATTCCTGTGACACTAGTTAAGGATTCTGATGCTTCACGTCAGATTTACTGAATCCCTCTGGCCTTCTTATTGACGACAAAACACAGAAATAGCAACTGAATTAATTACAAAAAGCACAATGTCGACTTAAGTCAAGAAGACTGACTCTTCTCGCTGACTATGTTTTTAACATTTCCTGTGAGACCAGTATTAAACTCCGATGCTTCACTATATGTTTAATGTATTCCTTGGACCTTCTTATTGACAATGAAACACACAAATTGCATCGGAATTAAATACAAAAAGCACAATGCCGGCTTAAGAACAAGAAGAGTGGCTCTTCTTACTGTCTATGGTTTAACCATTCCTGTGACACTAGTTATAGATTCCGATGCCTCACTTCAAGTTTACTGTATCCCTTGGACCTTCTTATTGACGATGAAACACAGATATTGCATCGGAATTAAATACAATAGGCACAATGCTGACTTAAGTACAAGAAGACTGACTCTTCTTACTGACTATGCTTTGAACATCTCCTGTGGGACCAGTTTTAGTTTCCGATGATTCACTATATGTCTACTGTATCCCTTGGACCTTCTTCTTGACGATGAAACACAGAAGTTGCATCGGAACTAAATACAAAAGGCACAATGCCGACTTAAGAACAAGAAGACTGGCACTTCTTACTGTCTATGTTTTTTACCATTCCTGTGACACTAGTGATAGATTCCGATGCTGCACTTCAGGTTTACTGTATGCCTTGGACCTTCTTATAGTCGACGAAACACAGAAATTGCAACAGAATTAATTACAAAAAGCACAATGTCGACTTAAGTACAAGAAGACTGACTCTTCTCGCTGACTATGTTTTTAACATTTCCTGTGAGACCAGTAATAAACTCCGATGCTTCACTATATGTTTAATGTATTCCTTGGACCTTCTTATTGACAATGAAACACACAAATTGCATCGGAATTAAATACAAAAAGCACAATGCCGGCTTAAGAACAAGAAGAGTGGCTCTTCTTACTGTCTATGGTTTAACCATTCCTGTGACACTAGTTATAGATTCCGATGCCTCACTTCCAGTTTACTGTATCCCTTGGACCTTCTTATTGACGACCAACCACAGTTATTGCATCTGAATTAAATACAAAAGGCACAATGCCGACTTAAGTACTAGAAGACTGGCTCTTCTTACTGTCTATGCATTGATCCATTCCTGTGACGCTAGTTATAGTTTCCGATGCTGCACTTCAGGTTTACAGTAACCCTTCAACTTTCTTATTAACGACGAAACACAGAAATTGCATCGGAATTAAATACAAAAGGCACAATGCCGACTGAAAAACAAGAAGACTGGCTCTTCTTACTGTCTGTGCTTTGACCCATTCCTGTGACACTAGTTATAGATTCCGATGCTTCACTTTAGGTTTACTGTATCACTCTGACCTTCTTAATGACGATGAATCACAGGAATTGCATCGGAATTAAATACAAAAATTATACTGCCGACATAAGTACAAAAAGACTGACTCTTCTTACTGTCTATGTTTTGAACCTTTCCTGTGAGACCGGTTTTAGATTCCGATGCTTCACTTCAGGTTTACTGTATCCCTTGGACGTACTTATTGACGACGAAACACAGAAATTGCATCGGAATTAAATACAAAATGCACAATGCAAACTTAAGTACAAGAAGACTGACTCTTCTTACTGTCTATGTTTTGAACCATTCCTGTGACACTAGTTATTGATTCCGATACTTCACTTCACGATTACTGTATCCCTTGGACCTTCGTATTGACGATGAATCACAGAAATGGCATCGTAATTAAATACAAATGGCACAATGCCGACTTAAGTACAGGAAGACTGGCTCTTCTTACTGTCTATGTTTTGAATATTTCCTGTGGGACCAGTTTCAGTTTCCGATGCTTCACTATATGTCTACTGTATCCCTTGGACCTTCTTCTTGACGATGAGACACAGAAGTTACATCGGAATTAAATACAAAAGGCACAATGGCGACTTAAGGACAAGAAGACTGGCACTTCTTACTGTGTATGTTTTGAACCATTCCTTTGACACTAGTTATAGATTCCGATGCTTCACTTCTGGTTTACTGTATGCCTTGGACCTTGTTATTGACGACGAAACACAGAAATTGCAACTGAATTAAATACAAAAGGCACAATGTCGACTTAAGTACAAGAAGACTGACTCTTCCTCTTGACTAATTTTTAACATTTCCTGTGAGACCAGTATTAAATTCCGATGCTTCACCATATGTTTAATGTATCCCTTGGACCTTCTTATTGACGATGAAACACAGAAATTTCATCGGAATTAAATAGAAAAGGCACAATGCCGATTTAAGTACAAGAAGAGTGGCTCTTCTTACTGTCTATGGTTTGAATTCCTGTGACACTAGTTATAGATTCCGATACTTCACTTCAGGTTTACTGTATCCCTTGGACCTTCTTGACGACGAAACACAGAAATTGCAGCGGAAATAAGTACAAATGGCACCATGCCGACTTAAGTACAAGAAGTCTGGCTCTTCTTACTGCCTGTGCTTTGACCCATTCCTGTGGCACTAGTTATAGATTCCGATGCTTCACTTTAGGTTTACTGTATCCCTCTGACCTTCTTAATGACTATGAATCACAGAAATTGCATCGGAATTAAATACAAAATGCACAATGCCGACTTAAGTACAAGAAGACTGGCTCTTCTTACTGTATATGCATTTAACCTTCCCTGTGAGACGGGTTTCAGATTTCGATGCTTCACTTCAGGTTTACTGTATCCCTTGGACATTCTTATTGACGATGAAACATTGAAATTGCATCGGATTTAAATTCAAAAGGCACAATACCGACTTAAGTACAAGTAGACTGACTCTTCTTACTGACTATTTTTTGAACATTTCCTGTGAGACCAGTTTTAGTATCCGATGCTTCACTATATGTTTACTGTATCCCTTGGACCTTCTTATTGACGATGAAACACAGAAATTACATCGGAATCAAATAGAAAAGGCACAATGCAGACTTAACTACAAGAAGACTGGCTCTTCTCACTGTCTATGTTTTTAACCATTCCTGTGACACTAGTTATAAATTCCGATGCTTCACTTCAGGATTACTGTATACCTTGGGCCTTCTTATAGACGACGAAACCCAGAAATATAATCGGAATTAAATACCAAAGGCACAATGCCGACTTAAGTAAAAGAAGACTGGCTCACCATACGGTCTATGTTTTGAACCATTCCTTTGACACTAGTTATAGATTCCGATGCTTCACTTCAGGTATACCGTATCCCTTGGACCTTCTTATTGTCGATGAATCCCAGAAATAGCATCGGAATTAAATACAAAAGGCACAATGCCGACTTAAGTACAAGATGACTGACTCTTCTTACTGACTATGATTTGAACCAATCCTGTGACACTAGTTATAGATTCCGATGCTTTACTTCAGGTTTACTGTATCACTTGGACCTTCTTATTGACGACGAAACACAGAAATTGCATCGGAATTAAATATAAAAGGCACAATGCCGACTTAAGTACAAGAAGAGTGGCTCTTCTTACTTTCTATGCTTTGAACCATTCCTGGGACACTAGATATAGATTCCGATGCCTCACTTAAGGTTTACTGTATCCCTTGGACCTTCTTATTGACGACGAAACACAGAAATTGTATCGGAAATGAATACAATTGGCACAATTTCGACTTAAGTACAAGAAGACTGGCTCTTCTTACTGTCTATGTTCTGAACCATTCCTGTGACACTAGTTATAGATTCCGATGCTTCACTTCAGGTTTACTGTATCCATTGGAACTTCTTATTGACGACGAAACACAGAGATTGCATCGGAATTAAATACAAAAGGCACAATGCCGACGTAAGTACAAGAATGACTCTTCTTACTGTCTATGTTTTGAACCATTCCTGTGACACTAGTTAAGGATTCCGATGCTTCACGTTAGGTTTACTGATTCCCTCTCACCTTCTTATTGACGACGAAACACAGAAATTGCGTCGGAAATAAATACAAAATGCACAATGCAGACTCAAGTACAAAAAGACTGGCTCTTCTTACTGTCTATGTATTGAACCTTTCCTGTGAGACCGGTTTTAGATTCCGTTGCTTCACTTCAGGTTTACTGTATCCCTTGGAACTTCTTATTGACGATGAAACTCAGAAATTGCATCGGAATTAAATTCAAAAGGCACAATGCCGACTTAAGTACAAGAAGACTGGCTCTTCTTTCTGACTATGTTTTGATCATTTCCTGTAAGACCAGCTAAAGATTCCGATGCTTCACTATATGTTTACTGTATCCCTTGGACCTTCTTATTGACGATGAAACACAGAAATTGCATCGGAATTAAATACAAAAGGCACAATGCCGACTTAAGTACTAGAGGACGGTTTCTTCTCACTGTCTATGTTTTGAACTATTCCTGTGACACTACTTATAGATTCCGATGCTTCACATCAGGTTTACTGTATCCCTTGGTCCTTCTTATTGACGACGGAACACAGAAATTGAATCGGAAATTAATACAAAAGGCACAATGACGACTTAAGTACAAGAAGACTGGCTCTCCTTACTGTCTTTGTTTTGACCCATTCCTGTGACACTAGTTATAGATTCCGATGCTTCACTTCAGGTTTACAGTAAACCTTCGACCTTCTTATTGACGACGAAAGACAGAAATTGCATCGGAATTACATACAAAAGGCACAATGCCGACTTAAGTACAAGAAGACTGGCTCTTCTTACTGTCTATGTTTTAAACATTTCCTGTGAGACTAGTCACACCGATGCCTCACTTCAGGTTTACAGTATACCTTGGACCTTCTTATTGACCACGAAACACAGAAATTGAATCGGAATTAAATACAAAAGGCACAATCCTGACTTAAGTACAAGAAGACTGACTCTTCTTACTGACTATGATTTGAACATATCCTGTGAGACCAGTTTTAGTTTCCGATGCTTCACTATATGTCTACTGTGTCCCTTGGACATTCTTATTGACGTTTAAACACAGAATTTGCATCGGAATTAAATACAAAAGGCAGAATGCCGACTTAAGTACAAGAAGAGTGGCTCTTCTTACTTTCTATGCTTTGAACCATTCCTGTGACACTAGATATAGATTCCGATGACTCACTTAAGGTTTACTGTATCCCTTGGACCTTCTTATTGACGACGAAACACAGAAATTGTATCGGAAATGAAAACAAAAGGCACAATTTCGACTTAAGTACAAGAAGACTGGCTCTTCTTATTGTCTATGTTCTGAACCATTCCTGTAACACTAGTTATAGATTCTGATGCTTCACTTCAGGTTTACTGTTTCCCTTGGAACTTCTTATTGACGACGAAACACAGAAATTGCATCGGAATTAAATACAAAAGGCACAATGCCGACGTAAGTACAAGAAGACTGACTCTTCTTACTGTCTATGTTTTGAACCATTCCTGTGACACAAGTTAAGGATTCCGATGCTTCATGTTAGGTTTACTGATTCCGTCTCACCTTCTTATTGACGACGAAACACAGAAATTGCGTCGGAATTAAATACAAAATGCACAATGCAGACTCAAGTACAAGAAGACTGGCTCTTCTTACTGTCTATGTATTGAACCTTTCCTGTGAGACCGGTTTTAGATTCCGATGCTTCACTTCAGGTATACTGTATCCCTTGGACCTTCTTATTGACGATGAAACTCAGAAATTGCATCGGAATTAAATTCAAAAGGCACAGTGCCGACTGAAGTACAAGAAGACTGACTCTTCTTACTAACTATATTTTGAACATTTCCTGTGAGACCAGTTAAGATTCCGATGCTTCAGTATATGTTTACTGTATCCCTTGGACCCTCTTATTGACCATGAAACACAGAAATTGCATCGGAATCAAATACAAAAGGCACAATGCAGACTTAAGTAGAAGACGACTGACTCTTCTTTCTGACTATGTTTTGATCACTTCCTGTGAGACCAGTTAAAGATTCCGATGCTTCACTATATGTTTACTGTATCCCTTGGACCTTCTTATTGACGATGAAAGACAGATATTACATCGGAATTAAATTCAAAAGGCACAATGCTGACTTAAGTACTAGAAGACGGTATCTTCTCACTGTCTATGTTTCGAACTATTCCTGTGACACTAGTTATAGATTCCGACGCTTCACTTCAGGTTTACTGTATCCCTTGGTCCTTCTTATTGACAATTGAACACAGAAATTGCATCGGAAATTAATACAAACGGCACAATGCCGGCTTAAGTACTAGAAGACTGGCTCTCCTTACTGTCTATGTTTTGAACCATTCCTGTGACTCTAATTATAGATTCCGATGCTTGACTTGAGGTTTGCAGTAAACCTTCGACCTTCTTATTGACGACGAAACACAGAAATTGCATCGGAATTACATACAAAATGCACAATGCAGACTTAAGTACAGGAAGACTGGCTCTTCTTACTGTCTATGTTTTGAACCATTCCAGTGACACTAGTTATAGATTCCGATGCTTCACTTCGGGTTTACTGTATCCCTTGGACCTTCTTATTGACGATGAAACAAAGAAATTGCATAGGAATTAAATACAAACGGCACAATGCCGACTTAAGTAAAAGAAGACTGGCACTTCTTACTGTCTATGATTTGAACATTTCCTGTGAGACCAGTTTTAGTTTCCAATGCTTCACTAGATGTCTACTGTGTCCCTTGGACGTTATTATTCACGATGAAACACAGAATTTGCATGTGAATGAAATACAAAAGGCACAATGCCGACTTAAGTACAAGAAGACTGGCACTTCTTACTGTCTAACTTTTGAACCATTCCTGTGACACTAGTTATAGATTCCGATGCTTCACTTCAGGTTTACTGTATGCCTTGGACCTTCTTTTTGACGACGAAACACAGAAACTGCAACAGAATTAAGTACAAAAGGCACAATGCCGACTTAAGTACAAGAGGAGTGGCTCTTCTTACTTTCTATGCTTTGAACCATTCCTGTGACACTAGATATAGATACCGATGCCTCACTTAAGGTTTACTGTATCCCTTGGACCTTCTTATTGACGACGAAACACAGAAATTGTATAGGAAATTTATACAAAAGGCACAATTTCGACTTAAGTACAAGAAGACTGTTTCTTCTTACTGTCTATGTTCTGAACCATTGCTGTGACACTAGTTATAGATTCCGATTCTTCACTTCAGGTTTACTGTGACCCTTGGAACTTCTTATTGACGACGAAACACAGAAATTGCATCGGAATTCAATACAAAATGCACAATGCAGACTCAAGTACAAGAAGACTGGCTCTTCTTACTGTCTATGTATTGAACCTTTCCTGTGAGACCAGTTTTAGATTCCGATGCTTCACTTCAGGTTTACTGTATGCCTTGGACCTTCTTTTTGACGACGAAACACAGAAATTGCAACAGAATTAAATACAAAATTCACAATGCCGACTTAAGTTCAAGAAGACTGACTATTCTTACTGACTATGTTTTTAGCATTTCCTGTGAGACCAGTATTAAATTCCGATGTTTCACTATATGTTTAATGTATCCCTTAGACCTACTTATTGACGATGAAACACAGAAATTGCATCGGAATTAAATACAAAAGGCACAATGCCGACTTTAGTACAAGAAGAGTGGCTCTTCTTACTGTCTATGCTTTGAACCATTCCTGTGACACTAGTTATAGAATCTGATGCTTCACTTCATTTTTACTGTATCCCTTGGACCTTCTTATTGACGACGAAACACAGAAATATTATCGGAAATGAATATAAAAGGCACAATGCCGATTTAAGTACAAGAAGACTGGCTCTTCTTACTGTCTATGTTCTGAACCATTCCTGTGACACTAGTTATAGATTCCGATAATTCACTTCAGGTTTACTGGATCCCTCTGACCTTCTTATTGACGATGAATCACAGAAATTGCTTTGGAATTAAATACAAAAGGCACAATGCCGACATACGTACAAAAAGACTGATTCTTCTTACTGTCTATGTTTTGAACCATTCCTGTGACACTAGTTATAGTTTCCGATGCTTCACTTCAGGTTTACTGTATCCCTCTGATCTTCTTATTGACGATGAATCACAGAAATTGAATCGGAATTAAATACAAATGGCACAATGCCGACTTATGTACATGAAGACTGACTCTTCTTAATGTCTATGTGTGAACCATTCCTGTGACACTAGTTAAGGATTCCGATGCTTCACTTCAGGTTTACGGTATCCCACTGACCTTCTTATTGACGATGAAACCCAGAAATACCATCGGAATTAAATACAAAAGGCACAATGCCGACTCAATTCCAAGAAGACTGGCTCTTCATACTGTCTATGATTTGAACCAATCCTGTGACACTAATTATAGATTCCGATGCTTTACTTCAGGTTTACTGTATCACTTGGACCTTCTTATTGTCGACGAAACACAGAAATTGCATCGGAATTAAATACAAAAGGCACAATGCCGACTTAAGTACAAGAAGAGTGGCTCTTCTTACTGTCTATGTTCTGAACCATTCCATTGACACTAGTTATAGATTCCGATGCTTCACTTCAGGTTTACTGTATCCTTTGGAACTTCTTATTGACGAGGAAACACAGAGATTGCATCGGAATTAAATACAAAAGGCACAATGCCGACGTAAGTAGAAGAAGACTGACTATCTTACTGTCTATGTTTTGAACCATTCCTGTGACACTTGTTAAGGATTCCGATGCTTCACATTAGGTTTACTGATTCCCTCTCACCTTCTTATTGACGACGAAACACAGAAATTGCGTCGGAAATAAATACAAAATGCACAATGCAGACTCAAGTACAAAAAGACTGGCTCTTCTTACTGTCTATGTATTGAACCTTTCCTGTGAGACCGGTTTTAGATTCCGTTGCTTCACTTCAGGTTTACTGTATCCCTTGGAACTTCTTATTGACGATGAAACTCAGAAATTGCATCGGAATTAAATTCAAAAGGCACAATGCCGACTTAAGTACAAGAAGACTGGCTCTTCTTTCTGACTATGTTTTGATCATTTCCTGTAAGACCAGCTAAAGATTCCGATGCTTCACTATATGTTTACTGTATCCCTTGGACCTTCTTATTGACGATGAAACACAGAAATTGCATCGGAATTAAATACAAAAGGCACAATGCCGACTTAAGTACTAGAGGACGGTTTCTTCTCACTGTCTATGTTTTGAACTATTCCTGTGACACTACTTATAGATTCCGATGCTTCACATCAGGTTTACTGTATCCCTTGGTCCTTCTTATTGACGACGGAACACAGAAATTGAATCGGAAATTAATACAAAAGGCACAATGACGACTTAAGTACAAGAAGACTGGCTCTCCTTACTGTCTTTGTTTTGACCCATTCCTGTGACACTAGTTATAGATTCCGATGCTTCACTTCAGGTTTACAGTAAACCTTCGACCTTCTTATTGACGACGAAAGACAGAAATTGCATCGGAATTACATACAAAAGGCACAATGCCGACTTAAGTACAAGAAGACTGGCTCTTCTTACTGTCTATGTTTTAAACATTTCCTGTGAGACTAGTCACACCGATGCCTCACTTCAGGTTTACAGTATACCTTGGACCTTCTTATTGACCACGAAACACAGAAATTGAATCGGAATTAAATACAAAAGGCACAATCCTGACTTAAGTACAAGAAGACTGACTCTTCTTACTGACTATGATTTGAACATATCCTGTGAGACCAGTTTTAGTTTCCGATGCTTCACTATATGTCTACTGTGTCCCTTGGACATTCTTATTGACGTTTAAACACAGAATTTGCATCGGAATTAAATACAAAAGGCAGAATGCCGACTTAAGTACAAGAAGAGTGGCTCTTCTTACTTTCTATGCTTTGAACCATTCCTGTGACACTAGATATAGATTCCGATGCCTCACTTAAGGTTTACTGTATCCCTTGGACCTTCTTATTGACGACGAAACACAGAAATTGTATCGGAAATGAAAACAAAAGGCACAATTTCGACTTAAGTACAAGAAGACTGGCTCTTCTTATTGTCTATGTTCTGAACCATTCCTGTAACACTAGTTATAGATTCCGATGCTTCACTTCAGGTTTACTGTTTCCCTTGGAACTTCTTATTGACGACGAAACACAGAAATTGCATCGGAATTAAATACAAAAGGCACAATGCCGACGTAAGTACAAGAAGACTGACTCTTCTTACTGTCTATGTTTTGAACCATTCCTGTGACACAAGTTAAGGATTCCGATGCTTCATGTTAGGTTTACTGATTCCGTCTCACCTTCTTATTGACGACGAAACACAGAAATTGCGTCGGAATTAAATACAAAATGCACAATGCAGACTCAAGTACAAGAAGACTGGCTCTTCTTACTGTCTATGTATTGAACCTTTCCTGTGAGACCGGTTTTAGATTCCGATGCTTCACTTCAGGTATACTGTATCCCTTGGACCTTCTTATTGACGATGAAACTCAGAAATTGCATCGGAATTAAATTCAAAAGGCACAGTGCCGACTGAAGTACAAGAAGACTGACTCTTCTTACTAACTATATTTTGAACATTTCCTGTGAGACCAGTTAAGATTCCGATGCTTCAGTATATGTTTACTGTATCCCTTGGACCCTCTTATTGACCATGAAACACAGAAATTGCATCGGAATCAAATACAAAAGGCACAATGCAGACTTAAGTAGAAGACGACTGACTCTTCTTTCTGACTATGTTTTGATCACTTCCTGTGAGACCAGTTAAAGATTCCGATGCTTCACTATATGTTTACTGTATCCCTTGGACCTTCTTATTGACGATGAAAGACAGATATTACATCGGAATTAAATTCAAAAGGCACAATGCTGACTTAAGTACTAGAAGACGGTATCTTCTCACTGTCTATGTTTCGAACTATTCCTGTGACACTAGTTATAGATTCCGGCGCTTCACTTCAGGTTTACTGTATCCCTTGGTCCTTCTTATTGACAATTGAACACAGAAATTGCATCGGAAATTAATACAAACGGCACAATGCCGGCTTAAGTACTAGAAGACTGGCTCTCCTTACTGTCTATGTTTTGAACCATTCCTGTGACTCTAATTATAGATTCCGATGCTTGACTTGAGGTTTGCAGTAAACCTTCGACCTTCTTATTGACGACGAAACACAGAAATTGCATCGGAATTACATACAAAAGGCACAATGCAGACTTAAGTACAGGAAGACTGGCTCTTCTTACTGTCTATGTTTTGAACCATTCCAGTGACACTAGTTATAGATTCCGATGCTTCACTTCGGGTTTACTGTATCCCTTGGACCTTCTTATTGACGATGAAACAAAGAAATTGCATAGGAATTAAATACAAACGGCACAATGCCGACTTAAGTAAAAGAAGACTGGCACTTCTTACTGTCTATGATTTGAACATTTCCTGTGAGACCAGTTTTAGTTTCCAATGCTTCACTAGATGTCTACTGTGTCCCTTGGACGTTATTATTCACGATGAAACACAGAATTTGCATGTGAATGAAATACAAAAGGCACAATGCCGACTTAAGTACAAGAAGACTGGCACTTCTTACTGTCTAACTTTTGAACCATTCCTGTGACACTAGTTATAGATTCCGATGCTTCACTTCAGGTTTACTGTATGCCTTGGACCTTCTTTTTGACGACGAAACACAGAAACTGCAACAGAATTAAGTACAAAAGGCACAATGCCGACTTAAGTACAAGAGGAGTGGCTCTTCTTACTTTCTATGCTTTGAACCATTCCTGTGACACTAGATATAGATACCGATGCCTCACTTAAGGTTTACTGTATCCCTTGGACCTTCTTATTGACGACGAAACACAGAAATTGTATAGGAAATTTATACAAAAGGCACAATTTCGACTTAAGTACAAGAAGACTGGCTCTTCTTACTGTCTATGTTCTGAACCATTGCTGTGACACTAGTTATAGATTCCGATTCTTCACTTCAGGTTTACTGTGACCCTTGGAACTTCTTATTGACGACGAAACACAGAAATTGCATCGGAATTCAATACAAAATGCACAATGCAGACTCAAGTACAAGAAGACTGGCTCTTCTTACTGTCTATGTATTGAACCTTTCCTGTGAGACCAGTTTTAGATTCCGATGCTTCACTTCAGGTTTACTGTATGCCTTGGACCTTCTTTTTGACGACGAAACACAGAAATTGCAACAGAATTAAATACAAAATTCACAATGCCGACTTAAGTTCAAGAAGACTGACTATTCTTACTGACTATGTTTTTAGCATTTCCTGTGAGACCAGTATTAAATTCCGATGTTTCACTATATGTTTAATGTATCCCTTAGACCTACTTATTGACGATGAAACACAGAAATTGCATCGGAATTAAATACAAAAGGCACAATGCCGACTTTAGTACAAGAAGAGTGGCTCTTCTTACTGTCTATGCTTTGAACCATTCCTGTGACACTAGTTATAGAATCTGATGCTTCACTTCATTTTTACTGTATCCCTTGGACCTTCTTATTGACGACGAAACACAGAAATATTATCGGAAATGAATATAAAAGGCACAATGCCGATTTAAGTACAAGAAGACTGGCTCTTCTTACTGTCTATGTTCTGAACCATTCCTGTGACACTAGTTATAGATTCCGATAATTCACTTCAGGTTTACTGGATCCCTCTGACCTTCTTATTGACGATGAATCACAGAAATTGCTTTGGAATTAAATACAAAAGGCACAATGCCGACATAGGTACAAAAAGACTGATTCTTCTTACTGTCTATGTTTTGAACCATTCCTGTGACACTAGTTATAGTTTCCGATGCTTCACTTCAGGTTTACTGTATCCCTCTGATCTTCTTATTGACGATGAATCACAGAAATTGAATCGGAATTAAATACAAATGGCACAATGCCGACTTATGTACATGAAGACTGACTCTTCTTAATGTCTATGTGTGAACCATTCCTGTGACACTAGTTAAGGATTCCGATGCTTCACTTCAGGTTTACGGTATCCCACTGACCTTCTTATTGACGATGAAACCCAGAAATACCATCGGAATTAAATACAAAAGGCACAATGCCGACTCAATTCCAAGAAGACTGGCTCTTCATACTGTCTATGATTTGAACCAATCCTGTGACACTAATTATAGATTCCGATGCTTTACTTCAGGTTTACTGTATCACTTGGACCTTCTTATTGTCGACGAAACACAGAAATTGCATCGGAATTAAATACAAAAGGCACAATGCCGACTTAAGTACAAGAAGAGTGGCTCTTCTTACTGTCTATGTTCTGAACCATTCCATTGACACTAGTTATAGATTCCGATGCTTCACTTCAGGTTTACTGTATCCTTTGGAACTTCTTATTGACGAGGAAACACAGAGATTGCATCGGAATTAAATACAAAAGGCACAATGCCGACGTAAGTAGAAGAAGACTGACTATCTTACTGTCTATGTTTTGAACCATTCCTGTGACACTTGTTAAGGATTCCGATGCTTCACATTAGGTTTACTGATTCCCTCTCACCTTCTTATTGACGACGAAACACAGAAATTGCGTCGGAAATAAATACAAAATCCACAATGGAGAGTCAAGTACAAGAAGACTGGCTCTTCTTACTGTCTATGTATTGAACCTTTCCTGTTAGACCGGTTTTAGATTCCGTTTCTTCACTTCAAGTTTACTGTATCCCTTGGAACTTCTTATTGACGATGAAACTCAGAAATTGCATCGGAATTAAATTCAAAAGGCACAATGCCGACTTAAGTACAAGAAGACTGACTCTTCTTTCTGACTATGTTTTGATCATTTCCTGTGAGACCAGTTAAAGATTCCGATGCTGCACCATATGTTTACTGAATCCCTTGGACCTTCTTATTGAAGATGAAACACAGATATTGCATCGGAATTAAATACAAAAGGCACAATGCTGACTTTAGTACTAGAAGACGGTTTCTTCTCACTGTCTACGTTTTGAACTATTCCTGTGACACTACTTATAGATTCCGATGCTTCACTTCAGGTTTACTGTATCCCTTGGTCCTTCTTATTGACGACGGAACACAGAAATTGAATCGGAAATTAATACAAAAGGCACAAAGCCGACTTAAGTACAAGAAGACTGCCTCTCCTTACTTTCTATGTTTTGACCCATTCCTGTGAAACTAGTTATAGATTCCGATGCTTCACTTCAGGTTTACAGTAAACCTTCGACCTTCTTATTGACGACGAAAGACAGAAATTGCATCGGAATTACATACAAAAGGCACAATGCAGACTTAAATACAGGAAGACTGGCTCTTCTTACTGTCTATGTTTTGAACCATTCCATTGACACTAGTTATAGATTCCGATGCTTCACTTCGGGTTTACTGTCTCCCTTGGACCTTCTTATTGACGACGAAACACAGAAATTGCATGGGAATTAAATACAAACGGCACAATGCCGACTTAAGTACAACACGACTGACTCTTCTTACTGACTATCTTTGAATATTTCCTGTGAGAGCAGTTTTAGATTCCGATGCTTCACTATATGTTATCTGCTTCCCTTGGACCTTCTTATTGACGACGAAACACAGAAATTGCATCGGAGTTAAATTCAAATTGCACAATGCCGACTTAAGTACAAGAAGACTGGCTCTTCTTACTGTCTATGTTCTGAACCATTCCTGTCACACTAGTTATAGATTCCGATGCTTCACTTCAGGTTTACTGTATCCTTTGGAACTTCTTATTGACGTCGAAACACAGAGATTGCATCGTAATTAAATACAAAAGGCACAATGCCGACGTAAGTACAAGAAGACTGACTCTTCTCACTGTCTATGTTTTGAACCATTCCTGTGACACTAGTTAAGGATTCCGATGCTTCACGTTAAGTTTACTGATTCCCTCTCACCTTCTTATTGACGACGAAACACAGAAATTGCGTCAGAAATAAATACAAAATGCACAATGCAGACTCAAGTACAAGAAGACTGGCTCTATTTACTGTCTATGTATTGAACCTTTCCTGTGAGACCGGTTTTAGATTCCGTTGCTTCACTTCAGGTTTACTGTATCCCTTGGAACTTCTTATTGACGATGAAACTCAGAAATTGCATCGGAATTAAATTCAAAAAGCACAATGCCGACTTAAGTACAAGAAGAGTGACTCTTCTTTCTGACTATGTTTTGTTCATTTCCTGTGAGACCAGTTAAAGATTCCGATGCTTCACTATATGTTTACTGTATCCCTTGGACCTTCTTTTTGACGATGAAACACAGATATTGCATCGGAATTATATCCAAAAGGCACAATGCTGACTTAAGTACTAGAAGACGGTTTCTTCTCACTGTCTATGTTTTGAACTATTCCTGTGACACTACTTATAGATTCCGATGCTTCACTTCAGGCTTACTGTATCCCTTGGTCCTTCTTATTGACGACGGAACACAGAAATTGAATCGGAAATTAATAGAAAAGGCACAATGCCGACTTAAGTACAAGAAGACTGGCTCTCCTTACTGTCTTTGTTTTGACCCATTCCTGTGACACTAGTTATAGATTCCGATGCTTCACTTCAGGTTTACAGTAAACCTTCGACCTTCTTATTGACGACGAAAGACAGAAATTGCATCGGAATTACATACAAAAGGCACAATGCAGACTTAAGTACAGGAAGACTGGCTCTTCTTACTGTCTATGTTTTGAACCATTCCAGTGACACTAGTTATAGATTCCGATGCTTCACTTCGGGTTTACAGTATCCCTTGGACCTTCTTATTGACGACGAAACACAGAAATTGCATAGGAATTAAATACAAACGGCACAATGCCGACTTAAGTACAAGACGACTGACTCTTCTTACTGACTATCTTTGAACATTTCCTGTGAGAGCAGTTTTAGATTCCGATGCTTTACTATATGTTATCTGTATCCCTTGGACCTTCTTATTGACGACGAAACACAGAAATTGCATCGGAATTAAATTCAAAAGGCACAATGCCGACTTATGTACAAGAAGACAGACTCTTCTTACTGACTATCTTTGAACATTTCCTGTGAGAGCAGTTTTAGGTTCCGATGCTTTACTATATGTTTACTGCATCCCTTGGACCCTCTTATTGACCATGAAACACAGAAATTTCATCGTAATCAAATACACAAGGCATAATGCAGACTTAAGTAGAAGACGACTGACTCTTCTTTCTGACTATGTTTTGATCATTTCCTGTGAGGCCAGTTAAAGATTCCGATGCTTCACTATATGTTTACTGTATCCCTTGGACCTTCTTATTGACGATGAAAGACAAATATTGCAACGGAATTAAATTCAAAAGGCACAATGCTGACTTAAGTACTAGAAGACGGTTTCTTCTCACTGTCTACGTTTAGAACTATTCCTGTGACACTAGTTATAGATTCCGATGCTTCACTTCAGGTTTACTGTATCCCTTGGACCTTATTATTGACGACGAAACACAGAAATTGCATAGGAATTAAATACAAACCGAACAATGCCGACTTAAGTACAAGATGACTGATTCTTCTTACTGACTATCTTTGAACATTTCCTGTGAGAGCAGTTTTAGATTCCGATGCATCACTATATGTTTACTGTATCCCTTGGACCCTCTTATTGACGACGAAACACAGAAATTGCATCGTAATTAAATTCAAAAGGCACAATGCCGACTTAAGTACAAGAAGACAGGCTCTTCTTACTGTCTATGTTTTAAACATTTCCTGTGACACTAGTTACAGATTCCGATACCTCACTTCAGGTTTACTGTATACCTTGGACCTTCTTATTGACCACGAAACACAGAAATTTCATCGGAATTAAATACAAAAGGCAAAATCCTGACTTAAGTACAAGAAGACTGACTCTTCCTACTGACTATGATTTGAACATATCCTGTGAGACCAGTTTTAGTTTCCGATGCTTCACTATATGTCTACAGTGTCCCTTGGACATTCTTATTGACGACGAAACACAGAAATTGCATCGTAATTAAATTCAAAAGGCACAATGCCGACTTAAGTACAAGAAGACTGGCACTTCTTACTGTCTATGTGTTGAACCATTCATGTGACACTAGTTATAGATTCCGATGCTTCACTTCAGGTTTACTGTTTGCTTTGGATCTTCTTTTTGACGACGAAACACAGAAATTGCAACAGAATTAAATACAAAAGGCACAATGCAAACTTACGTACACGAAGAGTGGCTCTTCTTACTTTCTATGCTTTGAACCATTCCTGTGACACTAGATATAGATTCCGATGCCTCACTTAAGGTTTACTGTATCCCTTGGACCTTCTTATTGACGACGAAACACAGAAATTGTATCGGAAATGAATACAAAAGGCACAATTTCGACTTAAGTACAAGAAGACTGGTTCTTCTTATTGTCTATGTTCTGAACCATTCCTGTGACACTAGATATAGATTCCGATGCTTCACTTTAGGTTTACTGTATCCCTTGGAACTTCTTATTGACGACGAAACACAGTAATTGCATCGGAATGAAATACAAAATGCACAATGCAGACTCAAGTACAAGAACACTGGCTCTTCTTACTGTCTATGGATTGAACCTTTCCTGTGAGACCGGTTTTAGATTCCGATGCTTCACTTCAGTGTTTACTGTATGCCTTGGACCTTCTTTTTGACGACGAAACACAGAAATTGCAACAGAATTAAATACAAAATTCACAATGCCGACTTAAGTTCAAGAAGACTTACTCTTCTTACTGACTATGTTTTTAACATTTCCTGTGAGACCAGTATCAAATTCCGATGTTTCACTATACGTTTAATGTATCCCTTAGACCTTCTTATTGACGATGAAATACAGAAATTGCATCGGAATTAAACACAAAAGGCACAATGCCGACTTTAGTACAAGAAGAGTGGCTCTTCTTACTGTCTGTGATTTGAGCCATTCCTGTGACGCTAGTTATAGATTCCGATGCTTCACTTCAGGTTTACTGTGTCCCTTGGACCATCTTATTGACGACGAAACACTGAAATTGCATCGGAATTAAATACAAAAGGCACAATGCCGACTTAAGTACTAGGAGACTGGCTCTTCTTACTGTCTATGATTTGAACCATTCCTGTGACGCTAGTTATAGATTCCGATGATTCACTTCAGGTTTACAGTAACCCTTCGACCTTCTTATTGACGTCGAAACACAGAAATTGCATCGTAATTAAATACAAAAGGCACAATACCGACTTAAGTACAGGAAGACTGGCTCTTCTTACTGTTTATGTTTTGAACCATTCCAGTGACACTAGTTATATATTCCGATGCTTCACTTCGGGTTTACTGTATCCCTTGGACCTTCTTATTGACGACGAAACACAGAAATTTTATCGGAAATGAATATAAAAGGCACAATGCCGACTTAAGTACAAGAAGACTGGCTCTTCTTACTGTCTATGTTCTGAACCATTCCTGTGACACTAGTTATAGATTCCGATAATTCACTTCAGGTTTACTGGATCCCTCTGACCTTCTTATTGACGATGAATCACAGAAATTGCATTGGAATTAAATACACAAGGCACAATGCCGACATAGGTACAAAAAGACTGACTCTTCTTACTGTCTATGTTTGAACCATTCCTGTGACACTAGTTATAGTTTCCGATGCTTCACTTCAGGTTTACTGTATCCCTCTGATCTTCTTATTGACGATGAAACACAGAAATTGCAACGGAATTGCATACAAAAGGCACATGGCCGACTTAAGTACAAGAAGACTGGCACTTCTTACTGTCAATGTTTGAACCATTCCTGTGACACTAGTTATAGATTCCGATGTTTCACTTCAGGTTTACTGTATCCCTCTGACCTTCGTATTGACGATGAATCACAGAAATTGCATCGGAAATAAATACAAAAGGCACAATGCCGACATCAGTACAAAAAGACCGACTCTTCTTACTGTCTATGTTTTGAACCATTCCTGTGAGACTAGTTACAGATTCCGATGTTTCACTTCAGGTTTACTGTATCCCTCTGACCTTCTTATGGACGATGAATCACAGAAATTGTATTGGAATTAATTACAAATGGCACAATGCCGACTTATGTACAAGAAGACTGACTCTTCTTAATGTCTATGTTTGAACCATTCCTGTGACACTACTTAAGGATTCCGATGCTTCACTTCAGGTTTACTGTATCCCTCTGACCTTCTTATTGACGATTAAACCAAGAAATTCCATCGGAATTAAATACAAATGGCACAATGCCGACTCAAGTACTAGAAGACTGGCTCTTCTTACTGTCTATGTTTTGAACCTTTCATGTGAGACTGGTTTCGATTCCGATGCTTCATTTCAGGTTTACTGTATCCCTTGGACGTACTTATTGACTACGAAACACAGAAATTGCATCGGAATTAAATACAAAAGGCACAATGCCGACTTAAGTACAAGAAGACTGGCTCTTCTTACTGTCTATGTTTTGAACCATTCCTGTGACACTAGTTATAGATTCCGATGCTTCACGTCTGGTTTACTCTATCCCTTGGACCATCTTATTGACTACGAACCACAGTTATTGCATCTAAATTAAATACAAAAGGCACAATGCCGACTTAAGTACAAGAAGACTGGCTCTTCTTACTGTCTATGATTTGAACCATTCCTGTGACGCTACTTATAGATTCCGATGCTTCACTTCAGGTTTACTGTATCCCTTGGACCGTCTTATTGACGACGAAACACTGAAATTGCATTGGAATTAAATACAAAAGGCACAATGCCGACTTAAGTACTAGAAGACTGGCTTTTCTCACTGTCTATGTTTTGAAACATTCCTGTGACACTAGTTATAGATTTCGATGCTTCACTTGAGGTTTACTGTATCCCTTGGACATTCTTATTGAGGACGAAACACAGAAATTGCATCGGAATTAAATACAAATGGCACAATGCCGACTCAAGTACAAGAAGACTGGCCCTTCATACTGTCTATGATTTGAACCTTTCCTTTGAGACCGGTTTTAGATTCCGATGCTTCACTTCAGGTTTACTGTATCCCTTGGACGTACTTATTGACGACGAAACACAGAAATTGCATCGGAATTATATACAAAGGGCACAATGCCGACTTAAGTACAAGAAGACTGGCTCTTCTTACTGACTATGTTTTGAACCATTCCTGTGACACTAGTTATAGATTCCGATGCTTCACTTCAGGTTTACTGAATCCCTTGGACCTTCTTTTTGACAATGAAACACAGGAATTGCATCGGAATTAAATTCAAAAGGCACAGTGCCGACTTAAGTACAAGAAGACTGACTCTTCTTACTGACTATGTTTTGAACATTTCCTGTGTGACCAGTTTTAGATTCCGATGCTTCAGTATATGTTTACTGTATCCTTTGGACCCTCTTATTGACGATGAAACACAGAAATTGCATCGGAATCAAATACAAAAGGCACAATGCAGACTTAAGTACATGACGACTGACTCTTCTTTCTGACTATGCTTTGAACATTTCCTGTGAGACCAGTTTAAGATTCCGATGCTTCACTATATGTTTACTATAGCCCTTGGACCTTCTTATTGACCATGAAACAAAGATATTGCATCGGAATTAAATACAAAAGCACAATGCTGACTTAAGTACTAGAAGACGGGCTCTTTTCACTGTCTATGTTTTGAACCATTCCTGTGACACTAGTTATAGACTCTGATGCTTCACTTCCGGTTTAATGTATCCCTTGGTCCTTCTTATTGACGACGAAACACAGAAATTGCATCGGAAATTAATACAAAGGCACAATGCCGACTTAAGTACACGAAGACTGGCTCTCCTTACTGTCTATGTTTTGAACCATTCCTGTGACACTAGTTATAGATTCCGTTGCTTCACTTCAGATTTACTGTATCCCTTAGACCTTCTTATTCACGACGAAACACAGAAATTGCATCGGAATTAAATACAAAAGCCACAATGCTGACTTAAATACAAGAAGACTGGCTCTTCTTACTGTCAATGTTTTGAACCATTCCTGTGACACTAGTTAGAGAATCCGATGCCTCACTTCAGGTTTACTGTATCCCTTGGACCTTGATATTGCCGACGAATCCCAGTTATTGCATCTGAAATAAATACAAAAAGGCACAATGCCGACTTAAGTACAAGAAGACTGGCCCTTCTTACTGTCTATGGTGTGAGCCATTCCTTTGACGCTAGTTATGGATTCCGATGCTTCACTTCAGGCTTACTGTATCCCTTGGACCATCTTATTGACGACGAAACACTGAAATTGCATCGGAATTAAATACAAAACCCACAATGGCGACTTAAGTACTAGAATACTGGCTCTTCTTACTGTCTATGATTAGAACCATTCCTGTGACGCTAGTTATAAATTCCGATGCTTCACTTCAGGTTTACAGTAACCCTTCGACCTTCTTATTGACGACGGAATCCAGAAATTGCATCAGAATTAAATACAAAATGCACAATGCCGACTTAAGTACAGGAAGACCGCCTCTTCTTACTGTTTATGTTTTGAACCATTCCAGTGACACTAGTTATATATTCCGATGCTTCACTTCGGGTTTACTGTATCCCTTGGACCTTCTTATTGACGACGAAACACAGAAATTGCATCGGAATTAAATACAAAAGGCACAATGCCGATATAAGTACAAGAAGACTGACACTTCTTACTGACTATGTTTGAACATTTCCTGTGAGATCAGTTTTAGATTTCGATGCTTCACTATATGTTTTCTGTATCCCTTGGACCTTCTTATTGACGACGAAACACAGAAATTGCATCGGAATTAAATACAAAATGCGCAATGCCGACTTATGTACAGTAGGACTGGCTCTTCTTAGTGTCTATATTTTGAAACATTCCTGTGACACTAGTTATAGATTCCGATTTTTCACGTCAGGTTTACTGTATCCCTTGGACCTTCTTATTGACGACGAACCACAGTTATTGCATCTGAATTAAATACAAAAGGCACAATGCCGACTTAAGTACTAGAAGACTGGCTCTTCTTACTGTCTATGATTTGAACCATTCCTGTGACGCTAGTTATAAATTCCGATGCTTCACTTCAGGTTTACAGTAACCCTTCGACCTTCTTATTGACGACGGAATCCAGAAATTGCATCAGAATTAAATACAAAATGCACAATGCCGACTTAAGTACAGGAAGACCGCCTCTTCTTACTGTTTATGTTTTGAACCATTCCAGTGACACTAGTTATATATTCCGATGCTTCACTTCGGGTTTACTGTATCCCTTGGACCTTCTTATTGACGACGAAACACAGAAATTGCATCGGAATTAAATACAAAAGGCACAATGCCGATTTAAGTACAAGAAGACTGACACTTCTTACTGACTATGTTTGAACATTTCCTGTGAGATCAGTTATAGATTCCGATGCTTCACTATATGTTTTCTGTATTCCTTGGACCTTATTATTGACGACGAAACACAGAAATTGCATCGGAATTAAATACAAAAAGGCACAACGCCAACTTAAGTACAAGAAGACTGACTCTTCTTACTGACTATGTTTGTAACATTTCCTGTGGGACCAGTATTAAAATCCGATGCTTCACTATATGTTTAATGTATCCTTTGGACTTTCTTATTGACGATGAAACACAGAAATTGCATCGGAATTAAATACAAAAGGCACCATGCCAACTTAAGAACAAGAAGAGTGGCTCTTCTTACTGTCTATGATTTGAACCATTCCTGTGACACTAGTTATAGATTCTGATGCTTCACTTCAGGTTGACTGTATCCCTTGGACCTTCTTATTGAGGACGAAACACAGAAATTGCATCGGAATTAAATACAAATGGCACAATGCCGACTCAAGTACAAGAAGACTGGCCCTTCTTACTGTCTATGATTTGAACCTTTCCTTTGAGACCGGTTTTAGATTCCGATGCTTCACTTCAGGTTTACTGTATCCCTTGGACGTACTTATTGGCGACGAAACACAGAAGTTGCATCGGAATTACATACAAAAGGCACAATGCCGACTTAAGTACAAGAAGACTGGCTCTTCTTACTGACTATGTTTTGAACCATTCCTGTGACACTAGTTATAGATTCCGATGCTTCACTTCAGGTTTACTGTATCCCTTGGACCTTCTTATTGACGACGAAACACAGAGATTGCAACGGAATTTAATACAAAAGGCACAATGCCGACTTAAGTACTAGAAGACTGGCTCTTCTTACTGTCTATGCTTTGAACCATTCCTGTGACGCTAGTTATAGATTCCCATGCTTCACTTCAGGTTTACAGTAACCATTCGACCTTCTTATTGCCGACGAAACACAGAAATTGCATCAGAGTTAAATACAAAGGGCACAATGCCGACTTAAGTACAGGAAGTCTGGCTCTTCTTACCGTTTATGTTTTGAACCATCCCAGTGACACTAGTTATATATTCCGATGCTTCACTTCGGGTTTACTGTATATCTTCGACCTTCTTATTGACGACGAATTACAGAAATTGAATCGCAATTAAATACAAAAGGCACAATGCCGACTTATGTACAAGAAGACTGACACTTCTTACTGACTATGTTTGAACATTTCCTGTGAGACCAGTTTTAGATTCCGATGCTTCACTATATGTTTACTGTATCCCTTGGACCTTCTTATTGACGACGAAACACAGAAATTGCATCGGAATTAAATACAAAAGGCACAATGCCGACTTAACTACAAGAAGATCGGCCCTTCTTACTGTCTACGATTTGAATCATTCCTGTGACAATAGTTATAGATTCAGATGCATCACGTCAGGTTTACTGAATCCCTTGGCTTCTTTTTGACAATGAAACACAGAAATTGCATCGGAATTAAATTCAAAAGGCATAGTGCCGACTTAAGTACAAGAAGACTGACTCTTCTTACTGACTATGTTTTGAACATTTCCTGTGAGACGAGTTTTAGATTCCGATGCTTCACTATATGTTTACTGTATCCCTTGGACCTTCTTATTGACGATGAAACAAAGATATTGCATCGGAATTAAATACAAAAGCCACAATGCCGACTTAAATACAAGAAGACTGGCTCTTCTTACTGTCAATGTTTTGCACCATTCCTGTGACACTAGTTATAGAATCCGATGCTTCACTTCAGGTTTACTGTATCCCTTGGACCTTCTTATTGCCGACGAACCCCAGTTATTGCATCTGAAATAAATACAAAAAGGCACAATGCCGACTTAAGTACAAGAAGACTGGCCCTTCTTACTGTCTATGATTTGAGCCATTCCTGTGACGCTAGTTATAGATTCCGATGCTTCACTTCAGGTTAACTGTATCCCTTGGACCATCTTATTGACGACGAAACACTGAAATTGCATCGGAATTAAATACAAAAGGCACAATGCCGACTTAAGAACTAGAAGACTGGCTCTCCTTACTGTCTATGATTTGAACCATTCCTGTGACGCTAGTTATAGATTCCGATGCTTCACTTCAGGTTTACAGTAACCCTTCGACCTTCTTATTGACGACGAACCACATTTATTGCATCTGAATTAAATACAAAAGGCACAATGCCGACTTAAGTACTAGAAGACTGGCTCTTCTAACTGTCTATGATTTGGACCATTCCTGTGACGCTAGTTATAAATTCCGATGCTTCACTTCAGGTTTACAGTAACCCTTCGACCTTCTTACTGACGTCGGAATCCAGAAATTGCATCAGAATTAAATACAAAATGCACAATGCCGACTTAAGTTCAGGAAGACCGCCTCTTCTTACTGTTTATGTTTTGAACCATTCCAGTGACACTAGTTATATATTCCGATGCTTCACTTCGGGTTTACTGTATCTCTTGGACCTTCTTATTGACGACGAAACACAGAAATTGCATCGGAATTAAATACAATAGGCACAATGCTGATTTAAGTACAACAAGACTGACACTTCTTACTGACTATGATTGAACATTTCCTGTGAGATCAGTTTTAGATTCCGATGCTTCACTATATGTTTTCTGTATCCCTTGGACCTTCTTATTGACGACGAAACACAGAAATTGCATCGGAATTAAATACAAAAAGGCACAATGCCGACTTAAGTACAAGAAGACTGACTCTTCTTACTGACTATGTTTTTAACATTTCCTGTGAGACCAGTATTAAAATCCGATGCTTCACTATATGTTTAATGTATCCTTTGGACTTTCTTATTGACGATGAAACACAGATATTGCATCGGAATTAAATACAAAAGGCACCATGCCAACTTAAGAACAAGAAGAGTGGCTCTTCTTACTATGATTTGAACCATTCCTGTGACACTAGTTATAGATTCTGATGCTTCACTTCGGGTTGACTGTATCCCTTGGACCTTCTTATTGAGGACGAAACACAGAAATTGCATCGGAATTAAATACAAATGGCACAATGCCGACTCAAGTACAAGAAGACTGGCCCTTCTTACTGTCTATGATTTGAACCTTTCCTTTGAGACCGGTTTTAGATTCCGATGCTTCACTTCAGGTTTACTGTATCCCTTGGACGTACTTATTGACGACGAAACACAGAAATTGCATCGGAATTACATACAAAAGGCACAATGCTGACTTAAGTACAAGAAGACTGGCTGTTCTTACTGACTATGTTTTGAACCATTCCTGTGACACTAGTTATAGATTCCGATGCTTCACTTCAGGTTTACTGTATCCCTTCGACCTTCTTATTGACGACGAAACACAGAGATTGCAACTGAATTAAATACAAAATGCACAATGCTGACTTAAGTACAGGAAGACTGGCTCTACTTACTGTCTATATTTTAAATCATTCCTGTGACACTAGTTATAGGTTCCGATGCTTTACGTCAGGTTTACTGTATCCCTTGGACCTTCTTATTGACGACGAACCACAGTTATTGCATCGGAATTAAATACAAAAGGCACAATGCCGACTTAAGTACAGGAAGACTGGCTCTTCTTACTGTCTATGATTTGATCCATTCCTGTGACGCTACTTATAGATTCCGATGCTTCACTTCAGGTTTACTGTATCCCTTGGACCATCTTATTGACGACGAAACACTGAAATTGCTTCCGAAGTAAATACAAACGGCACAATGCCGACTTAAGTACTAGAAGACTGGCTTTTCTTACTGTCTATGCTTTGAACCATTCCTGTGACGCTAGTTATAGATTCCGATGCTTCACTTCAGGTTTACAGTAACCATTCGACCTTCTTATTGCCGACGAAACATAGTAATTGCATCGTAATTAAATACAAAAGGCTCAATGCCGACTTAGGTACAGGAAGACTAGCTCTTCTTACTGTTTATGTTTTGAACCATTCCAGTGACACTAGTTATATGTTTCCGATGCTTCACTTCGGGTTTACTGTATCCCTTTGACCTTCTTATTGACGACGAAACACAGAAATTGCATTGGAATTAAATACAAAAGGCGCAATGCCGATTTAAGTACAAGAAGACTGACACTTCTTACTGACTATGTTTGAACATTTCCTGTGAGATCAGTTTTAGATTCCGATGCTTCACTATATGTTTTCTGTATCCCTTGGACCTTCTTATTGACGACGAAACACAGAAATTGCATCGGAATTAAATACAAAAAGGCACAATGCCGACTTAAGTACAAGAAGACTGACTCTTCTTACTGACTATGTTTTTAACATTTCCTGTGAGACCAGTATTAAATTCCGATGCTTCACTATATGTTTAATGTATCCTTTGGACTTTCTTATTGACGATGAAACACAGAAATTGCATCGGAATTAAATACAAAAGGCACCATGCCAACTGAAGAACAAGAAGAGTGGCTCTTCTTACTGTCTATGATTTGAACCATTCCTGTGACACTAGTTATAGATTCTGATGCTTCACTTCAGGTTGACTGTATCCCTTGGACCTTCTTATTGAGGACGAAACACAGAAATTGCATCGGAATTAAATACAAATGGCACAATGCCAAGTACAAGAAGACTGGCCCTTCTTACTGCCTATGATTTGAACTTTTCCTTTGAGACCGGTTTTAGATTCCGATGCTTCACTTCAGGTTTACTGTATCCCTTGGACGTACTTATTGACGACGAAACACAGAAATTGCATCGGAATTACATACAATAGTCACAATGCCGACTTAAGTACAAGAAGACTGGCTCTTCTTACTGACTATGTTTTGAACCATTCCAGTGACACTAGTTATATATTCCGATGCTTCACTTCGGGTTTACTGTATCCCTTGGACCTTCTTATTCACGACGAAACACAGAAATTTTATCGGAAATGAATATAAAAGGCACAATGCCGACTTAAGTACAAGAAGACTGGCTCTTCTTACTGTCTATGTTCTGAACCATTCCTGTGACACTAGTTATAGATTCCGATAATTCACTTCAGGTTTACTGGATCCCTCTGACCTTCTTATTGACGATGAATCACAGAAATTGCATTGGAATTAAATACACAAGGCACAATGCCGACATAGGTACAAAAAGACTGACTCTTCTTACTGTCTATGTTTTGAACCCTTCCTGTGACACTAGTTATAGTTTCCGATGCTTCACTTCAGGTTTACTGTATCCCTCTGATCTTCTTATTGACGATGAAACACAGAAATTGCAACGGAATTACATACAAAAGGCACATGGCCGACTTAAGTACAAGAAGACTGGCACTTCTTACTGTCAATGTTTTGAACCATTCCTGTGACACTAGTTATAGTTTCCGATGCTTCACTTCAGGTTTACTGTATCCTTCTGATCTTCTTATTGACGATGAAACACAGAAATTGCAACGGAATTACATACAAAAGGCACATGGCCGACTTAAGTACAAGAAGACTGGCACTTCTTACTGTCAATGTTTTGAACCATTCCTGTGACACTAGTTATAGATTCCGATGCTTCACTTCAGGTTTACTGTATCGCTCTGACCTTCGTATTGACGATGAATCACAGAAATTGCATCGGAAATAAATACAAAAGGCACAATGCCGACATCAGTACAAAAAGACCGACTCTTCTTACTGTCTATGTTTTGAACCATTCCTGTGACACTAGTTATAGATTCCGATGTTTCACTTCAGGTTTACTGTATCCCTCTGACCTTCTTATGGACGATGAATCACAGAAATTGCATTGGAATTAATTACAAATGGCACAATGCCGACTTATGTACAAGAAGACTGACTCTTCTTACTGTCTATGTTTGAACCATTCCTGTGACACTACTTAAGGATTCCGATGCTTCACTTCAGGTTTACTGTATCCCTCTGACCTTCTTATTGACGATTAAACCAAGAAATTACATCGGAATTAAATACAAATGGCACAATGCCGACTCAAGTACTAGAATACTGGCTCTTCTTACTGTCTATGTTTTGAACCTTTCATGTGAGACTGGTTTCGATTCCGATGCTTCATTTCAGGTTTACTGTATCCCTTGGACGTACTTATTGAATACGAAACACAGAAATTGCATCGGAATTTAATACAAAAGGCACAATGCCGACTTAAGTACAAGAAGACTGGCTCTTCTTACTGTCTATGTTTTGAACCATTCCTGTGACACTAGTTATAGATTCCGATGCTTCACTTCAGGTTTACTGTATCCCTTGCACCTTCTTACTGACGACGAAACACAGAAATTGCATCGGAATTAAATACAATAAGCACAATGCCGACTTAAGTACAGGAAGACTGGCTCTTCTTACTGTCTATACTTTGAAACATTCCTGTGACACTAGTTATAGATTATGATGCTTCACGTCTGGTTTACTCTATCCCTTGGACCATCTTAATGACGACGAACCACAGTTATTGCATCTAAATTAAATACAAAAGGCACAATGCCGACTTAAGTACAAGAAGACTGGCTCTTCTTACTGTCTATGATTTGAACCATTCCTGTGACGCTACTAATAGATTCCGATGCTTCACTTCAGGTTTACTGTATCCCTTGGACCATCTTATTGACGACGAAACACTGAAATTGCATTGGAATTAAATACAAAAGGCACAATGCCGACTTAAGTACTAGAAGACTGGCTTTTCTCACTGTCTATGCTTTGAAACATTCCTGCGACACTAGTTATAGATTTCGATGCTTCTCTTCAGGTTTACTGTATCCCTTGGACCTTCTTAATGACGATGAAACACAGAAATTGCATCGGAATTAAATACAAACGGCACAATGCCGACTTAAGTACAAGAAGACCGACTCTTCTTACTGTCTATGTTTGAACCATTTCTGTGACACTAGTTATAGATTCCGATGCTTTACTATATGTTTACTGTATCCCTTGGACCTTCTTATTGACGACGAAACACAGAAATTGCATCGGAATTAAATACAAAAGGCACAATGCCGATTTAAGTACAAGAAGACTGACACTTCTTACTGACTATGTTTGAACATTTCCTGTGAGATCACTTTTAGATTCCGATGCTTCACTATATGCTTTCTGTATCCCTTGGACCTTCTTATTGACGACGAAACACAGAAATTGCATCGGAATTAAATACAAAAGGCACCATGCCAACTTAAGAACAAGAAGAGTGGCTCTTCTTACTGTCTATGATTTGAACCATTCCTGTGACACTAGTTATAGATTCTGATGCTTCACTTCAGGTTGACTGTATCCCTTGGACCTTCTTATTGAGGACGAAACACAGAAATTGCATCGGAATTAAATACAAATGGCACAATGCCGACTCAAGTACAAGAAGACTGGCCCTTCTTACTGTCTATGATTTGAACCTTTCCTTTGAGACCGGTTTTATATTCCGATGCTTCACTTCAGGGTAACTGTATCCCTTGGACGTACTTATTGACGACGATACACAGAAATTGCATCGGAATTATATACAAAAGGCACAATGCCGACTTAAGTACAAGAAGACTGGCTCTTCTTACTGACTATGTTTTGAACCATTCCTGTGACACTAGTTATAGATTCCGTTGCTTCACTTCAGGTTTACTGAATCCCTTGGACCTTCTTTTTGACAATGAAACACAGAAATTGCATCGGAATTAAATTCAAAAGGCACGGTGCCGACTTAAGTACAAGAAGACTGACTCTTCTTACTGACTATGTTTTGAACATTTCCTGTGAGACCAGTTTTAGATTCCGATGCTTCAGTATATGTTTACTGTATCCCTTGGACCCTCTTATTGACGATGAAACACAGAAATTGCATCGGAATCAAATACAAATGGCACAATGCCGACTTAAGTGCAAGAAGACTAGCTCTTCTTACTGTCTATGTTTTGAACCATTCCTGTGACACTAGTTATAGATTCCGATGCTTCACTTCAGGTTTACTGTATCCCTTCGACCTTCTTATTGACGACGAAACACAGAGATTGCAACTGAATTAAATACAAAATGCACAATGCTGACTTAAGTACAGGAAGACTGGCTCTACTTACTGTCTATATTTTAAATCATTCCTGTGACACTAGTTATAGGTTCCGATGCTTTACGTCAGGTTTACTGTATCCCTTGGACCTTCTTATTGACGACGAACCACAGTTATTGCATCGGAATTAAATACAAAAGGCACAATGCCGACTTAAGTACAGGAAGACTGGCTCTTCTTACTGTCTATGATTTGATCCATTCCTGTGACGCTACTTATAGATTCCGATGCTTCACTTCAGGTTTACTGTATCCCTTGGACCATCTTATTGACGACGAAACACTGAAATTGCTTCCGAAGTAAATACAAACGGCACAATGCCGACTTAAGTACTAGAAGACTGGCTTTTCTTACTGTCTATGCTTTGAACCATTCCTGTGACGCTAGTTATAGATTCCGATGCTTCACTTCAGGTTTACAGTAACCATTCGACCTTCTTATTGCCGACGAAACATAGTAATTGCATCGTAATTAAATACAAAAGGCTCAATGCCGACTTAGGTACAGGAAGACTAGCTCTTCTTACTGTTTATGTTTTGAACCATTCCAGTGACACTAGTTATATGTTTCCGATGCTTCACTTCGGGTTTACTGTATCCCTTTGACCTTCTTATTGACGACGAAACACAGAAATTGCATTGGAATTAAATACAAAAGGCGCAATGCCGATTTAAGTACAAGAAGACTGACACTTCTTACTGACTATGTTTGAACATTTCCTGTGAGATCAGTTTTAGATTCCGATGCTTCACTATATGTTTTCTGTATCCCTTGGACCTTCTTATTGACGACGAAACACAGAAATTGCATCGGAATTAAATACAAAAAGGCACAATGCCGACTTAAGTACAAGAAGACTGACTCTTCTTACTGACTATGTTTTTAACATTTCCTGTGAGACCAGTATTAAATTCCGATGCTTCACTATATGTTTAATGTATCCTTTGGACTTTCTTATTGACGATGAAACACAGAAATTGCATCGGAATTAAATACAAAAGGCACCATGCCAACTGAAGAACAAGAAGAGTGGCTCTTCTTACTGTCTATGATTTGAACCATTCCTGTGACACTAGTTATAGATTCTGATGCTTCACTTCAGGTTGACTGTATCCCTTGGACCTTCTTATTGAGGACGAAACACAGAAATTGCATCGGAATTAAATACAAATGGCACAATGCCAAGTACAAGAAGACTGGCCCTTCTTACTGCCTATGATTTGAACTTTTCCTTTGAGACCGGTTTTAGATTCCGATGCTTCACTTCAGGTTTACTGTATCCCTTGGACGTACTTATTGACGACGAAACACAGAAATTGCATCGGAATTACATACAATAGTCACAATGCCGACTTAAGTACAAGAAGACTGGCTCTTCTTACTGACTATGTTTTGAACCATTCCAGTGACACTAGTTATATATTCCGATGCTTCACTTCGGGTTTACTGTATCCCTTGGACCTTCTTATTCACGACGAAACACAGAAATTTTATCGGAAATGAATATAAAAGGCACAATGCCGACTTAAGTACAAGAAGACTGGCTCTTCTTACTGTCTATGTTCTGAACCATTCCTGTGACACTAGTTATAGATTCCGATAATTCACTTCAGGTTTACTGGATCCCTCTGACCTTCTTATTGACGATGAATCACAGAAATTGCATTGGAATTAAATACACAAGGCACAATGCCGACATAGGTACAAAAAGACTGACTCTTCTTACTGTCTATGTTTTGAACCCTTCCTGTGACACTAGTTATAGTTTCCGATGCTTCACTTCAGGTTTACTGTATCCCTCTGATCTTCTTATTGACGATGAAACACAGAAATTGCAACGGAATTACATACAAAAGGCACATGGCCGACTTAAGTACAAGAAGACTGGCACTTCTTACTGTCAATGTTTTGAACCATTCCTGTGACACTAGTTATAGTTTCCGATGCTTCACTTCAGGTTTACTGTATCCTTCTGATCTTCTTATTGACGATGAAACACAGAAATTGCAACGGAATTACATACAAAAGGCACATGGCCGACTTAAGTACAAGAAGACTGGCACTTCTTACTGTCAATGTTTTGAACCATTCCTGTGACACTAGTTATAGATTCCGATGCTTCACTTCAGGTTTACTGTATCGCTCTGACCTTCGTATTGACGATGAATCACAGAAATTGCATCGGAAATAAATACAAAAGGCACAATGACGACATCAGTACAAAAAGACCGACTCTTCTTACTGTCTATGTTTTGAACCATTCCTGTGACACTAGTTATAGATTCCGATGTTTCACTTCAGGTTTACTGTATCCCTCTGACCTTCTTATGGACGATGAATCACAGAAATTGCATTGGAATTAATTACAAATGGCACAATGCCGACTTATGTACAAGAAGACTGACTCTTCTTACTGTCTATGTTTGAACCATTCCTGTGACACTACTTAAGGATTCCGATGCTTCACTTCAGGTTTACTGTATCCCTCTGACCTTCTTATTGACGATTAAACCAAGAAATTACATCGGAATTAAATACAAATGGCACAATGCCGACTCAAGTACTAGAATACTGGCTCTTCTTACTGTCTATGTTTTGAACCTTTCATGTGAGACTGGTTTCGATTCCGATGCTTCATTTCAGGTTTACTGTATCCCTTGGACGTACTTATTGAATACGAAACACAGAAATTGCATCGGAATTTAATACAAAAGGCACAATGCCGACTTAAGTACAAGAAGACTGGCTCTTCTTACTGTCTATGTTTTGAACCATTCCTGTGACACTAGTTATAGATTCCGATGCTTCACTTCAGGTTTACTGTATCCCTTGCACCTTCTTACTGACGACGAAACACAGAAATTGCATCGGAATTAAATACAATAAGCACAATGCCGACTTAAGTACAGGAAGACTGGCTCTTCTTACTGTCTATACTTTGAAACATTCCTGTGACACTAGTTATAGATTATGATGCTTCACGTCTGGTTTACTCTATCCCTTGGACCATCTTAATGACGACGAACCACAGTTATTGCATCTAAATTAAATACAAAAGGCACAATGCCGACTTAAGTACAAGAAGACTGGCTCTTCTTACTGTCTATGATTTGAACCATTCCTGTGACGCTACTAATAGATTCCGATGCTTCACTTCAGGTTTACTGTATCCCTTGGACCATCTTATTGACGACGAAACACTGAAATTGCATTGGAATTAAATACAAAAGGCACAATGCCGACTTAAGTACTAGAAGACTGGCTTTTCTCACTGTCTATGCTTTGAAACATTCCTGCGACACTAGTTATAGATTTCGATGCTTCTCTTCAGGTTTACTGTATCCCTTGGACCTTCTTAATGACGATGAAACACAGAAATTGCATCGGAATTAAATACAAACGGCACAATGCCGACTTAAGTACAAGAAGACCGACTCTTCTTACTGTCTATGTTTGAACCATTTCTGTGACACTAGTTATAGATTCCGATGCTTCACTATATGTTTACTGTATCCCTTGGACCTTCTTATTGACGACGAAACACAGAAATTGCATCGGAATTAAATACAAAAGGCACAATGCCGATTTAAGTACAAGAAGACTGACACTTCTTACTGACTATGTTTGAACATTTCCTGTGAGATCACTTTTAGATTCCGATGCTTCACTATATGCTTTCTGTATCCCTTGGACCTTCTTATTGACGACGAAACACAGAAATTGCATCGGAATTAAATACAAAAGGCACCATGCCAACTTAAGAACAAGAAGAGTGGCTCTTCTTACTGTCTATGATTTGAACCATTCCTGTGACACTAGTTATAGATTCTGATGCTTCACTTCAGGTTGACTGTATCCCTTGGACCTTCTTATTGAGGACGAAACACAGAAATTGCATCGGAATTAAATACAAATGGCACAATGCCGACTCAAGTACAAGAAGACTGGCCCTTCTTACTGTCTATGATTTGAACCTTTCCTTTGAGACCGGTTTTATATTCCGATGCTTCACTTCAGGGTAACTGTATCCCTTGGACGTACTTATTGACGACGATACACAGAAATTGCATCGGAATTATATACAAAAGGCACAATGCCGACTTAAGTACAAGAAGACTGGCTCTTCTTACTGACTATGTTTTGAACCATTCCTGTGACACTAGTTATAGATTCCGTTGCTTCACTTCAGGTTTACTGAATCCCTTGGACCTTCTTTTTGACAATGAAACACAGAAATTGCATCGGAATTAAATTCAAAAGGCACGGTGCCGACTTAAGTACAAGAAGACTGACTCTTCTTACTGACTATGTTTTGAACATTTCCTGTGAGACCAGTTTTAGATTCCGATGCTTCAGTATATGTTTACTGTATCCCTTGGACCCTCTTATTGACGATGAAACACAGAAATTGCATCGGAATCAAATACAAATGGCACAATGCCGACTTAAGTGCAAGAAGACTAGCTCTTCTTACTGTCTATGTTTTGAACCATTCCTGTGACACTAGTTATAGATTCCGATGCTTCACTTCAGGTTTACTGTATCCCTTGGACCTTCTTATTCACGACGAAACACAGAAATTGCATCGGAATTAAATACAAAAGCCACAATGCTGACTTAAATACAAGAAGACTGGCTCTTCATACTGTCAATGTTTTGAACCATTCCTGTGACACTAGTTAGAGAATCCGATGCCTCACTTCAGGTTTACTGTATCTCTTGGACCTTCTTATTGCCCACGAATCCCAGTTATTGCATCTGAAATAAATACTAAAAGGCACAATGCCGACTTAAGTACTAGAAGACTGGCTCTTCTTACTGTCTATGATTAGAACCATTCCTGTGACGCTAGTTATAAATTCCGATGCTTCACTTCAGGTTTACAGTAACACTTCGACCTTCTTATTGACGACGGAATCCAGAAATTGCAGCAGATTTAAATACAAAATGCACAATGCCGACTTAAGTACAGGAAGACCGCCTCTTCTTACAGTTTATGTTTTGAACCATTCCAGTGACACTAGTCATATATTCCGATGCTTCACTTCGGGTTTACTGTATCCCTTGGACCTTCTTATTGACGACGAAACACAGAAATTGCATCGGAATTAAATACAAAAGGCACAATTCCCGATTTAAGTACAAGAAGACTGACACTTCTTACTGACTATGTTTGAACATTTCCTGTGAGATCAGTTTTAGATTTCGATGCTTCACTATATGGTTTCTGTATCCCTTGGACCTTCTTATTGACGACGAAACACAGAAATTGCATCGGAATTAAATACAAAAAGCACAATGCCGACTTAAGTACAGTAGGACTGGCTCTTCTTAGTGTCTATATTTTGAAACATTCCTGTGACACTAGTTATAGATTCCGATTCTTCACGTCAGGTTTACTGTATCCCTTGGACCTTCTTATTGACGACGAACCACAGTTATTGCATCTGAATTAAATACAAAAGGCACAATGCCGACTTAAGTACTAGAAGACTGGCTCTTCTTACTGTCTATGATTTGAACCATTCCTGTGACGCTAGTTATAAATTCCGATGCTTCACTTCAGGTTTACAGTAACCCTTCGACCGTCTTATTGACGACGGAATCCAGAATTTGCATCAGAATTAAATACAAAATGCACATTGCCGACTTAAGTACAGGAAGACCGCCTCTTCTTACTGTTTATGTTTTGAACCATTCCAGTGACACTAGTTATATATTCCGATGCTTCACTTCGGGTTTACTGTATCCCTTGGACCTTCTTATTGACGACGAAACACAGAAATTGCATCGGAATTAAATACAAAAGGCACAATGCCGATTTAAGTACAAGAAGACTGACACTTCTTACTGACTATGTTTGAACATTTCCTGTGAGATCAGTTTTAGATTCCGATGCTTCACTATAAGTTTTCTGTATCCCTTGGTCCTTCTTATTGACGACGAAACACAGAAATTGCATCGGAATTAAATACAAAAAGGCACAATGTCGACTTAAGTACAAGAAGACTGACTCTTCTTACTGACTATGGTTTTAACATTTCCTGTGAGACGAGTATTAAAATCCGATGCTTCACTATATGTTTAATGTATCCTTTGGACTTTCTTATTGACGATGAAACACAGAAATTGCATCGGAATTAAATACAAAAGGCACCATGCCAACTTAAGAACAAGAAGAGTGGCTCTTCTTACTGTCTATGATTTGAACCATTCCTGTGACACTAGTTATAGATTCTGATGCTTCACTTCAGGTTGACTGTATCCCTTGGACCTTCTTATTGAGGACGAAACACAGAAATAGCATCGGAATTAAATACAAATGGCACAATGCCGACTCAAGTACAAGAAGACTGGCCCTTCTTACTGTCTATGATTTGAACCTTTCCTTTGAGACCGGTTTTAGATTCCGATGCTTCACTTCAGGTTTACTGTATCCCTTGGACGTACTTATTGACGACGAAACACAGAAATTGCATCGGAATTACATACAAAAGGCACAATGCCGACTTAAGTACAAGAAGACTGGCTCTTCTTACTGACTATGTTATGAACCATTCCTGTGACACTAGTTATAGATTCCGATGCTTCACTTCAGGTTTACTGTATCCCTTGGACCTTCTTATTGACGACGAAACACAGAGATTGCAACGGAATTAAATACAAAAGGCATAATGACGACTTAAATACTATAAGACTGGCTCTTCTTACTGTCTATGCTTTGAACCATTCCTGTGACGCTAGTTATAGATTCCGATGCTTCACTTCAGGTTTACAGTAACCATTCGACCTTCTTATTGCGGACGAAACACAGAAATTGCATCAGAATTAAATACAAAGGGCACAATGCCGACTTAAGTACAGGAAGTCTGGCTCTTCTTACCGTTTATGTTTTGAACCATTCCGGTGACACTAGTTATATATTCCGATGCTTCACTTCGGGTTTACTGTATATCTTCGAACTTCTTATTGACGACGAATTACAGAAATTGAATCGGAATTAAATACAAAAGGCACAATGCCGACTTAAGTACAAGAAGACTGACACTTCTTACTGACTATGTTTGAACATTTCCTGTGAGACCAGTTTTAGATTCCGATGCTTTACTATATGTTTACTGTATCCCTTGGACCTTCTTATTGACGACGAAACACAGAAATTGCATCGGAATTAAATACAAAAGGCACAATGCCGACTTAACTACAAGAAGATCGGCTCTTCTTACTGTCTACGATTTGAACCATTCCTGTGACAATAGTTATAGATTCCGAAGCATCACGTCAGGTTTACTGAATCCCTTGGACCTTCTTTTTGACAATGAAACACAGAAATTGCATCGGAATTAAATTCAAAAGGCATAGTGCCGACTTAAGTACAAGAAGACTGACTCTTCTTACTGACTATGTTTTGAACATTTCCTGTGAGACCAGTTTTAGATTCCGATGCTTCACTATATGTTCACTGTATCCCTTGGACCTTCTTATTGACGATGAAACAAAGATATTGCATCGGAATTAAATACAAAAGCACAATGCTGACTTAAGTACAAGAAGACGGGCTCTTCTCACTGTCTATGTTTTGAACCATTTCTGTGACACTAGTTATAGATTCTGATGCTTCACTTCCGGTTTAATGTATCCCTTGGTCCTTCTTATTGACGACGAAACACAGAAATTGTATCGGAAATTAATACAAAAGGCACAATGCCGACTTAAGTACACGAAGACTGGCTCTCCTAACTGTCTATGATTTCAACCATTCCTGTGACACTAGTTATAGATTCCGTTGCTTCACTTCAGATTTACTGTATCCCTTGGACCTTCTTATTCACGACGAAACACAGAAATTGCATCGGAATTAAATACAAAAGCCACAATGCCGACTTAAATACAAGAAGACTGGCTCTTCTTACTGTCAATGTTTTGAACCATTCCTGTGACACTAGTTATAGAAACCGATGCTTCACTTCAGGTTTACTGTATCCCTTGGACCTTCTTATTGCCGACGAACCCCAGTTATTGCATCTGAAATAAATACAAAAAGGCACAATGCCGACTTAAGTACAAGAAGACTGGCCCTTCTTACTGTCTATGATTTGAGCCATTCCTGTGACGCTAGTTATAGATTCCGATGCTTCACTTCAGGTTAACTGTATCCCTTGGACCATCTTATTGACGACGAAACACTGAAATTGCATCGGAATTAAATACAAAAGGCACAATGCCGACTTAAGAACTAGAAGACTGGCTCTCCTTTCTGTCTATGATTTGAACCATTCCTGTGACGCTAGTTATAGATTCCGATGCTTCACTTCAGGTTTACAGTAACCCTTCGACCTTCTTATTGACGTCGAAACACAGAAATTGCATCGTAATTAAATACAAAAGGCACAATGCCGACTTAGGTACAGGAAGACTGGCTCTTCTTACTGTTTATGTTTTGAACCATTCCAGTGACACTAGTTATATACTCCGATGCTTCACTTCGGGTTTACTGTCTCCCTTGGACCTTCTTATTGACGACGAAACACAGAAATTGCATCGGAATTAAAAACAAAAGGCGCAATGCCGATTTAAGTACAAGAAGACTGACACTTCTTACTGACTATGTTTGAACATTTCCTGTGAGATCAGTTTTAGATTCCGATGCTTCACTATATGTTTTCTGTATCCCTTGGACCTTCTTATTGACGACGAAACACAGAAATTGCATCGGAATTAAATACAAAAAGCACAATGCCGACTTAAGTATAGTGGGACTGGCTCTTCTTAGTGTCTATACTTTGAAACATTCCTCTGACACTAGTTATAGATTCCGATTCTTCACGTCAGGTTTACTGTATCCCTTGGACCTTCTTATTGACGACGAACCACAGTTATTGAATCTGAATTAAATACAAAAGGCACAATGCCGACTTAGGTACTAGAAGACTGGCTCTTCTTACTGTCTATGATTTGAACCATTCCTGTGACGCTAGTTATAAATTCCGATGCTTCACTTCAGGTTTACAGTAACCCTTCGACCTTCTTATTGACGACGGAATCCAGAAATTGCATCAGAATTAAATACAAAATGCACAATGCCGACTTAAGTACAGGAAGACCGCCTCTTCTTACTGTTTATGTTTTGAACCATTCCAGTGACACTAGTTATATATTCCGATGCTTCACTTCGGGTTTACTGTATCCCTTGGACCTTCTTATTGACGACGAAACACAGAAATTGCATCGGAATTAAATACAAAAGGCACAATGCCGATTTAAGTACAAGAAGACTGACACTTCTTACTGACTATGAACATTTCCTGTGAGATCAGTTTTAGATTCCGATGCTTCACTATAAGTTTTCTGTATCCCTTGGTCCTTCTTATTGACGACGAAACACAGAAATTGCATCGGAATTAAATACAAAAAGGCACAATGCCGACTTAAGTACAAGAAGACTGACTCTTCTTACTGACTATGGTTTTAACATTTCCTGTGAGACGAGTATTAAAATCCGATGCTTCACTATATGTTTAATGTATCCTTTGGACTTTCTTATTGACGATGAAACACAGAAATTGCATCGGAATTAAATACAAAAGGCACCATGCCAACTTAAGAACAAGAAGAGTGGCTCTTCTTACTGTCTATGATTTGAACCATTCCTGTGACACTAGTTATAGATTCTGATGCTTCACTTCAGGTTGACCGTATCCCTTGGACCTTCTTATTGAGGACGAAACACAGAAATAGCATCGGAATTAAATACAAATGGCACAATGCCGACTCAAGTACAAGAAGACTGGCCCTTCTTACTGTCTATGATTTGAACCTTTCCTTTGAGACCGGTTTTAGATTCCGATGCTTCACTTCAGGTTTACTGTATCCCTTGGACGTACTTATTGACGACGAAACACAGAAATTGCATCGGAATTACATACAAAAGGCACAATGCCGACTTAAGTACAAGAAGACTGGCTCTTCTTACTGACTATGTTATGAACCATTCCTGTGACACTAGTTATAGATTCCGATGCTTCACTTCAGGTTTACTGTATCCCTTGGACCTTCTTATTGACGACGAAACACAGAGATTGCAACGGAATTAAATACAAAAGGCATAATGACGACTTAAGTACTATAAGACTGGCTCTTCTTACTGTCTATGCTTTGAACCATTCCTGTGACGCTAGTTATAGATTCCGATGCTTCACTTCAGGTTTACAGTAACCATTCGACCTTCTTATTGCCGACGAAACACAGAAATTGCATCAGAATTAAATACAAAGGGCACAATGCCGACTTAAGTACAGGAAGTCTGGCTCTTCTTACCGTTTATGTTTTGAACCATTCCGGTGACACTAGTTATATATTCCGATGCTTCACTTCGGGTTTACTGTATATCTTCGAACTTCTTATTGACGACGAATTACAGAAATTGAATCGGAATTAAATACAAAAGGCACAATGCCGACTTAAGTACAAGAAGACTGACACTTCTTACTGACTATGTTTGAACATTTCCTGTGAGACCAGTTTTAGATTCCGATGCTTCACTATATGTTTACTGTATCCCTTGGACCTTCTTATTGACGACGAAACACAGAAATTGCATCGGAATTAAATACAAAAGGCACAATGCCGACTTAACTACAAGAAGATCGGCTCTTCTTACTGTCTACGATTTGAACCATTCCTGTGACAATAGTTATAGATTCCGAAGCATCACGTCAGGTTTACTGAATCCCTTGGACCTTCTTTTTGACAATGAAACACAGAAATTGCATCGGAATTAAATTCAAAAGGCATAGTGCCGACTTAAGTACAAGAAGACTGACTCTTCTTACTGACTATGTTTTGAACATTTCCTGTGAGACCAGTTTTAGATTCCGATGCTTCACTATATGTTCACTGTATCCCTTGGACCTTCTTATTGACGATGAAACAAAGATATTGCATCGGAATTAAATACAAAGTCACAATGCTGACTTAAGTACAAGAAGACGGGCTCTTCTCACTGTCTATGTTTTGAACCATTTCTGTGACACTAGTTATAGATTCTGATGCTTCACTTCCGGTTTAATGTATCCCTTGGTCCTTCTTATTGACGACGAAACACAGAAATTGTATCGGAAATTAATACAAAAGGCACAATGCCGACTTAAGTACACGAAGACTGGCTCTCCTAACTGTCTATGATTTGAACCATTCCTGTGACACTAGTTATAGATTCCGTTGCTTCACTTCAGATTTACTGTATCCCTTGGACCTTCTTATTCACGACGAAACACAGAAATTGCATCGGAATTAAATACAAAAGCCACAATGCCGACTTAAATACAAGAAGACTGGCTCTTCTTACTGTCAATGTTTTGAACCATTCCTGTGACACTAGTTATAGAAACCGATGCTTCACTTCAGGTTTACTGTATCCCTTGGACCTTCTTATTGCCGACGAACCCCAGTTATTGCATCTGAAATAAATACAAAAAGGCACAATGCCGACTTAAGTACAAGAAGACTGGCCCTTCTTACAGTCTATGATTTGAGCCATTCCTGTGACGCTAGTTATAGATTCCGATGCTTCACTTCAGGTTAACTGTATCCCTTGGACCATCTTATTGACGACGAAACACTGAAATTGCATCGGAATTAAATACAAAAGGCACAATGCCGACTTAAGAACTAGAAGACTGGCTCTCCTTTCTGTCTATGATTTGAACCATTCCTGTGACGCTAGTTATAGATTCCGATGCTTCACTTCAGGTTTACAGTAACCCTTCGACCTTCTTATTGACGTCGAAACACAGAAATTGCATCGTAATTAAATACAAAAGGCACAATGCCGACTTAGGTACAGGAAGACTGGCTCTTCTTACTGTTTATGTTTTGAACCATTCCAGTGACACTAGTTATATACTCCGATGCTTCACTTCGGGTTTACTGTCTCCCTTGGACCTTCTTATTGACGACGAAACACAGAAATTGCATCGGAATTAAAAACAAAAGGCGCAATGCCGATTTAAGTACAAGAAGACTGACACTTCTTACTGACTATGTTTGAACATTTCCTGTGAGATCAGTTTTAGATTCCGATGCTTCACTATATGTTTTCTGTATCCCTTGGACCTTCTTATTGACGACGAAACACAGAAATTGCATCGGAATTAAATACAAAAAGCACAATGCCGACTTAAGTATAGTGGGACTGGCTCTTCTTAGTGTCTATACTTTGAAACATTCCTCTGACACTAGTTATAGATTCCGATTCTTCACGTCAGGTTTACTGTATCCCTTGGACCTTCTTATTGACGACGAACCACAGTTATTGAATCTGAATTAAATACAAAAGGCACAATGCCGACTTAGGTACTAGAAGACTGGCTCTTCTTACTGTCTATGATTTGAACCATTCCTGTGACGCTAGTTATAAATTCCGATGCTTCACTTCAGGTTTACAGTAACCCTTCGACCTTCTTATTGACGACGGAATCCAGAAATTGCATCAGAATTAAATACAAAATGCACAATGCCGACTTAAGTACAGGAAGACCGCCTCTTCTTACTGTTTATGTTTTGAACCATTCCAGTGACACTAGTTATATATTCCGATGCTTCACTTCGGGTTTACTGTATCCCTTGGACCTTCTTATTGACGACGAAACACAGAAATTGCATCGGAATTAAATACAAAAGGCACAATGCCGATTTAAGTACAAGAAGACTGACACTTCTTACTGACTATGTTTGAACATTTCCTGTGAGATCAGTTTTAGATTCCGATGCTTCACTATAAGTTTTCTGTATCCCTTGGTCCTTCTTATTGACGACGAAACACAGAAATTGCATCGGAATTAAATACAAAAAGGCACAATGCCGACTTAAGTACAAGAAGACTGACTCTTCTTACTGACTATGGTTTTAACATTTCCTGTGAGACGAGTATTAAAATCCGATGCTTCACTATATGTTTAATGTATCCTTTGGACTTTCTTATTGACGATGAAACACAGAAATTGCATCGGAATTAAATACAAAAGGCACCATGCCAACTTAAGAACAAGAAGAGTGGCTCTTCTTACTGTCTATGATTTGAACCATTCCTGTGACACTAGTTATAGATTCTGATGCTTCACTTCAGGTTTACTGTATCCCTTCGACCTTCTTATTCACGACGAAACACAGAAATTGCATCGGAATTAAATACAAAAGCCACAATGCCGACTTAAATACAAGAAGACTGGCTCTTCTTACTGTCAATGTTTTGAACCATTCCTGTGACACTAGTTATAGAAACCGATGCTTCACTTCAGGTTTACTGTATCCCTTGGACCTTCTTATTGCCGACGAACCCCAGTTATTGCATCTGAAATAAATACAAAAAGGCACAATGCCGACTTAAGTACAAGAAGACTGGCCCTTCTTACAGTCTATGATTTGAGCCATTCCTGTGACGCTAGTTATAGATTCCGATGCTTCACTTCAGGTTAACTGTATCCCTTGGACCATCTTATTGACGACGAAACACTGAAATTGCATCGGAATTAAATACAAAAGGCACAATGCCGACTTAAGAA